>NC_139943.1:48411473-48698973 GCF_963454915.1 Gymnoscopelus microlampas | reverse complement strand
TTTTAAAATAGCCGATCTACAAGCTCACAATGTGTCGCGACTCATTGTGAGCTTGTAGATCTGCTATTGTCAAAAGATTTGTATACATTTTTTAAATTTGAAATTGTGTGAAATGGGACATTCTGCATAATGAGTACTTTCTACTTACTTTAGGTACATTTTGATACCAATACTGTTGTACTGTTACTCAAGTACATTTTGAATTCCAGACTTTTACTTGTAATAGAGTATTTCTACATTGCAGTATTGATACTTTTACTTAAGTCAAAAATGGGAGAACTTTTTCCATCACTGGTGATAGGCGATGATTAATTGACAGTATTGTATAAACAGCTAACCATCAACCAATTAGCTGATGACAAAACAATGTTTATGTTTATGATTATGAAAAATGCAGATCAAGTACCTTTTGATAGAAGCTTCAGGGTTGAAATAAAAGCTTAAAAGCCTGCCCTCTTGTGGCAACTCATAAAATCGCCATGCAATCTGTAGAGAAATACCAGGTTTTCCATCTCAACAATTGGAAGCAGCTGAAAAATCATGCAAATGCAAAGATGCACAGAGATGTCTCTATATTCTTGACAAAAATAGAAGGGATTATTTATCCAGCTTATTCTATGGCATTTCCTTGAACAGCAATTGTAAATCAGACTCACTTTCATTATATTAGCCTAATATAATATGAGTAGAAACACACACACACACACACACACACACACACACACACACACACACACACACACACACACACACACACACACACACACACAGGTGGAAAAAGTACTAAAATGTTTTACTTACGTAAAAGTATCAATACTGTAATGTAGAAATACTCTGTTACAAGTCCATAATTCAAAATTTACTTGAGTAAAAGTGTGAGCTGGTGGAAATTTAGATTATGCGTTGTGTTTTTGGTTTATTACGTGATTTTGTGTTGTATTTTCTATGGTAAATGAGATGAGATGAGATGAGAAATACTTTATTAATCCCCAAAGGGAAATTGTGGCGTTACAGCAGCACAGTGTAACAAATAAATAAGTAAACAACAGACAAACAAAAACACAACAAACAGATGGACACAAACTAGACCAGGGCCGACAACATGCATTTAGGGAGAGTTCTTAAGCATTGTAGAGTCTGATGGCGCTGGCACTTGGCATGAATGAGAGTCTGTACCGCTCAGTGTGCATGTTCAGATTATGCATGTGAGATTATTGTTTTCCGGAGTGATATTTGCTGTGTTTTTTTTTCTGAGTGTTGAGTTGCATGTCTTTATATTTCTTTCCACTGACCTGCACTAACCTAGGCTGGGTGATAAGGACCTGCACCTGGGTCTGGGTGTGGCAGCCTAATTGAGAGCCCTATATAAAACACAGAGGGAGAACACAGTCGAGGCCATAAGTGAGCTGCTGAGAGAGGAGAAGGTTGTTGGGAGAAGGAGCTGGGAGATGTGAAGGAGCCCAAGCACTGCGGCCTGGCCTGAGGAAGGGTGGCTACCACGGACTGAGCTAGACGGAACTTTTCTCATTTGTATTGTTTTTATTCTATTTTAGTTAGTGGGCCCTTTTTTAATTAGGTATTTTATTATTGTGTTTTGGCTATTTTAGACGCCGCTGTAATTGGGGTTCATTTCAATACAAATCAAGCGTTCACCTTCGCAAGTTTGCCTTTTAAATCTGTCATACGAACCTGTTGCCTTTTTAACGTTTAACTGTGAGGACCAGACCTCCTAAAGGTAGGGTAGTTTGCCCTTTTCACATGTATTGATTTTAGCTTTAAGCACCCTGCACTTTACAAAGTTAACTTATATTTCATTTGATTTATAAGTACACACATTTAAGTAATTGGGTGTTTTTAGCAGTGCCACAAAAGTATTGTTATCAAAATGTACTTAAAGTTGAAAGTATTCATCATGCAGACTGTCCCATTTCACAAGTTTTCAAATGTATAAAAATCAAATGGCCGAAATGTGTGTGTATATAGGCTCAAGTGGTTAATGTATGTTTTGTAATAATAATCAAAATCTCTATCTATAAAAGTATAATATTTGCTTCTAAGATGTAGTGGAGTAGAAGTAAAAGTACTGAAAATTAGAAATACTCCAGTAAAGTAAAAATACCTCAAAAGTTTACTTAAAGTCCAGGGTTATGTTAGGTTTTTTCCAGTACAACCTCAGCTATATGACCCAACAATATATTCACTTATGGGCGCGTTCGAAAATACAGCACTGAGCACACTGGCCAATACAAACTAATAGGCGAGTGTGCTCCGGTGCGTAATTTCCGAACGCACCCTTTGTATACTATATAGCATATTGGAACCAAAAATGTATAATAAAATGTCATAATACTAACAATAATACATGTAATCAAATCTAATCAAATAGATCTAATATATTAAACAAATCTTAAAAGTACTAACACAGACTGTACCTCTGTCTTTATCTTGATCTATTTATTTACAGTCTCCCTCTTTCTATCTGTCTACAGTATTATTTTTTGTCTTCTGTGTACAGAACTACTATATTATATACTACAAACTTTATATTCTCATAGCTCTGTGAAAACTTGGTATATCAAAATGTAAGGTAAGTGATTTTGGTTAAAACAAAGTTTTGTATTAAAAGGTTAAAGCACTATATTGTGATAGTAATCATTGCTATAGTTTGTTCAGTCACAGGAGTCTCTCCAGCTCTTTAACAAACAGTAAATACATTTTTCAGGTAGGTGACAACATTTCAGCCAATCAGGAAAGTACTCATTTATCAGCTTCATTTTTATAGTGTTCCAGTTGCAATTTGTTAAACTCATTTATTTGTGTCATCACTTCCAATTTCACTTGTTTAATCTATAGCCTGACTGAGTTCTCTATCCTGATTGGATAAAATTGGTATCCTGCCCTGAAAAAGCATTTTCTGTTTAATAAAGAGCTGGAGAGACATTAAATATATGACTGTTACTTAAACAAAACACTGATTACTATTTACTATCAGAATACAGCTTTGGAAATGTAACGTCATCGTTTTGCGACACGAGTCTGACAACGCACTGTTTGCGTCGAGGTCGAAGGTCGTCGAGGTCGTCCCACGCATGCGCAGAAGACCCTTTTCCGTCCCTTCACCTGTCTCTTTTCATCTACCGCCATCATGGGTCGCATGCACGCTCCCGGGTAGGCTTTCGTTTGTGTCACATAACGGTGATATTTCACCGGTTAAAGTAGTTTTTGGCGAGAGATAACGCATTATAAACCTCTTAAGAACATTCTGCTGTCATTTCCAGCTCTCCAATTCGACCTAAAAGCAGGAAAATTGTTATTTTCTGAAGTGAACTCTCAGTCCGGCCTTGACGTTGTCAACAGGGTTGCCAGATCTGCTTATCATAATTTCCCCGCAAGATGTTATTTGAAAGTAACCGATCTACAAGTTCCGATGCGATGGGTTGTGAGCTTGTAGATCTGCTTTTTTCAAATAGCTGATGTATATGTTAAATTGCTCATGATGTGGCCCATAGTTGCTGCTTTTGGGCTGGTTTTCCTAGACCTGGTTGCTTGTTTCTCTCTCAGAATCTGGCAACACTGGTCGCTAACACGCGGCTGGCTAGTCGATGTTAGCTTAGAGATGCTAAGTGGCTTTTCTCCCAAAGTGACATATTTATTACATGTCCAAACTGAAGTCGTTTTGTCATCTACTCAGGCTTTTGTGAACACCCAAGATAGTTTATATGTCGCTCATTCAGTATTTAGATCAGGGGTCTTCAACGTTTTCAGGTCAAGGACCGCTTGGCTGAGAGAGAGATAAAGCAGGGACCCCCAATATTGTATAGAAGATAATCTTTTCATAGATAGCTTCATAGACTTGTTTGACAGCACTGTCATCAGCGTTGGATTCATTTTAATGTGTTTTCAGACTTTTAACCACACAAACCGTCCATACTAAGTAAACTTGACCCACTCTGTACTTGGTGTGCTCTTTTCCCCCTACATCAAACCTCTTTGCCGAAAATAGCAGATCTACAGGCATTGTGTGCTTGTAGATCTGCTATTTTTGGCTAAAGTTATCCTCAGAATTGGGATGCTTGGTTGAAGTGGTTAATGTAAAAATCTCAAAGATTTGGCGGCCCCTCTGTAGTAACTCTGAGGAGCCCCTGTTGAAGACCCCTGATTTAGATATTTGGTATTCATTTTATCAGACACACCCCCTTCCAATGCTAACTCATTGTAACGTCAAACTCCATTTTAACCATTCATCAATAGCACCCGTTCTGGTGACTCATACGGCCCTCCTAATACGTGCGGGGGCCATGTTTTTTCGATTACTTTTTTCATTTATTTTTTTATTGTATTAAAAATGTTCATGTTCTAAATTTATTTTTATTTTTATGAAAAAAGTATTTGAAAGAACACGGGCCCCCTCACGTATTAAGAGGGCAGTGTGAGTCCCCAGAACCAAGAATGGGTCTTCTTTATGAATCTATCATGGTTAAAATTACAATGGGTTTGTGTCTAATGAAATAAATACTGATTAAAGATGATTAAATTACCCAATTCTTTTTTTTTTAAGTGAAATGTCCCTTTAAGTCAGTGGTTCTCAAACCTTTTCATGTCAAAGACCCTCAAAATGAAATGTATTTGGCCGTGGACCCCCATGTAAAAATATTTTGTTCCAGGGACCCCCAGAAGCAATGATTTGAGTTAAATGTTAGCTTTAAACTCATAGCACCGCTCTATGAGTTTGTACATCTGCTATTTTTGAATAGCCAAAGTATAAAAGGTTAAAGTGGTTAAAATGATTGTGATGCTATATTAACGCAGTTGCTGGGACCCCCTGGAACCCCCCCAAGGAACCCCAACAACCATTGATCATTATATCTACAAAAGCCTTTAACCTTCCATTGGCCATAAGAGATTGTCCTACCTTTCCAAGTACAAAAAATCGTTACTTGATAACCAAACTTGCTACCATTTATAATCATGCTCTTTATTTGACTTGTCCTGTACTATTTGAAAGCAACCTCATTTTAGTATACACACATATTGCCCTCTAAAACGCTAATTTCCCAGTGCAATACTACACAAGCCAATGTGGAACTTGATTTAGTCTTAGCCTTAAATAGATTTACTTACAGATACTTTGTACCTTTGTTCTTGTATTTATTGTCTGTTTCCCTGTGTAGTGTAATGTACTCCGCTGTCTGCCTGTTTTAGTTTAGTTTTCTGTGGGGATTGCAGATGTAAATTAGCATCTTTGCTAAATCAAGTGTATTTACGTTGCATTGCTATGTAATGTTCATAAGTAAAGTAAAGTTAACTTTTATATAGTTAGAAATGTGACTACGGCGTCTAGTTAACGTTATTTATTTGTTTTACAGAAAGGGCCTGTCCCAGTCAGCCATCCCATACAAGCGCAGTGTTCCTACCGTGAGTATATACCACACTAAACACATGGAGGAAGCACACACTAATCTATTTGTTTGGTCAGTGGTTAATTTTGAAACCTACTTTTCAGTGGCTGAAACTGACACCCGAAGATGTGAAAGAGCATATCCTGAAACTGGCCAAGAAAGGTCTGACCCCATCGCAGATTGGTAAGTGTTCTCGACATACTGTTGTGTACACAAAGTACAACAGTTGACCTTAAAGTATTGCCCAAGTATGCCCTCATTGCACATTGGCGCTTTGGGCTTTCCCAGCTTCTTTTAAAAAAAACTAAAGCAAATTTCAGTTTAGATTTACACATCAGACCAGGGAACAGAAAAGCTCTCTGAGCTGCGTGAAATAATCAAATTTGGTAACATGTTCAATGATTACTATTCTACAATAATTAGTTTAAATTGAACATGTCATTCATTATTTTATTTGGCTATATTCCATACCAAACATTTTGTGTTGTTAAGATGTTACAGTTACATTGTTACTGAATAATTTAGTCAATGTTGGCCGACCATAATTACATGGTTAATTCATGAAAGTTAGAATTAAGCTCAATCAACCTCTCTCCTGGTATTATTAATTAAATTAAATCCAGACTTTGACAAAATATAACCACAGTTAACTTAGTGTGTTAGATTACCTATATCAAGCAATATACCTGTCTGCAAGTTGATTTTCACACTATTGAAATCCTCAAAATCAAAAGGTATTATTTGGTAAACATGGCCAACAGGCTAAACATTCCAGACTGCTAGTATGGTCATTTTAAGACTTTTTTTTTTACTTTTGCCCGAGTAAGCAAGATAAGGAAAATGGTCCAGTGTAATGGTTGCATATGATTAACAGTTAAGCTGCAATCACATGTCACTATCCCATATAAATGTGATACAAAAGTGAAAGCATTAATCAAAATAATACTAAATTGCCCCTAAACTTATTTAAAGGTAGGGTAAGTGATATATATATATATACATTTGTTAAAAAGGTTAAAGTACTATATTCTGATAGTAATCATTGCTACATAGCTGACAGGGGTCTCCAGCTCTTCAGTAAACAGAATATAGTACATTTTCAGGTAGGTGACACATTTTAAGTCAATCAGAAGAGGGCACTGAAAATGCATTTTCTGTTTAATAAAGAGCTGGAGAGACATGGGAGACTCCTTTTACTGAACAAATACTAGAGTACTATCAGAATATAGAGATATTTAACACTTATTATAGCCCAAGTAAATCACTTACCCTACCTTAATGTGCCATAAATCCTGATTTATGCTGGATTGCACATTGTGTCTGGCAATAGCCGATCTACAAGCTCACAACGTGTTACAGTGTGATGTGTTGTGAGCTTGAAGATCTGCTATTTCTGGTGTGATACACTGGCCTTCAAATAAGTAAAAATCAGGTGTATGGTGTGAACATCTTTCCTCAAATGTTTAAATTTTCCAGTAGTGTCATTTGTTTACACTTCATGTGACAGATGTACTTTTTGTTGTTGTGTAAACCATTGCACATTGGTTGAATGCATAAAATACATGGACTATACAGCACCGCACAGTCATTATCTCTGTCAATGTAAGAGCTGTGATATTTCTGTTGTGCCAGAGAAACATTGGAGGTTAATTAGCAGAGTGGCGACCTGGTGCCACCTTTGCCAGTCACCTTCACACAGAATCAGACATACAATTATAACTTTATGAACTTGACAAATGTAGCTTTCACTGATTGTAACGGTGGGGATGAAATGAAAGCTAGGTTCACTAAAATATCCGGCTCACTTGTTTTTTTATTGATGAGTATAGCCATGAAGCCCACTAGTAAATGCCAAATGGATGTATTTAGACCTTTGGAAATTGGAGTGAAGTGATTCCCAGGCCTAGTGTAGCAATCACTGACTTGGTGTTTTTCTTTCTACAGTGAGCCCTCTAGATATGTTAAAACTCATAGTTATATTTGATTGAACATGTTCAACCTCTTGTGTATCTAGGTGTGATTCTGCGAGATTCCCATGGTGTGGCCCAGGTGGGTTATATAACGGGAAACAAGATCCTCCGAATCCTCAGGTCCATGGGCCTCGCGCCAGAAATACCAGAGGACCTCTACTGTCTGATTAAGAAGGCTGTGGCCATAAGAAAACACCTGGAGAGGAACCGTAAGGTAAAACATCAGCATATATTAGCTACCAACTGTGTATTCACACAACACAAAAAATATATTTTTGGGTTTGTCAACACCCAGACAATGAACACCTGTGGAGTTCAGGAAAACAATGAATAATAAAATGAAGCACTGAATTGGCTATGACCATTGTAGTTTGCACGGGCCCACCAGTAGGCATTTGGAAACGTCAATGTTTCTGGCTTGCTTCATATTGCCACACTGGAATGGAGCTTAAACACGTGGATGTGATGCTGTGTCCAACTGCAGTTTGAATCCTGGCAACTTAACATTTGTTTCAAGTATACCGCCAACATTAGGATGTTCTGTTAGGCGGTTCATTAAGACAGTCGAGGCAAGTTTAAATGTTTGAGGGCGTATGGTGTAAACATCTTTCCTCAAATGATTATAATAACAGAATCAGCTTTATTGTCACATCACAAGTTTACAGAGCAAAAAAGTGGGTGGAATTAATTTGTGCATAGTTCCCATCGTATCGTCATTTTCATAGAAATAGAAGGAGGGGGGAGGAAAGTGGGAAAGGAGAACAGTTATCTACATATTTACACAAGAACCTGAGATAAGATATACTTTAAGGTGCGTGAGCATAGCAACAGATGTATACTGTGCATGATATGCTTATGGACGTTAGTTAAGGTGCTAGAATAATAATAAAGGTCAGTGTGTTGTACAAGGGATTAAGGTGCAAAATGTCATGGCGTGTTGACCGCATTATCCACATAAGGTAGACTGACACTGGTATAGTCCGCAAGTAGGTCCATAAGGAAGAGCAAGAAAAAAAGCAAAGTAATTTGTCACTGGTATAAGCCACGGATAGGTCCAAGTAAGAGCAAAGGTCCGAGACCAGCCTGAAAGCACCGCCTGTCATCAGGCTGATGAACAAGGCTCATGTCTCGTTTAAAACTCACTTGTTTAAAACAGTGAGTAGTCATTTGTTTTCACTTCATGTGACAATGAACTTTTTGTTGTGTAAAACATTGCACATAAGTTGAATGCATACAATACATGGGACTATACAGCACAGCACAGTCATTGTCTTGCTCTTTCAATGTAAGAGCTGTGATATTTCTGTTGTGCCAGAGAAACATTGGAGGTTAATTAGCCTGTTGCCACCTTTGCCAGTCACCTTCACACAAAATCAAACATATATTTATAACTTTATGAACTTAACAAATGTAGCTTTCACTGATGTAACAGTGGGGACGAAATTAAAGCTAGGTTCACTAAAATATCCCGCTGTTTCCAACTGCAGTTTGAATCTTTAGGATGTTCTATTATGCGGTTCATTAAGACGGTCGAGGCACGTTTCAATGTTTGAGGGCCTTCATGATGCCCTGCTTGTCTTGGTGACATACAGCATCTGAAAAAATATATTTATTTCATTAAATAGTGTAATCACAATTAGTTAAGATTATTTCAGAAGTTAGGTTAATTTATTGCACTTATTTGATCACATATTGACTGTTCAGCTAATCTCAAGAGCTTTTTATTTATTTATTTTTATTTAACCTTTATTTAACCAGTAAAATCACATTGAGACCAATGTCTCTTTTACGAGTGCGCACTGGCCAAGAGAAGAGGCAAATAAATGTTACACAGCTCTGCTTACTTTGCATTTAATTACTGTTAAATGTGTATTCCTGTATTTTTCACAGGATAAAGATGCCAAGTTTCAGCTCATTCTGAAAGAGAGCAGAATCCACAGGCTGGCGCGTTACTACAAGGCCAAGAGAGTTCTGCCTCCTACCTGGAAGTAGTAAGTATTGGATCCTTCATTTTATATTATCCTTAATCAAACACAAATTGTCATTTGCATATTTCTGGACATATAATGGAGATGCTGATCACACTGTAAGATGTCACATTCTGGCCAAATTGTTACTTATTTCCCCTGGTTTTGAAAGACAGTTGAATGAAAAATTATTGTGATTATGTAACTTTCTGTGATGTCCCAACTAGAATCTAATAAATTAACCATAACTGCTCAAAATGTCCCAAACAGAGACTAGTGGTCTCCTGTTATCTGGCATCCTATAGTTTCATTGTACAGAACTAGAAGTTCGGGCCGCTACGCGGCCCGAACGTCTAGCGTGACGCGTCGTTCACTTTGCAGTGCCACCTTACAGGCACCTCACAGTGTGAGAGAGAGTTTTGTGCTCTCCTAAATCCACGGCAGGCTTTGAAAGTACCCACTTCAGAAAGAGGTGACGTGCATCACCTCTCCAATGACCAAAACCCACTTTGTGATTACTCAGACCTGGTATGGCAGACCTGTGGGGAGTGTGCAGTGGTGTACAATGTGAAAAGATAGTTGAAATCGCAGGAGATGAAGTTAGCAGTTTATTTGTGTAAAGGGTCGTCGGCGTGGGTTGTGTTGAGGATGGAAGCCGTCGAACTGGTGCATCCTACCTATTTATAGGTAGGATGTGATGTCATGCTGTCGTGAGATTACGTCACACTGGCGTGTCTCATCGTGATGTCACGACCGTGATGTCATATGACGTCACACTGGCTACATACAACGTTACAGACAACCGACATGGCGCAGGATTCAAATTGTATATATACCGGTAGATAGATGTTATTTAGACGTCACGTTGCTTAGACAAATGCTAGGATCATTGTTTACCTGGTATCCTAGTTTCTTGAGGCACTACATTGTTCTCTCTGCATTCTGTTTGTTACCTGTCTAGTTCGTAGTACCAGTAAGTCGCTCTAGATAAGAACATCGGCTAAATGTCTAAATTGCATACATACAATCCATGGACTATACAGCACAGTAGTTGTCTTGCTCTTCCCTTTTTAGAGCTGTGATATTTCTGTTGTGCCAGAGAAACACTGGAGGTTAATTAGCAGAGCGGCTACCTGGTGCCACATCTGCCAGTCACCTTCACACAAAATGTACATTTATACAATAGAAAACATTTAGCGTTCACTGACATAAATGATTGTTAAATTGCTTACATTTATTCAGTGGCGTGATTATTTTCCTCACTTGCTTTCATTACATGGTGTAATTGAGGTTTGGTATGACTGATCTGTAAGCTGACTAAATGGGTGTGTTCAATATTTGTTTGTTTGAAATGCAAAGTGATTTCCAGGCCTTGTGCTGTCCTGTCACTGAGGTGGTGTCCTTGTTACATTAACCCTGTATGTTTTTCTTCTTTTTCCCCCCTTCTACAGCGTGTCCTCTACAGCAGCTGCGCTGGTGGCATGAACCCATTAAGACTAAGGCTGCCCCATCCCAAAATATTTTGTTCCAGGGATCCCCAGGTCGAAGCAAAGATTTGAGTTAAAATGTTCAAGATTTTTCTTCTCAAGATAGCTAGAAAAACAGCTAGCTTAATAGATCTACAAGCTTGTAGCGTGGCACTCTGTGCCGCACTATGAGCTTGTATATCTGCTATTTTTGAATAGCCAAAGAAATCTAAAATTACACAGATGCGTTCCAGTCTTAATGGGTTAATTAAAGAGTTTAATTTGGAAAATGGTCTCATGTGTTCAATTATTTGTAGACATTTCTATTTTCAAGCTGTATGTTCTGTAGCACTTAAGTCAACTCAGTGTGGTACCTGGTGGCAAGACCGACCATATGTATGGAATGAAGCATAAAGGTGCATATTTTGTTAAGGTACATTTTAAAAATGCATCTTCAATTGTCATGGTATTATTACAGAATGAAGGGTTGTGTGTGTGTTAAAAACGTATCCATGCCTGTCTACAAACTATTCAAATGCAGTGCAATGTAGGGTAGACAACTGGGTTGGAAGATTACTTGAAAGACGATGGTCTGATTATGAAAACAATGGATCATAGGCCTGCTATATTTGCTTTTTCAGTTCTCTACGTGGTTACAAGTCAGTGAAGTCACTCACTTTCTTGTTGGACCTCTTATTAATAGTATATTATAATATATGGATACATTCTTACTACTTAATACTTTCTAATCATATCAATCATATTTGAGAAATTGTATTAAATATATGAATGTATCAAGTCGTTTATACAGAAATTAAGGAATTTGATTCAATATTTTCTTTTTGTGATTATGATGGGTATATACAATAAGATAACTGACAATGTTTGATACAACCATGCAGACTTACTGTAGGCCTCACAACGTGACACGTTGTGACCTTGTAGATCTGCTATTTTTGTCAAATTTGCCTATTAGTTTGCCTATTTAGACGTGGTGTTCCTGTGTGTTTATGCATGTGGACACGGATGAAGCAAAGTGAACTCACGTAAATCCCTGTATTATTGCATTGTGTACCCTTACCATAAATTACCAGATAACTTGAGAACGTGGGCAGATTTTCATGAAATTCATTGGCTCCCCTGAAGAGATGACTAACTTCTGGGGTCAAAAATTCAAACAAGGTCACAATAAATGTCAACGGAGAATGGTAGAATTAGAAAAGGCTATGGAATGTTTATCCTTAGACAAATCAGATGGATATATGGGATCATTTTACAGACACTTTTCGGAATCGGTTAAAAACTTCATATAGTATTGAAAACTAGGTTATTCCACTTCCACACACTATGAAGCAAGGAATCATCCCTCTTATTCCTAAACCTGGAAAAGATCTAAATATGCTAATCTAAGACATAAATATGACAGAAGATTAAAAACTGGTATTAATCAAATACATTTAGACACAATGGGGATTAAGCAAGGTCATCCATTCACAAGAACGTATGTCTAGTACTTGATTTATAGTTATTTCATTAAGGATGAGGACTTTCTACTTTAAAGGAGACACCATGAATTTAAAAAAATATATATATATTTAATATCATATGGTGTATGTCCCTCAAACCATTTTCAAAAGGTTTGAGCCTAAATCAAGCCTCAGATATACTCATTCCAACTAACTTCTCTCTGGCTTATAAAGCACTTTCAGCTGCAATACCAAAACGTCCTGTTGGGCAGAGGGGTGCTACTGAGCAATTCTGTCTGTCAAAATACATGGGCAGAATGGTTCGAGATGTAAGCAAACATTGCCATTCTGAGATGGCCTGTTCAGAAACGCCCATTCTGAAAATCTCTGAAATGAGAATAAATGACTGAATGTTAAAAAAATATATTTTTTGGGGTACAAGAGACACTGGGGAGCCCAAAAAATACCCCCCCCCCAAAAGAAATTCATGGTGTGTCTCCTTTAAGTACATTTTGTTACCAATACTTTTGTACTGTTACTTAAGTACATTTTGAATTCCAGACCTTTACTTGTAATAGAGTATTTCTACATTTCAGTATTGATACTTTTACTTAAGTAAAAAATGGGGGAACTTTTTCCATCACTGGTGATAGGCGATGATTAATTGACAGTATTATATAAAAAGCTAAACATCAACCAATTGGCTGATGACAACAATGTTTATTATGATTATGAAAAATACAAATCAAGTACCTTTGATAGAAGCTTCAGGGTTGAAATAAAAGCTTAAAAGCCTGCCCTCTTGTGGCAACTCATAAAATCGCCATTCAGAGAAATATCAGGTTTTCAATCTCAACAATTGGAAGCAGCTGAAAAATCATGCAAATGTCTAGATCATTGGTTCTCAAAGTGGGGTCCGGGGACCCCCAGGGGTCCCTGAGGGAGTTCCAGGGGGTCCCCAGCTAAATGATAGATTAGGCACCAAATGGACCCTTATGGGTCTGTAACTCTGAGAGTGTACAAATGGTCACATTTGTACACTCTCAGAGTTAAATTGACATAGATTGTACAATATAAATTGCGGTCCAACTAGTGATAGAAATGCCATTAAATGGGGGTCTGTAGCCTAATGCATGTCAAACTGGGGGGCCTTGAAATTAAAATGGTTGAGAATCACTGCTAGAGCCGTAAAAAAAAATCTCTTGGGGGTCCCTGGCATATCTTTTGAAATGGGGTCCGCATGCTAATAAGTGTCAATTTGGGGGTCCTTGGCATGAAAAAGTTTGAGAACCACTGATCTAAACCAATACACAACAACCCCATTAATAGAGGATATGCCTGGGCCTACTACTGAGTGTCAAAAAAATACTTTCTGGCCTTGACAGCCCATGCATCCAAACAGAAAAGTCATATCTGATTGCATTAAACAACATTAAACAATGTTAAACTCACTTTGCCACTCGCTTTGTAGTCTCGCGTGGCCAGACTGTTGCCTCCCACAATTTACAAATGTTTCCGACATAGCATTCAGAGATTGTGGAATAGTAGTCTGGTGACGCGAGACTACTCGCTTTGCCACTCGATGTGCCATTCACTTTAAGCCTGCGCATATCCTCTATTAAGTAGCTTGACAGCAGATCAGAACGGTTGCTTAATGGCTGTCTTGAACGTGCTCTGACACGTGATGTCACGTAAACTGTCAGCGGAGTAAAGTAACTAAAGTACTTTACTCAGGTACAATTTTGAGGTATTTTTTTTTACTTTACTGGAGTATTTCCAATTGTCAGTACTTTTACTTCTACTCCGTCCACTACATCTCAGAGGCAAATATTGTACTTTTTACTTCACTACAATTATTTGAAAACTTTAGTTACTTGTTTTGTAGATTTTGATTATTATTACAAAACATACACTAACCACTTCAGCCCTATATACATTTTGGTCATATGAAAATAGCAGATCTACAAGCTCACAAGCTTGTAGATGAGCTATTTTCAAAAGATTTTTAGACATTTGAAAACATTCTGCATAATGAGTACTTTCTACTTTTGGTAATTTTACTCAAGTACATTTGTTATTCCGGACTTTTACTTGCAACGGAGTATTTCTACATTGCTGTATTGATACTTTTACTTAGGTATGAAATGTGAGTACTTTTTTCCATCACTGCACACAGGATGGAAATATATATTGTTTTAGTTCAATAATTAATATTTTCTCCTCTAAACGTATTTGTGTCACATAATGACCAGAAATAGTCTTTTCTTATTCGAAATCAAAAAAGAACAATTGCATTTCAAAAATAAACACACATACGTTTGTTACGTTACGCGATGACGTTATCATCACGAGTTCGCTCGTATTTGAAATTGTTTACCGACAGCTGACCAATCAGCGACGAGCGAGAGGCGGGCTCATGCGGGATCACGGGATGCTGCAGGTATAAAATCGTTAAGCAGGGCGAGCAGCGTTAGATGTGTTTGAGACTTTCATAGATTCACTCGCATCTACCCAGAGCTTAACAGCCACTTTACCTGCTATATCAGCCACTAACAGACGGAACCATCAACCAGAAGAACCTACAGATTCTACTTTTCTACTTTTTCTACTTTTCTACTTTTTTTCTTGCAGCAGCGCTAATTTGTTGCTTTTCAACCAACTTTTTCCTCTACAACTGGTGAGTTTGATTTATTTTCATGATGCTCGGGGCCGGGGGTTAGGGGGGAACTGTCATTTTAATGCTATTTTATTGATTATGTTTGATTGTAGCGTGATCTTTCACAAGTTTAGAGGCTACAATTGTTAGTGGATGACTTTTCTGCTTACTGTTTACCGTTGACGATCGTGCTGCTGTCGTTGAAATGGCAGATCTGCAAGCTCACAACGTGTCGCGCGACACGTCAACGGCCGTTGCTGCCATGTTAACTTACACGACGCTAGACGCATCGCGATGCATTGTGAGCTTGTATATCTGCTATTTCAACGGTCGATGCTGTCATGTTAACTTACACGACAGGTGCATCGTGATGCGTTGTGAGCTTGTAGATCTGCTTACTGTTTACCGTTAACGGTCGTGCTGTCGTTGAAATGGCAGATCTACAAGCTCGCGATGCGCCAACGGCCGTTGCTGTCATGTTAACGACAGCATCAACCGTTGAAATGGCAGATCTACAAGCTCACAACGACGCCAGATGCATCGTGATGCGTTGTGAGCTTGTAGATCTGCTTACTGTTTACCGTTAACGGTCGTGCTGCCGTCTTTGCACGATCGTTTTCGAAATGACAGCTAGCTTGTTTATAGCTGTGTAACGTCTGCTGTCTCTTATGTATGTTGTGTTGTTGATTTTCAAAAAACGTTTCAAAACGCTCTTGGGATTAAGGTGGAAATGTCATTTGAATTGGTTGTACTGGGTTGAAATGAGTTTCATACATTCAAAACGTCTCATTGTAGCTTGTTTATAATTGAAAACAAACAATTGGCGCTGTCGTTCAAGAGACGTTAAGCTAACAACCTGAATCGATTTGTGGGGCCATTGTAGCTCTGGTCCATAGCGTTAGAGGAGTTCAGAGCTAGGGCTGTGTTTAGCTTGTAGATCTGTTCTACTTTAGCAAACGATACTGTCATACTGTCAATACTGTCAATACTGATTGATTAAATACTGTATTAACGGTTTGCAAAAAAAAAAAGGTACAGATTCATACAAAAGGATGCTAAAAGGATAAACCCAAGAAAGCCAATGGCTTCCATTGGGGTCCTGTGTACAGTGGTGTAAAGTACTCTTACTCAAGTAGTGTACTTAAGTACAGTTTTGAGCTATTTTTTTTACTTTACTGGAGTATTTCCAATGTTCTGTACTTTTATTTCTACTCCACTACACCTCAGAGGCAAATATTGTATTTTTTACTCCACTACAGTTATTTGAAAACTGTAGTTACTTTGTAGATGTATTATTACAAAACGTACAGTAACCACTTCAGCCCTATTGAAAATAGCCAATCTACAAGCTCACAATGCGTTTTTTTTACATAAGTACAATTTGATGCCAACACTTTTGTACGTTTACTCAAGTACATTTTGAATTCCGGACTTTTACTTGTAACAGATTCTGTTTGCAGTATTGATACTTTTAAGTCAACATTTGAGTACTTTTTCCACCACTGCCTGTGTATTCAATTCACAGGAGGAGAGCAGTTATAGGCTCCCCCCACACAATGATATTTAATTCAATGGTGGTAGAAGCAAGCCTACTCGGATTACTTCCATATTACTATAGTAGCCAACCTCAAATTTGTACTTAATTAGGCTGCAGTCAGTTAGTATCTGTGTAAATGTTTAGTTACTTTCCACCACTAACATAACAAACTGACATATCTTTCTGTTTCTCTCTCCCTTTCACAGCTGTCCCAGCTCTCTCTTTCTCAGCTCTCAACTCTCTCTCCTTCTCAGTGCTCAGCCTCTCTCTCTCTCTCTCTCTCGCTCCCTCTCTCTATTTCTCTCTCCCCCCCTCTCTCTCTCCACAGAGCAGGATGGAGCTGTATCACATCCAGTTGATCAACAAGTCGGCTTCCTATTTTTCTACAAGAACGTTGGTCCCTGGGCCTTCCTCTGGATTTGCAAGTAAGTTACTCTAATTTGACCAATGATTAATTACTGTAATCAATTTCTGCTGTTTGATGTTTAGCTCGTTCACCTCAATAGATCCACATTCTTTTTTTAATGCAGTTTGATTTGGAATTTAAGGAATCTTTCAGTTAAGAATAACAATAGTAAACTAATGTTGTGTTTTCCATTGCAGAACGTTCCAGAAGGGCGAACAACAGGTTGATCAACGTTCACGTGGACAACCTTAGGAACCGTCCCCTGTCCGATGACGACATGGAGGTCATCACAGCGTGCATCCCTGAGCTGTACACTCGCATCGACCAGACGAGGGACCTTTCCTCGCTCACACTGGTCGACAAGGAGCTGCTCAGGCCTCCAAAGGACTTCACGGTGCCGCCTCGTAAGCCAGAGCCCCTGTGGGATGGTAAGGTAAGTAAATGGTATTACTGTCTTTTCAGCCACACCTGGAAGCAGAACACCGTGAAGCCACCAGGGGTGATGCCCACTGCAGATACGGCTCTCTACCAGGTCTTCTCCGAGTCCCTGGTGACTCCGCCCCACCCCAACACCCTAACATCAGCCTTCAATGGGTGGAGGCACGCCCGCAACCAGTACGACCTAGTGGAGGTCTCTGGTCAGCAGCTGCCCAGAGTCATCTCCTGTGTGGAGACGACATGGGAGAAGGGGGGACGGGTGCTCCATCGCCAGTTCAGGGTGTCCGTGTACAGGACAGACGGACAGATGATGCTGTCTGTGTTCTGTAGCTTCCCCGGCGATAAGGTACGGAGGCGTTTTGTCTTCAGCAACGGGGCGCCTTCCCCTTCTACGCAGGGCAAGAGGGAGGCTAATGTCGATGAGACCATCGTCAGAAGCCCCCCTCGAAGCAAGCCACGTCTAAGACTGTAACGCAGACAGGCGTGGGATTGTTGAAACACCCATTCAAAGCTGGAGGGAAAACCACTTAGAAGTGGAGGCGCATGGGGCACCTGGAACCCCTGAAAGGGGCTGCTAGCACCACCTGAAGGAGCGGAGGGACAGGAGGCGCCGGGACTGGAGTTAGATGCTGGTAGAGAACAGTAGCCTCAGTGGACATCACCGCTCCGGGACTGGACTAGATGCTGGTGGAAACCCTGTCGGGGAGGCACCACTTAAAGGAAAGGTCGCAGTTTGTGAGTAGGTGAGTATGCCTGTCACAATTATTACATAATCGCCTAATCGCAATTATTTGAGATAATCGCAGTTGTTTTTTGCATAATCATCATAATCGTAATAATCATTTCCATGTTAAAAATGTTTTAGCTTGTATCAGCTATTTCCACTATTAATGTTTTATTTTATGTAAACAGTAAGCAGATCTATGTGCAACTTTTGTTTACGGAGGCTAAAAGCCAACCAGAAATATAATTGTTATTCATAGTGTTCCAACAATGATGTCAGTGTGTCGTGATAGGATCAGGTTGGCTGATGCCAGGGTGTGTCCTTGCCTCTGGGGCACACTGTTGCTCCGATTGTATGTTGTTTGTTATAATGTTGTGATATTGATAGGTCGTTTAATGTTAAGTTGAGGTTAAATTAAGGGGTGGTTGTTGACTTTTTATTCTGTTGGCTGATGACTTGATAGGGTTCTGACTTTTAATATCAAGTGGTAATAGTCGTATTAGAAATGCGTGTTGTTCAGGAAATCCCCCCCCTCCCACCCCCCCCAAAAAAAAAAAAAAAAAAAAAAAACATTTGTCTGTCTATGTGATGGTCTCTAGCCCTGGCGTCCTGAGCCTTTAGCGTCTGTCTGTCTGTCTGTGTGTCTGTCTGTCTGTCTGTCTATGGGGCGTCTGGGTGTGGTAGAGGTAAACACACTCTCCCACCACCGCAGCAGAAAGCTGGGTTCAACACCCAGCAGTAACGGCGGTGCCTCCAACTTGGCCCGGGCGCTCCATCAAACACAATTGGCCGTGTTTACGGGTGGGAACTTAATCTGGCGATAGATCAAGTGACCGTCCTTTTTGCTGCACAGCGGAAGTTACTGGCAAGTGTGTAAGGGAGGATGCACACAGTAGCTTATACCTCTCTCCAGCTGTGGAGGTGGTTGTGGTGCCAGCAACAGGGACCTAAGGACACTTGGGGAAAATTGGGAATTGGCGATGACTAAATTGGGATCTCCTCCTAGGATTGTCACCTTGTCGTTGGTGGAGGAGCTTGCGTTATCCCAGTGACCCAGAGAGCTAAGCTCCTGGCAGGTGCCACCATGCCGAGCAGCTCAAAGGGTAAGGGATCAGACTAAGGACAATCCATAGTTAAAACAAACATGTTACAGAAACCAAAGCATTCCAGGCAGGAGATACCAGCCACGACAACACCTGTGCAAGGTAGACGCCCCTCCTAGGTTTGGTAGGTTTGAGCATGAAATGGAATCTCCTGGACCCAAAAGAAACCACCAGTGATGGAGCCTGGTACAGTATGTAAGAACTATTATATAAACTGTTGTCTGACTCATTATGCCAATATTCCTTTAGTATTGTTTAGGATGTGTTCAGAACAGAGCTCTGCTGTGAAGGAAACTGGGGTAACACTTTACTTAAAGGCTGGGTCTATAATGCATTCTTAATGCACTTATAAGGCTTCATAACACTCGTTATAAATATTTATAACTATGCATAACAACTTATAACATTCATTTCAAGGACCCCCAAATTGATATATTTGGCAACAGACCCCCCATCTGAAAAGCTATTGTGCCAAGGACCCCCATACAAGATTTATGTTTAAAAATTCTGATCGGGCAGAGAGCTTGTAGATCGGTTATTTTCAAATGGCCAATGTTTGTGATGCTATATTAACTCATTTAGCTGGTATATTAACTAATTTAGCTTTTCTGTTCACACTGCAGGCTAGAGGAGACAAAAAAGAAACATCTCACCGAGGAGCAGTTTGTCTGCTCTGAGCTGACCTCCACCCAGGAGAAGCTGTAGCCTACAGCACCGCTGACCAGGTGAGGAGTGGTGCAGCCGCCCGTCGCTTTTAATACCGTAGATTTAACTGACGGGGTCGCAGAGGAGACAGGGGCAGTCAACCACTGTAAAATAATCCTTAAGATTAGTAGGAGTTGCAGTATGTTATGAACACTACAGCAATTCTCTCTCTGTCCTCTGGGCCTAAAAAGCTTGGTCTTGGAATGGAACAGCAGGCCTATTACAGATAATTTCTGTCTACAAACATGGAGTTGTCCCTTGATGACGACCATCGATTATAGCAGTGGTTCTCAAACTGTGTATTTGCATTTCTAAAGTGATAATTTAGGGACTTTTAAGACCTTTTTTTAATACCAAATTGTCAAATATTATGTAAGAAAGAGGCACGCATTGTGAAAATAGCCGATTTGCTATTTTCACAATATTTATCTGCGGAACAGAGTCAAACTAACTTCCTATAATTCCTAGTGCTTGTCAAGGTGGGGGTCCCCTGTTCAAATATGATTATTTTGGGGGGTCGCGGCCTGAAAAGTTTGGGAACCCTTGGATTAAAGAATGGTTAATTTCACCTTTTTTACTTGGTTTATAGTTAGACAGACAATGGTTTAACCAATTTAGACCTGGGGCCATTCTAAAACGCCTTCTAACTAAAGTTTTCTGATAAAAAAAAAGAGTGATAATGTTGCTATATACTGTATATATGGCAACAACTAATGTGACACAGATGCTGTTCCGGATTGAAAGGTATAACAATGTATAGGTTTAACAGGTCTATTGCTTGGCTCAGTCTAAAAACTACAAAGAGCTGGCCATTGAACCATCTCATGGTTATGTGATCTCATTACATTTTCAAGCATGTAGAAAAAGCATGCTGGAAAACGACCATCCTCCATGTGATGGTTTGTTCACGTATAGCCTGCCCTACACTATTTGTTTTACTACTGCGACATGTTGTGTTGCTATAAGCATTGAGACAAAAAAGTTAAAGCGTGCAGTTATGTTTCTGACTATGCGCCTTGACACAGCAGCAACGAGAAAGATAATCCCAGTCTGACTTTACCAGGAGCGACACTTTTCTCATCAGACCATACAGGAGCGGGTGTGCAATCAATCACTTTGAAAGTAGATTTATTACAAATCACTCACTGTAGTAATTATTCTGCTGTAAATGATGCATCCTGCCCTGTGAGGAAGCTGAACTAGTCACATCACCCCAGTCCTCCACTCCACCACCTTAATGCAATGTTGTGTGTTTGTCCCCTCCAGCTGCTGAATACATCCCATGTCAATACCAGTGATGTGTCAGGTCTCCACGCTAAGCTGGACAGGAAGAAAGAGGTGAAACTCAATTTCTTTGTTTTGTAAAAGCATTCTAGCTGCTTTTATTTAGGTTGCAGTAAGACAATCCAGTAATCCATTTTCTTTTTTTAAAACTCCAGGTGGATCATCAGAATAGTCAGGTCCATCAGTGTCCATTCCTCAGTCATCTCAAAACTTGACTACTGTACAGTAACTCCCTCCTTACTGACCTCCCGGCATGCATCACATAAGCCCCTCCAAATGATCCAGAATGCAGCAGCACGTCCGGTCTTCAACCAACCTGCTCCCAGTTGCTGCCCACACAGATGACAAAACACTGATGTTGGCCTACAAGGAAATATGGCACCCTCTACCTTCAAAGCCTGATCCAACCCTACAACCCCTCCTGCTCACTCAGATCAGCCAAGGCATGAAAGGTGAACATTCCCTAGCACACCTCGGGACAGCGCTCCACACGCCGACCTCACCCCCTAGCACTTCACTCTCCCTGTACCCCTTCCTGCCACCTTCTGCCTCCATTGATCCTAGCGATTGACCAAGATATTGGTCATTCGTTCTCATGTTTTTGTTAGTTGTTTTAGGCTTGTTTTTCTAGACCACAATATTAATAATGTAATTTAGATTAGCAGTTTATTTAAACAGATGCTAGGTTCGTTTTTTTTTTTACCTGGTATCCTATAGTTTCAGTATACAGATTCATATTTTTGATATTGTTTAAGCTGATGCTAGGTTCTTGATTAACGTTTCATCCTAGTTTCTTGAGGCACTACTACACTGTCTCTCTACTACAATGCCTAAATTGTAATATTGAAGTGATTTATTATCTGCTCATGCACTTTTAAAGAGAAATCATTCCAATCCGTATACAACCCACATACACTAAGTGGGCTTGAGTCCTGTGGGGTGCACCTGAGTGAGGTATGTTGAAAAAACAAGACGTGCTTGGACCCTTAATAATTCAGGTAAATTCGGCCTAGATTTAAATGAAGAAATGGAATGTCGTCATTATATCATATTATATTTGAAGTTGAAAGCAGTGTGATATTTCCCCAGTTCAAATAAGTTTTAAATACTCTGGTTTTTGTAGGTTGTCTGTTAAATAACAGATATGGGTCTCCCCCCATATCTCCAGTTCTTTAGAAAATGTAAAATACATTTTGCTAGATACCAATTGTTTTCCAATCAGGAGAGAGAACACATATGATGATGACACTGTTGGGCCAAAGTTCCAGTTGTCCAGAATATATCTCTAAATTCAATGTGTGGAATGCAGGATGAACCCTACTGATTTATAGTGACCCCATGGCCTTTCCTCTAGCACAGTGGTTCTCAAACTTCAACATTTCAAGGACCCCATAACTCTGTGTATAAATGGAACCTTAAATATTTAGTTCGATTTGTACACTCTCAGAGTTACAGTCCTGTAAGGGTCCGTTTCCCCTCAAGGAACCCTGAGGCTTTTAGAACCACTGCTCTAGCGCCTCCTTCGAATACATAATGTAAGCCCCCTTGTAGTGTGACTGTATATACCAATCCTGTGAGGAAATACTGGTTTTAAATATATATATTCCATTTGGAACAAAGACGTCTTTTAGCTTGGTTTATACTGTAGATGTTACTATATTATGATAATTCATTTCTGAATTGCAAAATAATGTTTTCAAATGCAGGTATATTTCTGAAGGGGGGAAAAAGGAGATTTCAGGGGCAATTTATGTATGTTTTGAAATGTGAAAGATGGCTACATGATAATGACAATAAACTCAGCCTTGTGGAAAATGTACTGTGATGGACTTAAAGTTTACAAAGCATGACGACGTAATGCATATGTGGATAGAACTCTTCTTCATTCCTTCAATTGTTAAAACATCATAACATTATAGAGGCTGTGGGAGATTTTCATGGTAGGAGTCACAAAGACATACATTTTTTACTATAGATGATCACTTCTCAGCAGCATTTATTATATTATATGAGGCTTAACATATGTTTCATGCTGCTGTATATGTATAGTGTAGGCTAAGCTAATATACAGCAATTTTGATGTTGGGCAGATCAGATGTCTCCTGTCAGAATTGACAATGAAAGGCTTTTATTCCTGAGGTGGGAAAACATGTTTTCTTGGAAGTTTTAAGAGGTAATATTATTTAAAACAGAAATTACATATTGCATCCATTTCATGGAATGACATGATTAAATAGTTAATTAAGTATTCAACTCCATTTCAGTGGCTTGGGAATCAAACTTACAGTAGAAAGCAAACTTACAGTGGGTGGCCGTGGGCATGGGGGGTGGTTGGAGTGGTAGTGAAAAATGTGAAGAAACTATCAAGTGCACTGATTTCACTGAAATCAGTGTAGTGTTACTACAGTAGAGTAAGACTTATTGAACAGGAATGCAAAATTTAATTTAGTCTAAACTTCTAAAACCACTGTTTACTTAGTTTGGATTCAGAGATGGAAAAGGTTTGAAAATCACTGCTATTTTCCATACATAAAAAGATACCTGACCGTTGACAATAGACACCTGATTGGAAAACACTGTGGATAACTCTGATAAAATAGAGCAGTGGTTCTCAACCAGTGGTCCTTGAGGGGGTTCCAGGTGGTCACCAACTAAATGATGGAGAGTTGGTAACCAAATGGACCCTCATTAGGTAGATCTTTAACTCTTGAGGGCCTTAGAGGGTCCATTTGGTTTCATTTTACACTCTCAAGAGTTCAATTATGGTTAAACATCTGCATTACTTAATCAACAATAAGTCTACACAATTGTAGGATCAGGATGTAGAAGAATTGTTATTTTGATCAACGTTTGCCTGTCCTCTCTCCTATGGTACCACATCAATACAGGAATTGTGGACAAAATCTTATTCAACAACAACGAAAAATGCTACATTTTGGGTCTGAGAGGCTAAATCTCATCAAATGGTGGTCTGTGGCTCAAATACCGACTAAATAATGGACCTTGATATGAAAAGGGTTGAAAACCACTGAAACAGAGAGCTCATGCACCAAATGGGGATGTAGCAGCTATTTTCAGGTATGACCACTTGTGCACAAACATTCTGTTTGCTGCTACGGAGCATTGCCCTCTGCTGGTCTTAGGGTTTAGTGCACCACATAGACTAAAACTAAATTTGACCAAGAGCACATGCTTATGTATTCATAATTGAATTGTCTAAAAGTAACACAATATGAAATATTTATAGTATATGAATCATGATTTATATATATATATATGTATATATTTATTTATTTATATATACACACACACACACACACACACACACACACACACACACACACACACACACACACACACACACACACACACACACACACACTAATAATATTCCAAATATTTCTTCTTTTTTTTTAGATAGCAGAGCTCAGTGAGCTTGTAGATCGGCTATTTTCAAATGGCCGAAATGTATATAGGGCTGAAGTTGTGTAATAATAATCAAAATCTACAGAGTAACAAGTAACTAAAGTTTTCAAATAATTGTAGTGGAGTAAAAAGTACGATATTTGCCTCTGAGATGTAGTGGAGTAAAAGTAAAAGTACTGAAAATTGGAAATACTGCAGTAAAATAAAACAAAATACCTCAAAATTGTACTTATAAGTACAGTACTTGAGTAAATGTACTTAGTTACTTAACACCACTGAACTTCACACACAAGTTGACACAACTTCCCCATTCTGACTGTAAACCTTTCTCGTCATGTGATCTAAACCATTGGTTCTCAAAGTGGGGTCCGGGGACCCCCAGGGGTCCCTGAGGGAGTTCCAGGGGGTCCCCAGCTAAATGATAGATTAGGCACCAAATGGCCCCTTATGGGTCTGTAACTCTGAGAGTGTACAAATGGACACATTTGTACACTCTCAGAGTTAAATTGACATAGATTGTACATTGATTGATTGATTTTTTTCTTTATTAAAGTGTCATGCTTCCAAAGGAAGCTCAGCCCATATGGACTTACAGGACACTAGCATTTAATTTAACAAACGATGAACCAACATAATAATTCAAAACAATAAACAAACAAATAACAAACTAAAACACTCAAGCTTCCTGCCCATGGCAGATTACATAAATACAACTTAAAATACAACATTGGGCCTGTTACCTCACATCTTAACAGAGGTCCGGACAAGAACCTATTTGAAGAGATGAGATTGTCTTCTACTCCAGACACTAGAAACAAAATGTGCCGTCTTAAATACCTCATAATTAAACAACCACTCCAACGTCTGATCAATAGCAAGAGGCAGGATACCAGCTCTCAGCTGAGCACACAATGACCGCTGGTTTGTACAATATAAATTGCGGTCCAAGTGATAGAAATGCCATTAAATGGGGGTCTGTAGCCTAATGCATGTCAAACTGGGGGTCCTTGAAATTAAAATGGTTGAGAATCACTGCTAGAGCCGTAAACAAAAAAATATCTTATGGGGGTCCCTGGCATATCTTTTGAAATGGGGGTCTGCATGCTAATAAGTGTCAATTTGGGGGTCCTTGACATGAAAAAGTTTGAGAACCACTGGTCTAGATGCACAGAGATGTCTCTATTTTCTTGCCAAAAATAGAAGGGATTATTTATCCAGTGTATTCTATGGCATTTCAGGCTCACCTTCATTATATTATCCTAATATAATATGAGTAGAAACGCGCGCGCGCACACACACACACACACACACACACACACACACACACACACACACAGTGGTGGAAAAAGTACTAAAATGTTTAACTTGAGTAAAAGTATCAATATTGCAATGTAGAAATACTCTATACAAATAAAAGTCCAGGATTCAAAATGTACTTGAGTAAAAGTACAAAAGTGTTGGTATCAAAATGTACGAGGTACGAAAAGTAGAAATTCATCATTATGTATTCAATACGTCGGATCGCATTCGCGACGCATTGTAAGCTTGGCTATTTTCAAATGGCCGAAATGTATGTAGGACTGAAGTGGTTAATGTATGTTTTGTAATAATAATCCAAATCTACAAAGTAACTAGTAAAAGTTTTCAAATAACCGTAGTGGAGTAAAAGTATAATATTTGCCTCTCAGATGTAGTGGAGTAGAAGTAAAAGTACTCCAGTCAAGTCAAAAACAACAACTCAATATTGTACTTACGTACAGTACTTGAGTAAATGTACTCAGTTACTTTACACCACTGATATATTAGCCCACACAGTTTCCGTATCCGCCCTAGACCGGATCAGCAGCCTGCGCGAGCCAACGTCATTTCCTCCCACGCAGGCGCACAAGACCCTTTTCCGTCGCGTGTGCGGCCTCTCTTCCTCTACCGCCATCATGGGTCGCATGCACGCTCCCGGGTAGGCTTTCGTTTTTGTCACATAAAGGTGATATTTCACCGGTTAAAGTAGTTTTTGGCGAGAGATAACGCATTATAAACCTCTTAAGAACATTCGGCCGTCGTTTCCAGCTCTCCAATTCGACCTAAAAGCAGGAAAATAGGTTTTATCCGAAGTGAACGCTCAGTCCGGGGCTTTGGCGTCTTCACTTACATGGCTGACTTCCAGTCGGTGTTAGCTTAGAGATGCTAAGTGGCTCTTCTCCCACAGTGACATCCAGCTCTCTTTATTACACTATGTCCAAACTCAAGTCGTTTTGTCATTCCCCTTAATGTTTGAGGTGTCGTTGTAAGTGGTCAGTTGTGCTTTTATCGACGAATAGCGTAGTTATAATAATGATGGCATCCGTTGGTTAGGTATATCGATGCTAGTGTAGGTGGCCCACCACACCACTCGTCCCCATGCAGCTTAAAGTCCAAACAAAACCCTAGGACCAGGGGTCTTAAACGTTTTCAGCCCAAGGACCCCCTAGCTGAGAGAGATGAAGCAGGGACCCCCTATGTTGTGTTTTACATTAAACTTGTTTTTGTTCTACAAGCTCACAACGCCTCGCAGTTGTGAGCTTGTTGATCGGCTATTTTTGGCTAAAGTTCTCATCAGAAAAGGGATGCTAGTGTTCAAGTGGTTAAGATAAAAGTAAAATCGTATCACAAAGATTTGTTGGACCCCCTGTAGTAACTCTGTGGACCCCCTGTTGAAGACCCCTGCTTTATTCAATACTATACTTTATACACCACTCACTTTAGTATACACATATATATTGCCCTCTAAAACGCTGCTAACTTCCCAGTGCAATACTACACGAGCCAACGTGTAACTTGATTTAGTCTTAGCCTTCATTAGATATGCTTTGTACCATGTTCGTGTATTTATGGCCTTTTTCATTGTGTAATATGTACTCCACTGTCTTGTCTTTTGTTTTCATGTTTTCTGTGTAGACTGCGGATGTAAATTAGCGTCTTTGCCAAATCCGATGTATTTACGATGCATTGCTATGTAATGTTCATTAATATGCGATGTCCTGTCTAAACAAACAAGTAAAGTTAACTTTGATGATGTTAATGTGACTGCGGCATTTAGCTAACGTTATTTATTTGTTTTACAGAAAGGGCTTGTCCCAGTCGGCCTTACCGTACCGCCGCAGTGTTCCTACCGTGAGTATATTATACCACACTAAACACATGGAAGCACACATAAATCTACTCGTTTGGTCAGTGGTGAATTTTGAAACCTACTTTTCAGTGGCTGAAACTGACATCTGATGACGTCAAAGAGCAGATCTTCAAGCTGGCCAAGAAAGGCCTGACCCCATCTCAGATTGGTAAGTGTTTTTCTACATACGGTTGTGTACAGAAATACAACATTGGTGCTTTGGGTGTTCCCAGCTTCTTAAAAAAACTAAAGCAAATTTCAGTTTAGATTTACACATAAGACCATGGAACAAAGCTCTGAGCTGTGTGAAATAAATAATCAAATGTAACATGTTCAATGATTACTGTTCTATAATCATTAGTTTAAATTGAACATGTCATTCATTATTTTTGGATTTACTTAAGGTATGTGGTGCATTTGCATCTCTGGCTATATTCCACACAAAACATTTTGTATAGTTACAGTATTACTGAATAATTTAGTCAATGTTGGCCGGCCATAATTGAATGGTTAATTAAAGTTAGAATTAAGCTCAATCAACCTCCCCTGGTATTATTAAATCAATTAAATCCAAACTGACAAAATATAACCACAGTTAACTTAGTGTTGGATTACCCATATCGAGCAATATACCTGTCTCTGCAAGTTGATTTTCACTCTGTACTGAAATGAACTGAAACAAATGGCTTCCTCAAATCAAAAGGTATTCTTTGGTAAACATGGCCAAGAGGCTAAACATTCCAGACCACCAGTGTCATTTTAAGACTATGCAATTGCCCGAGTAAGGAAAATGGTTCAGTGTAATGGTTGCAACTGTTAACAGTTAGCTGCATCACATGTCACTATCCCTTATAAATGTGATACAAAAGTGAAAGCATTAATCAAAATAAAATAAAACCTAAACTCATTTAATGTGCCATAAAGCCTGAGTTATACTGGATTGCACATTGTGTCTTGCACCAGAAATAGCCGCTCTACAAGCTCTTGTGTAATAGTGTGATGTATTGTGAGCTTGAAGATCTGCTATTTCTGGTGTGATACACTGGCCTGTGAATAAGTACAAATCAGGCGTATGGTGTAAACAGCTTTCCTCAAATGGTTAAAATTTCTACAACAGTAGTGTAATTTGTATACACTTCATGTGAAAGAAACTTTTTGTTTTGTGTAAACCATTGCACATTGGTTGAATGCATACAATACATGGACAATACAGCACAGCACAGTCATTGTCTTGCTCTTTCAATGTAAGAGCTGTGATATTTCTGTTGTGCCAGAGAAACATTGGAGGTTAATTAGCAGAGTGGCGACCTGGTGCCACCTTTGCCAGTCACCTTCACACAGAATCAAGCATACAATTATAACTTTATGAACTTGACAAATGTAGTGTTCACTGATGTAACTGTGGGGATGAAATGAAAGCTAGGTTCAGTAAAATATTCTGCTCACTTGTTTTGTATTGATGAGTATAGCCATGAAGCCCACTGGTAAATGGATGTATTAGACCTTTGGAAATTGGAATGGAAAGGGATTCCCAGGCCTAGTGTAGCGATCACTGACTTGGTGTTTTCTAGTCCTCTAGATATGTTAAAAACTCATCTAGATATATTTTGACCATGTTCAACCTCTTGTGAATCTAGGTGTGATTCTGAGGGACAGCCACGGTGTGGCCCAGGTGCGTTTTGTCACCGGAAACAAAATCCTCAGGATCCTGAAGTCAAAGGGCCTCGCTCCTGATCTCCCCGAGGACCTGTACCACCTCATTAAGAAGGCGGTGGCTATCAGGAAGCATCTGGAGAGAAATAGGAAGGTACAAACATCACCATATATTAGCTACCAACTGTATATTTACACAACACGGAAGTAAAACAAAAAAACAAACACTTTTAGTTTTGTCAATACTCAGACTATGAACACATGTGGAGAGTTCAGGAAAACAATGAATAATAAAATTAAGCACTGCATCTATGACCATTGTAGTTTGCACAGGCCCACCGGTATGCATTTGGAAACGTGAATGTTTCTGGCTTGCTTCATATTGCCACACTGGAATGGAGCTTAAACACATGGATGTGATGCTGTGTCCAACTGCAGTTTGAATCCTGGCAACTTAGCATTTGTTTCAAGTATACCGCTAACATTAGGATGTTCTGTTAGGCGGTTCATTAAGACAGTCGAGGCAAGTTTAAATGTTTGAGGGCGTATGGTGTAAACAGCTTATCTCAAATGATTACAATGTGAAAACGGTGAGTCATTTGTTTTCACTTCATGTGACCGATGAACTTTTTGTTTTGTGTAAACCTTTGCACATTGGTTGAATGCATACAATACGTGGACTATACAGCACAGCACAGTCATTGTCTTGCTCTTTCAATGTAAGAGCTGTGATATTTCTGTTGTGCCAGAGAAACATTGGAGGTTAATTAGCAGAGTGGCGTCGTGCCACCTTTGCCAGTCACCTTCAAACATATAATTATAGCTTTATAAACTTAACAAATGTAGCTTTCACTGATGTAACAGTGGGGACGAAATTAAAGCAAGGTTAAATAAAATATCCTGCTCACTTGCTTAAACACACAGATGTGATGCTGTGTCCAACTGCAGTTTGAATCCTGGCAACTTGGCATTTGTTTCAAGTATACCGCCAACTTAATGTTCGTTTCAATGTTGGAGGGCATTCATGATGTCCTGCTTGTCTTGGTGACAAACAGCAGCTGATTAATAAAAAGATATATTTATTTCATTAAATGGTGTAATCACAATTAGTATAGATTATTCCAGAAGTTTATTGCACATTTGATCACATGTTGACTGTTCATCTAATGATCTAAAGAGCTTGCTTTGCATTTAATTATCAGTGTTAACTGTTAGATGTGTATTCCTGTTTTTCACAGGATAAAGATGCCAAATTTCGGCTCATTCTCACCGAAAGCAGAATCCACCGACTGGCTCGTTACTACAAAACCAAGAGAGTTCTGGCTCCTAACTGGAAGTAGTACGTATTGGATCCTTCATTTTATATTACCCTTAAGCAAACACAAATTGTCATTTGCATATTTGTGAACATATTTTGGAGATGATGATCACCGCTGTAAGATGTCACATTCTGGCCAAATTGTTACTTATTTCCCCTGATTTTAAAAGACGGGTGAATGAAAAATGTGTATTGTGAAATATGTAACTTTCTGTGGTGTCCCAACTAGAAACACTGATAAATTAACCATAACTGCTAAACATGTCCCCAACAGTGACTAGTGGTCTCCTGTTATCTGTTATCCTATAGTTTCATTGTACAGAATGTTATTTAGATGTCATGTTGTTTAGACGTATGCTAGGATCATTGTTTACCTGGTATCCTAGTTTCTTGAGGCACTACATTGTTCTCTCTGCATTCTGTTTGTTACCGGTCTATTGTATGTCACTCTAGATAAAAGCATCGGCTAAATGCCTAAATTGCATGCATAAAATCCATGGACTATACAGCACAGTAGTTGTCTTGCTCTTCCCTTTTTAGAGCTGTGATATTTCTGTTGTGCCAGAGAACACTGGAGGTTAATTAGCAGAGCGGCTACCTGGTGCCACATCTGCCAGTCACCTTCACACAAAAGCAAATGTACATTTATACAATAGAAAACATTTAGCGTTCACTGACATAAATGATTGTTAAACTTTACATTTATTCAGTGGTGTGATTATTTTGCTCTCTTGCTTTCATTACATGGTGTAATTGAGGTTGGGTATGAATGGTGACTAAATGGGTGTGTTCAATATTTGCTTTGGAAATTGAAATGCAAAGTGATTTCCAGGCCTTGTGCTGTCACTGAGTTGGTGTCCTTGTTACATTAACCCTGTATATGTTTTTTCTTTTCCCCTCTTCTACAGCGAGTCCTCTACAGCCTCTGCATTGGTGGCATAAAAAATGACTTTGGTTTAATAAAAAAAGATTTCAGATTGGAAAATGTTCTCATGTCTTAAATTATTTGTAGCAATTTCTATTTTCAAGCTTTATGTTCTGTAGCACTTAAGTCAACTCAAACAACACAAACCTTCCGGCAAGACACATATGTATCTGGAATGAAGCATAAAGGTCAACCCCACTGCATATTTTGTTAAGGTACATTTTGAAAATGCATCTTCAATTGTTTGTCATGTTACTATTGTCATTTTTAATTTCAACGCACATTTAAAAAATGCATCTTGTTTGTCATGGTATTATTACAGAATGAAGGGGGGGGGGGGGAGTGTGTGGGTGTGGGTGAAAACCGTACCCATGCCTGTCTACCAGAAACTACTCAAAGGCAGGGCAATGTAGAGTAGAAAACTGGGTTGGAAGCAGTGTTAATTTTGTTGACTAAGACTAAAAGACCAAGGTTTTGATATTTAGTCGACTAAGACTAAACATTTTCAGAAGACTAAAATATGACAAACTAAGCGGTATTATTCAAAGGACTAATCAGAATTTGCTGCAGTGTAATTGTTTTTTACTAAGACTAAAATACTAAGATTTTGACATTTAGTCGACTGAGACACTAGACTAAGACTAAACAATTTCAGAAGACTAAAATAGGACCAACTAAATGGTGTTATTCAAAAGACTAAATCAAATTTTGCTGTCAAAATTAACACAGGTTGGAAGATTACTTGAAAGACACTGGTCTGATAATGAAAACAATGGATCATAGGCCTGCCATATTTGCTCTTTCAGTTCTCTACATGGTTACAAGTCATTCACTTTCTAGTTGGGCCTGATTAATACTTAATAATAGTATATTATAGGGCATCCCCACATGTGGGTATGTCGGGAAATTACGGGCACTTTCCATGCGTCACGTGATGACGTCATTAATTCTTAATATGGGCTGGCCTTCCGGTGACTGACACTTAACTCGGCCAATCAGAGCGGTACCTGACGTCGAAACCTTGTTTATTTTAGGATGGTGTTGCAATCCTCTGTCATTACTCCTACATACAGCGAAGACAACACATCGATAGAAAACATGGAGAACATACAGCAAAACCTTTGACGAGCGATCTGTAAATCAACCAAAACCACCCAACTAGCTGAAAAATGAAGCGACCACACTTCATCGTAAACCTGGCACTGACGCAGTGGCGAAATCTGTTTGTTTTTGACGAGGAATACCAGAATACGTGAAGACCAGTTTTTGTCTGATTGATCGCCATAGGAAGACACAAAAATGGCAACGATCGGTGTTACTCAGTCCGAGGTTTCCGACCACCGGACCGCGATGGAGAAGTTCGGGAGCGGAGGGATGGCTCTTCTACCTTGGACCAAACAGATCCTCATAGGGCTGTGGGAACAACTCTGCCTGTTGGTTCAGGTCATCTACTACAGCTTCATGTCAGGTATTTACATTGTATAATTTGAGTACTATGACGTTACTACTTACTTTACTATTAATATACTTTACTATTTACATGATCCCAATTGAAACAAGCCATAGTAATTTCTTGGGTTTAATCCTTTTTAGCATCCCTTTGTATAGAACTGTAGCTTCTGTGCTTATTTTGTAAACCGCTAAAGTAATCAATCAATCAACCAAACGTTTTATAACCGTAAGATCATTATGACAAAAGAATAGGTGCTGAGTCAACTGAAGTGCTCCGAAAGTGTTGTCAAGGAGGGCAAGAGCTTAATTAAGTAGTTTGATCACCGAGGTGATGATGTATCCTTGAATTTCAAGAGAACACAATACAATACAAGGAAATGCAACATTACACTAGAGGGAGTGCTGTACTTCAGCACGGCTGTGATCCAGCCGAAGATAATCCCCGGTCGGTGCTGATAACAGTAACAGTAGCCTTGGATCCAGACTATTATTATAGATCTATTTGATCGATTTTGATATTTGTGTATCTACGATACAAAAATATCAAAATCGATAAAATGCATTATTATTGTCTTGACCCAACGCTAACGGCACGATCTCAATTGTGATATTGCTTTTATAAAACACTTACAAACGCCATTTAAGACAGTATGATTACAACAGACAACAGTATTTGTTTTATGTTATCATTTTATTTAGCTGCGCCAATAATTATAGCAGTCACGCAACTGGTCTGGAACTGGACCGGACTGTTGCCATTCTTGCCAAGCAACACAAACATGTCTTTGTGTGCGTTACCGCGGGCCAAGCTACTTTGTTAACATGTTCAATTTGGCTGTAGGCTATGTTTACTTTAATGGTGCCAAAGGTGACCCTCAAGAGTGTTGACAATCGCTTTGGTGACATCATGTGTGATATGAGTTAACGATCGACCGACTGATATGGTTTGTACAGTCAAAAGTCCCAGTCCTGTCATACTCCCAAGTGATTTTCAATTTGGGGTCCGGGAGAACCCCAGTGGTCCTTGGGGGGGTTCCAGGGAGTCCCCAGCAAAGAGAGAAAATTGTAATGCCTAGTCTAGCCCTATGACATAATTATAAGAATGAATTCAAAGATCATAGGTTTCACTCTATCCACTGTTTAAAAAAAAGAATTCTGTAATAAATCTATTGATCAAAATGTAAAATGTTCCCTTATGGGGGTGGTGTGCATACAGTTAAGGGATGGGTGACAAGACTGAATGCAGGTAGGGGGGGGGGGGGGTCAGAACATTCCTAATGTTTAGTGACAATTACATTGAACGACATTACTCAATCACATATTAGCATTTTCATATTTCCCTGAACGTCCACAGCCTGTAATACGCAGCAATTTGGGGGTCCTTCCGTGTCATGAAAATGTCTAGTAGGAAGTACCACTGAACCACTTTGACTTTATATGCACTCATAGAATGCCTCTTGTCCACTCAAAGTACTTATAAGTATAATAAGTATTATTTAACTGTTTTTATGACACCGATTCTCACATCTCACATATTTTCTAGTTTTCCAGATGTTCAGGTTCGAGGTCCATCTGAGAATCACGGACGAGACAGGCCAACACGTCCAGCACATGAGTACGGCGACGAACCCGACAGAGTCTTTCCTTTTCTCCTCTCTGTTTGACGGTGAGAGCGGAGTCATGGTCGGCGGTTCTAATCCACTCTCCAATTTCTGCGCCGAGGTTGGCGACCCGTTCGCTGGCGGTTCCACGGCCGAGGCGCTGCTATCCAGTTTACGCGCTGACGATCTCTGCTGCGGGCTGGTGGACGACTTTGTGTCAAGAACCACAGGTACAGAAGACGGTATTTTCATCGGAAACCACCCCAGCTGGAAGATGGGTTTCCCGGGTGATTGGAACTTCTTTGTTTCGGGGTGTGAAGGCACTTCTGTAGATGACACCTATTGTAAAGATGCCAAACAGGACACCTCTGAAGAGGAAAAGAGTACACATTGGAGCAGCGAGGAGGACCAAACCTTAGTTGAGTTTGATAGTGCGCTTTGGGAGTCCCTCTCCAGATCCAGTGACCCATACAACCCCTTATTTTTCTCTGCCTGCACTTCCACAAACACCACCAACATGGGGAAAACTATGAAGGAAACAAGGGACAGCAGCAGTGACCCAGAAGGTGTCTTGCCCAGTGATGAGGTACAGGGTCCCCATGGCCTGAAGTTCTGGTTCAGTCGATCAGACAGTGAAAGCAGCTGGGGCAGCTCCGAGGGGTCCCAGTGTGTCGAACTGGACCGTGAGGAGAGTGAGAGCCTCTGGGAGTTTTTCAGCAGCCCTGCGGACCCTTACAACCCCATGTGCTTCACTGCCTGCAAAGTCACCAACCCAGACCCCCAAACTGCTAAAGAGCTACCACCATCTCCCCCCAAGGGAACCCAACTCGCCCCAATCCCCTCTATACCTTCCTCTAAGCTAGTTGCTTCGGAGAAGAAAAAGAGCAGCGTGTCTCCTTCATTGTCAGAAGATGAAGAGGAGCAACTGTGGAGGTCCCTCAGCCAAAACAATGACCCTTATCACCCCCTAAACTTCCAGGCCTGCCTCCACACCTCACCTGCCACCATACTCTCACCTGAGCTCTACGTTGGAGGACACCCAGATAAACATCCCACACAAAGTGCATCTTCCCTAGATAAGCAGTGTAAAGAAGAGAGGGCGAGCCCCACAAAATCAACAGCCACCAAGCCTGTCCTGCTTGAGAGGCCGAGGAAGACCCACCAACACAGAGACACTACTCTGGTGCCCTGGAGAAGACCTGGACAAACATCTGGATATTCTGCAGGGGAGAGGCAAGACAGCAAGACCAGGACAACTCACAAAAAGGTCATTACACAAAAAAACACACGACAAAATGAAACTTGAGGGCTTGTTCAATTGGCATAAAACAGGTGTAAAATTTTACTCTTGTATAAACCTGAGCCTTTGGAGTTTTGCAAGAGGCAGGGTCACCGCCATAACAATTATTATAATAATAATAAAGATCATAATAATAATCATCAGTCATTATCGTAATGCTGTACCATTATCATCTCAGAAATCCCAACCCTAGCTTTTCAGAGAAACAGACTTGTAATCAGCTACTGTAACTGATGGGTGAGGTCAGGGATATCGCTCGCCTTAGAAGGCACGTATACACACTATGTGTACTGCCAAACCCTTGTTTAGCGTCGGGTAGCAACACAGCGGTCGCCATGACTAAGCTGGGTCATATGACAGTGGAGAGTCAGCAGAGAGTTGAGTTCCAGGAGGACTTAGTGGCTGTTGCAGCATACTGTACTCTGTGACTAACCTTTAGCTTATTAACAACCAGTTTCATCATACAGCGAGAAAACTGATAAGTCAGGTTTGCTGACTCTTTGCTGACACTTAGTTTACTATGTTTTAGCTGTCTATGCATTAGCATTGAATAGATGGTGTTGGCAACACTGCCCTCAGATTCTGGATCCTGGATCTCATTCTAACATCTGTACTGTCTTGTCCTCTGTGTATTTCAGGTGCGTTTCTCTAATGTTGTCGAGGTGCATGTGATGCGAACCTGGCCATTCGCCCGAGAGGCGTCTCGCAAAGGACACTGGGAGGAAATGGCTCGTGACCGCGACCGTCACCGGAGGAGAATCAAGGAGACGGAGCAGGCCATTGGTTACTGCTTCAGCCAATCACACAGGGAGAAGATCCGATCTTACCTGGACAGCACGACAAAATGAATAAACTCTGCCTTCCTTCCCTGATACCCTCAAACATCAAAACTATTTATTTCGTTGTTTTTTTTATGAGAACTTTCAATTGGTTGCAATGCAACAGGGACATTGTTTTTATAGGCTTAATGGTTGTTTGATGTCAAGTAAACAACTTTGTACCTCAACACGTGGCGAATATGGTCTGAAGCATATATGCGCTTCCAAGCCAAACAGCAGTAACTGTGTACGTAGTGAAAGTAAAAAAATAAGAATCATTACATTTTAAGGCAAAAAAGAAAATCCCATAGTTTCTGCTGTTTGTCTTTGTAATAGCACTGATGCACTGATGTCGACACTTTTGTAATTCTATTAACCTCATTGTATGGAATGTTGTTTTTTGTATGCCTTATACACTGACCCAGTAATGTAATTTATTGCTGTTTTTCATATTGATGGTTTCAACTATTTGAATTGTATATATATTTTCTATGTGTGAACAAAAGAGCAGTGGTGTGTATACTACTAGAAGGCTACTATGGGTAGATGGTGATAGAGCTATATGACAGGCTGGGAATTGGAAAAGAACAAAGTGTTATATGTTTTTTCTTGCGACAATTTAAACACTTATCGTACATAATTATGCTCTGACCAAAATGTTATTTTCCATTGGCATTCATGCCGTTTGTCTTAATTTCTATTTTTACTGTCAGTTTGCATTGAGGAATATAAAAATCTTTGTTAAAAATTATTTAAATCTTTGTCTAATTAATTCACTTTCATCATAGATTTTTCGATTGTCTTTCTGCACTGTGAATAAGGCATATTTCTGTCATTATTGAGAGACATCTCAAACTATGTAGACAGCCTGTCATAGCTCTGTCATGTAGCTGAATCTACCTGTAGAACGGTCTGTAGCAAATGGCATTCGTTATTAGGTGCTGCTATCAAAAATAAATAAAGTTTTGTATCACACCATAACAGTTCATAGAGTCTGTCACTGTCATGTTTGCTTGCCAATAATTGTGATTGCGGATTTTGTTTTATCCTGTGATATTTACGTGATTGGGGGCTTGATGGATGGAAAATTGAGAATTATCTTGTTTCTCTTCTTTCTGCTTGGAACAGAAACAAATACTTCACAGCCAACTTGATCCCAGGGAATCAGAAAGATGTATAGAGCAGGGAATGGTTTAGTCAGTCTTTTTTTGCGTTTCGGATTCCCCTTTATAACACTCATTGTGCTTCAGTTTATTTCCTATTTCTGAAATCACAACTTATTCCCCTTTCCCAGGTCACATAACACGTATTTCTTCTAAAGCTGCAGTTACTCAGAAAATAGTTTTGTGGAACCTGCATGCTCTTATAACTGCCCTACTTTCTATTCAAACAGCTGCACATGTTCACACAGGGGAGCTGCCAAGTATAACGCAGTCTTCTACCCTTAGCTGCTAAACAGGTGCACTGAGGTCGCAGTTAGCAGTTAACTGTCTCAAGGACAACATGACAATACCCCTCCAGGGAATGGACACGGTTTTATAACCAATCAATCTATTCACCCATTAAGACCTGAAGCCGATTCTACAAAATGTCTTCTAAATCAGTTTTTTTGAAAAAACGTATGTTGCTGTCAGTGGTTCTCAAACTTTTTCATGTCAAGGACCCCCAAAATTATATGTATTTGGCCGCCAACCCCCATCTCAAAATATTTTGTTCCAGGGACTTCCAGAAGCAAAGAATAGAGTTAAAAATGTTCGCTTTAAAACAATATATAAGATTTGCACACATTTTCACAAATTTTCAGAAATAGCAGATCTGCAAGCTCGTAGCGCGGCACTCGGTGCCGCACTATGAGCTTGTAGATCTGCTATTTTTGAATAGCCAAAGTGTAAAATAATGCTTTTTAGCTCAAATCAAAACGTGACACAGATGCGTTCCAGGTCTTAATGGATTCATGTATACACTGCCCCAATGTAATATATCTAACCTACCTGTTCCTGGCACTGTTCCAACAGTTATGGTTCATATGTCAGCATATCAATCAGAATTCTTTTAATTGACAAGTATCATTGCACATACAAGGAATTTGTCTTTGTGAGGGTGGTGCTTTGGTCTATACTGAATAACAACAGCATAGACACAGCCGCATTATTTACAGCTATGGACCCAAAATACAAGATAAGCAACAATATAAAGATATAAAGGTATAAGTCAAAATAATGAGAAACTATTCATATGCAATATACAATGTACACTATAGAAATATAAATGGATATATATAATGTACACTATGATATTATGACATACAATATACATGTTACAGACAATGATGTATGTATGAATGAATGAACCATTGTAAAGCGCTTTGAGTAAGTGAGTATTTAGAAAAGCGCAATAAAAATGTAATTCATTATTATTATTAATACATGCATTACATTAGTACGTGCCTATATTAATTAGCATACCGGTAAGAATATACAATGTACACTATAGACTGTAAGGGCTGGTATAGCAGTGTTAGGTAGATAAATAAATAAATATAGTTTATTGCAGGTGTACATGGGTGTGGTACATGGGTAACCCAACCCAACATCACAAAGTGAATCACAGCCAGAGTTAGGATGTGATTTCTATCCAAATACTTTGTCTTTAGATCAACAATACATGCTAGGACAAATTTGCCTGGTGTAACATTGTCAGAGATACAAAAAAGATAGTTTAATAGCAAATTATTCAGCAGTAGCCTAGTAAGCCTACAGTAGCAGAAAAATACTTGTTTTCTGCTGGGCACATTCATTTTCAGAGAAAAAATAGAGAACTTGATGAATAAGTATCCTAGTATCAAAATTTTTGATACTACTGGCATTGATCCTAGCCTACAGTATACTGTAGTCCAGGGGTAGGCAACCTTAGGGTGCCAACATTGACACAGGGGAGGGTCACTGGCACACTTTCCTCGCCGAGCCGGCGAAAACTTCTGGCACACTGGCATAAGTGTGAGAGAGAGGATTTTTGTTTAAAATAAAATATAAAAAAATATGTATATAGTCAATTAAATAAAGTCCCTCACATCTGTATGCAAATTCTACATTTATTAAAAAAAAGAAGGAAAACCAGTAAAACTGGTTTGCTGCCTGCTGAAGGTGTGTCAAATAAACCAAATAAAAGTGTGTTCAGTATGGGTGAAAGGTATTGAGGACCTCCCTGGGTCTCTAAATACAATGCGCCCTGTCACTCCCTTTTGTGGTTTATCCCTCCCCTCCTTGCTCTTGATCTTTCCCTCCCTCTATCTAGCCGCCCTCTCTTCCTACCCCCCCCCCCCCCCCTCTCTCTCTCTCTCTCTCTCTCTCTCTCTCTCTCTCTCTCTCTCTCCCCCTCCCTCCCTCCCCCCCCCCCTCTCTCTCTCTCTCTCTCTCTCTCTCTCTCTCTCTCGGGGCTGTGAACTCCGACTGCTGCAAGGCTGGTGTAAGAGAGGGGTTAAAAACACACTAGTATGATGAAACGACGCCCCCAGAGGACGAAATCAATTAGCGACGCCACCATCTCTCACACTATCACATGCACACGCGAGGGTATGGTGCAAATGTGAGCAATGAGTGTCATATCTTACAGTCAGTGGTGTAAAGTAACTAAGTACATTTACTCAAGTACTGTACTCAAGTAAAATGTGAGGTATTCTTTTTTATTTTATTTTATTTTTTACCTTTTTTCAATTATTGAGTATTTACATCTCAAAGCCAAATGTTATACTTTTAATCCACTACAATTATTTGAAAACTTTAGTTACTAGTTACTTTGTAGATTTGGATTATCATTACAAAAGACACTAGCCACTTCAGCCCTATATATATTTCAGCCATTTGAAAATAGCAGATCTACAAGCTCACAATATGAGCTCGTAGATGTGCTATTTTCAAAATATTTTTGATACATTTTGAACTTGTGAAATGGGACATTCTGCACAATGAGTACTTTTACTTTTGGTACTTTAAGTACATTTTGATGCTGATACTTATTGGTACTTTTAGATTATCACATATTATCACATATTTCGCTGGGTTACCAATATCGGTGTAACACTGAGACAGATGTCGGTGACAGTGACACTACCTCCGTGGTCAGAGGTGGGAAAAGCAAGCACGCAGTAGGGGGTGGGGGGGTTGAACGTACTCACTTCCATTGGAGGGAGGGGATATCCTCTTTTTGGGATGAAGAAAACTTTTAAACCATCGCAGATATATGGTCTGTCAACTACTTCTAAGTTAGTCTATCTACTTCCTGTAAGTGGACTTAAAACATAAAACCAGTGCTGACTTATCCCATTAGTAGACATTATTTGCTCTAAGAGAGAGATTCTATGATGTCAGACTTGTGGAGGTTGATTGTCTCCATCTATGGGGATCTCCATATATGGGAAGGTTTGGATTGACTGGGTCACTAAAGGTCGGGACTGAATAGGTCATTCATCCTTTTATATAGGTTTCTGGGCATCCTGCCATGATCCACCTTGCGGTGTTATCCATCTATGGCTAGGCTAATGCTGGCAAGTATGCCCTGAATGTTCTTTACAAGGCTGTTACAAATTAACTTAGGATTGTGTCTGACTTGTCTGTTTGCATTTCATCATATTCAGCTGTTCAGTTTCTATAATGAATTATTATAGAGGCTGGTGTTCCCTTGTCACAGTTTATAGGTGTCCAGGTGTGTAGGAATGACTGTATTTGGCTCATTGATAGTACTACTGTAGACCGCTGCCGGCCTACTCGGAACGATGCAAGTTGAGAACGATGCAAGTTGGAAATGCATGCCCCACCCGGCTATGCAATACCCGTTGTAGCCGTTGTCAGAGTACCCATTGTACCCGTCTGTCTGTCTGTCTCCCTTTTATGCCTAAATATTACGGAGATTTCTGTACCTGTCTGTCTGTGTCCTTTTTATGCCCATATATAGAGTTGCGTGCCAGGCATGCCCAAATATGGCGTCTAGGCTAGTCTATGACATCATATTGATGACATCAGTACACTCTATATATTCTATTCTGTATCGATATTTTTTGCAGATTGATTCTTTTACATATCGATATTTGATAAATCCAGTTTGTGGTTGTGAGACATGTTCTGCTGGACGACGCATCCGAAGGGATCAGAGGGAGAAGGTCACGCTGCGGTGACTGTAGGACGCACGATTTACTCATTTGGAGGCGTCTGTGACGTGGACAAGGATCAGATTGGTGTGCACGTCTTCAACACATTGTCTTTACGCTGGGTGAAGTTGCCACCATTGACAACTGAAAAAGGAGAACGTCACCTTGAGGTTCCCTCGATGCACACTCGCCACACAGCTGTGCTAATAGAACATATCGTCTACATCTGGGGGGGCTACAGTGGGAAGTACTGCAACAGGCTTTATGCATTTGATGTCGACGCCCACAGATGGGTTGAGACCAAGGTGTTTGGTAATGTTCCAGAGGGGAGGGTCGACCACTCAGCCTGTGTCTTAGAGAAGGTCATGTATATCTGTGGAGGACATAACAGTGGTAGATTCTGTAATGACCTCTTGAAGTTGGACACCAACACAATGGTCTGGTCTTCAATTAACACCAGAAACACTTTTTGCCAATGTCACTCTGCCACCATCATCGGGACAAAGATGTTTGTATTTGGGGGCCTGGGGAGGCCACGAACTTGGAACACCAACTTGAGAGTGTTTGACACAGAGTCCAACCGCTGGCTGAGAACACCTTCTACACGGCTTCTTCGGGAAAAACACAGAGGTCATGCAGCCTTTGCCTACAATCGAGAACTGTACATAATTGGTGGCACGGGCGTTGACTATAACACAAACGATATGTGGAAATTCAATCCAGAGACCATCTCCTGGAAGAAGGTTAAGCCCAAAGGCCTGTCAGTGTGGTGCTGTTGCATGGTGGGAGACCGTATCTACCACACTGGATTATCAACAACCAATGTACATGTGTACGTAGACTTGAGTCCTAGTTTGAAGACGTTGTGCAAACTAGCAGTTATCCAGTACGGTCTGGAGCAGTCGGAACTTCCACACAACATCAGGTGGGAACTGGCAGCCATGACTACCAACAGCAACTGAAACTAGAAACAACATTTCTAAGAAATTTGAAGTGTGCCTGCAGCTCGCTAAGTCTGGACCCAAAATATTGTCACTACAAAGTACTACCAATCGACTCCAAATGCCCTGAAACGTGCTCCTACCTGGGTTTTTTTGGGGGGGGGGGGGGGGGAGACAAAGTATAGACCCCTGGGGTTCTATCCTTTGGGGGTTAATGCAGCATATATAGGGTTTAAGTGTTTAATGTTGTCCCCAAGTCATACAATTCCACAGGGGCCACTCCTGTGACCTTCATCATGAACGTATTAAGGACATCTAAGGTCACCTAAATCTTTAGGGGTGCCACACTTAATGGCATTAATCAATTTAATCATTTATAAAAAAAATCAATCTATAATTTAACAAAATAATCAATTCATAATCTATAAATATTTCATATAATGACATAATATGTAATTATAGCTAAGCCTGCATCTGCTATTTTCACTATTTTACCTCTTCACTATTTTACCTTTTACTTTACTTTGATTGTAAGAAAAAAAATAATGTAGAAAGCAGTTAAACGAGCACTATGTAACTTTCCTCTTCTACCCCGGATTTGAACCTGGTGCTCGGGGCAGGGGGAAACATTGAATCTTGAACATCAGGTCAGAATTCGTGTCAGATTCTGTGTCTAGGCAAGGAATCTCTTTTTTAAGGAAGGGACACGCTGGACACCGGCTTCCCCCCTCTTTTCCTGGGGGATCCTTGACTTCACTAGCCAGGGGGCACGGCCAGGACCCTGATCCCCCTCTTCTCCACTCCTTTTCTCTTTCTGTCTCCTTTTCCACCCGCCTCCCCCATTTCAGCTTCCAGCTTCCTAATTCCTACTATCCCTTCCTGCCTGACTCTTTCCTTCAGTTAAATTCATTTACATTTTAATGAGATTAGTTACTTATTAGATGATGAATAATACTAATTAGTAGTAATTAAGGTATTTAATGAGAGTGAAGATGTAATGTTTCCAGTATAGGTAATTTTGCTCTCCATCTGTTTTTGTCTCTGATTCTTTCCTCTTCTTCCCTTTTGTTTTCCTTTTCTTTCTCACCTGTATAGATCTGTATATCTATATCATCTATCTTTCTATCTACATTCTACCCCAGCCCACCTCCCATCTCTCCATCTCTCTCCTGTATCAGTGTACCATTAGCTTGGTGGCCTAGGTGACCGCATCTCTAGGCAACACAGGAGCGATGTGGCGGCGAAAGAATTGCAGGTGATTGCAGCAGCAGCAGCCACACACACACACACACACACACACACACACACACACACACACACACACACACACACACACACACACACACACACACACACACACACACACAGTTGCCCCCCTTGCTTGCAGAGACTGGTATCTCTTGGGTCGCAATTATACCTCTCCTCTCCTCTATTCTTATATTTTCTTATCATCTTTTCTGTGTGATGATGCAATATTCCAGCAGCTGTTGTGTCTGAGTGGTAACTGAGATAACAGATACATAGACTTCATGACAGAGAAAAAAAGGACAAAGGTAGTCTATTTGTATACTAACCACCACTAAATACAGGTTCACATGAACTTGAAACGTGGAAAAGACATAACGTCAGTAGCTTCAAAGCTTAAAACTCCACCTTGAAGCTGTGTCTTCCATTTCATATGAATCTCCTCTTCATGACCACAGTCATTACTTAACAGATGAAAACATTGAGCAATGAGCAGTTCAAATAATTCACACTCAGGGTTTTTGCTATTGACTAGGTCTCCACTCTCCACCGAACCACTAGGGGCTCCACACCTTCCTCTCTCTTTTTTGAACACTTTCTTTATTATATTTTTATCAAACAAACAAGACACAACCACAACAACATACACACACAAAAAAACTAACAAAACAACTCAAATTGAGCAAATTCTTTTTTGAAAGTTTCTCAAACAGACATCTCACTTCATAGTCTTCCTTCCACCACACAGTCCACGTATTGTGAGGCATGCCAGGCTCCAGTCCTGTGCCTAGCATACGTCAGTCCTCCTCAGAATCACTCAACCAACCCAGTGTCCATTCCAAAGTTGTGGACCCCATATTCTATATTAAAATCCAATCAAACTCGGCATGCACATCATCAAGGATTTGAGGGAGTGCGGTGCCCGCCGTTGAGTCGTTCGGATAATGCCGTTGTCCAGAACCACCGATCCGACCGATATGTCCACATATGGTCATATATGGATATCTAGTTGTCCGGAACCGATCCAACCAATATGCCCATAAATGGGCATGCCGATATACAGGGTATGGGCATATGTACTAATGACATCAGGGACCTCCATATATGGGCATAAAAGGGACACAGGTCTGACAAAGCCCCCGACACATGACTCAGACATATTGGTCGGATCGGCAGTGCGACGTAGGTGTGAGGGCCACGTTGCAGCCCGAACCTCTAGTCTTTTTAAAAGTCTCTTTTTTCCTTTAACAGAATAGGTAATTCTTTGCAAAGACAGTTCGTCTAGCCATTTGCCACTTGTCTGGTCTGTTAACTTTTCTCCATGACAATGCTACCATCTGTTTGACGATAATAATTCTAGGTACAAAAATAATTTCATAAAAAAATAACTCAATACAATTAATTGTATTAAAATATAAGATTTTGTACATAAAACGTTCCTTTGGATTTCTGACATTTTAAACACAAATCTGGGATATTCCGATTACATTTATAGCATTTCAGATGTTATACTATGTGCACATTATAATAGCCATTTATATTGCAAGAGCCAATTTCTGAACATACTGTAGTTACAAACAAATGAATACATTTAAGCTAAGGTTTTCTCATAAACGTTATCAACATGATAATGATGTAGATTGAATTAGTATTCAACTTTAAATGTAGATGGTAAAATGTACTTTGTTCCCTCTCCTCAACTCTTTTCTCTTCTCTTCTGCCTATATAAGATCCTTCTAGGATCACTTGATCTGCATTATCTCTTACTATTAGTTGATTGTGGTGTTGGTGAACCAGGAATTGAAGCTCTGTACTTCTTGTTAATCCATTTTGAATTCAAAGGAAATAAAGAAAGAAAACATCAGTTTTCTTTCCTGTGCTGCTGTGCACTTTTCTTATGGCTTTCTTCAGGTGCAAATAAAATAGTATAGGTATACTGTAGGTAGGAAAAATGGCTTTGCATTTAGTATTAACAAGACTAGGAGACTCCTTAGTACCAGCCACTACAGGCTGTGCTGCTCCTTAAACCAAATTGGAAATTGGCCAAAGGGTGGCACCAGAAGAAAAAAGAGCATGCATTGTAAAATCCTCAGTGTTTATTTTATTCTGAGAGTGTACACACTCTGAGTTAAATTAACATGGATGATTTTACAATGTAAATGTATGCAGCACGTTTCATGGAATTCTGCCATTAGATTTTGAGATGACTATTGTGCAAGTGTAAGGTTTTGCTGTGTGATCATGATTATGTGCACAGCCACCCATTCATTGCTGTGATGACTGATGACCTAATCCACTGCTAAAACGGTTTATCATTATAGTCATTCATTTTCATATCATTTAAAATAAATAAAACAATAATAATAATAAAGACCAATCTAATTATAGATGAAGTGTAAGAACGTTTACCTAGCTGAGGTTCTAGAATGTAGACAAAAGTCATGCCTCTCAGCCTCTGTACATGACTGTGCTGCCATCTTGTGGTTCACTGAACAACATCTATGTTATTCTAACAAACATGCCTTGGGGTTGTGTGTGTGTGTGTGTGTGTGTGTGTGTGTGTGTGTGTGTGTGTGTGTGTGTGTGTGTGTGTGTGTGTGTGTGTGTGTGTGTGTGTGTGTGTGTGTGTGTGTGTGTGTGTGTGTGTGTGTGTGTGTGTGTGTGTGTGTGTGTGTGTGTGTGTGTGTGTGATTGTTTGATTTTCTCACAATGTTATGTCATTACCTGGGTTCATGTCTATGAAGGATTCCCATGAAAAAATAAATGTTTATACATTGTTTAAACTCTCCAAAATCAAGCAGGTATATTCAAATAGCAGGTGAAATATGATTGGTTTATTAAAATTAGTACATTTTCTATGAAGCAAATTAGGTAGTTCATAGTTCTAGTACTCTACACCTTGCCTCAACTAGTGAAAGAAGCCTCGTGGAAATGTCCTTATGCATTACAGATAGTTTACCTTTGTGATAACTACATTACTGCATAACCCACAAGCCTAATATTTGATTATGTGTGATGCTATGTGTCAGTATCCTGGTGTCAGTATCCTGGTATCAGTCTAATCAGTGTCCAGCAGATCATTCATTATTTTTTGAACATCAATGCAGAGTCTCTCAAAAATGTCATCTACCAGGCTGAATGTGAGTGTGTTGAATGTGTTGAATTATATAGGTCACTCTACTGTACTGTACTGTGCTATTTAAGTATTGGGGAAATACTGCGCCGGGGGACTTTAGATGGCGCTAGGCTTTAGACAAGGTCAGAGCTGGTCTAAGGTGCAAGTGTTTTAAGACCAACACTCTGGAGCACACAGAGATAGGGCCCTAAAAGACCTGTTAGCATCCCTAGACTAGAGTTCACACTGCTCCTTATACCCAACTTGAAATTGGCCGAAGAGTTTTCTTTACAGCATTGTCAACCTTAACTCTATCCACATTTGTAGTAGAGACTATCTCCATTTTAAAATATTCAAGCTTCTCAAGAGAATGGACAGTAGAGGGCAGTACAGTATCATAGTAAATGGTCCAGTTGCCTGCTGGTGTTTTATCGTGGTCCCATCAGTCTGAACTGGTTCGCAAATCTGGTGCTCAAGCCTCAAGGCCTCCTGGTAATGCTGGTCTTTAATTGGAACTGGTACCTACCTGTAACTACTACATTCACCTGGTAGTGGGGTCTAGCTAATGCCTAATTAGATAACTAATGACAAAATATCTATTCTAGACTAAAGTATTGTTTATTTTTATTCAGAATCTTCCCTAATTTATTATTTTCATTTTTGTCCACACTGTAGAGGCTTGAAGTACACAAATGTCACTGCCTGTATTTTGTTGCCACCTTGAACATTGAAAACATTAGGAAGGTTCTGGGCAGACGACGACTCTCAAAGACAGAAGCTGTAATTCATAGATTTGTATTATTAACCACATAAACCCTATGTACTTTGTTGGCTGGGGTCCCCCAAGGGTCTATCCTTGGCCCATTCCTTTTTCTTTGCCAAAAACAGCCAATCTACAAGCTCACAAGGTGGTGCATTGCAACACATTGAAAAAAAGTAACCACTTAATAAGTCCCATTTAAAAAATAAATAAAATAGCTAATCTACAATTTTTGAGAAGAATAAAATTCTTGAAAATGTTTGCCTATAATTGTAATGCCCGGGATTCGAATTCGGGCCTCCCAACATCTTAACCACTAGCCAAAAGGGGAATTCCCCCATGGCCGGGCGGAGGTATTAGGATTTTGTTCATCAGGTAGCCACTGCTACATAATGACCCCTGACCCAAAATAGAGACGGCAGGGTGAAATTGCATGGCTAATGAATGTATGCCTGCAAACAAGACACGTGTCTATAACATGTAGATGGACAGGCATGGAAATTGAATTAATCTGCAAAAAATGTTCAGAGGTGGAGAAAACATGTATAGAAGAACCTGAATCTGAGTTTAAATGTGAACACTAGGGGGTGGCAATTACCATTCCCTGAGACCCCAAATGATGGCCCTGGTCTGAGGAGGAATTGGCAGCAGGGCTTCTTGGACATAGACAACACAGACTGTTATCACAAAGCAACCCTGCATTATTCACAAGAGTTTTGCATAATGAACAATGGGCAAACTTGTGCCTGTGTGTGTGTGTGTGTGTGTGTGTGTGTGTGTGTGTGTGTGTGTGTGTGTGTGTGTGTGTGTGTGTGTGTGTGTGTGTGTGTGTGTGTGTGTGTGTGTGTGTGTGTGTGTGTGTGTGTGTGTGGAGGCAGTCCTGTATCAGATGTTTATTTTTTGCGGTCAACCTGGTGTCCCTATTTTTGGCATGAAGTGAAAAGGTTCAAAACATTTAGAAAATAGCCAACCTAAAAGCTCACAATGATTCACACATCGACTTGTTGTCAACTTTTTACTTTTGAAAATGTTCTAAAGTATAATATAGGGCTTAAGTGGCTATATGCTATGCCAAGCAATGGCTGACTATAGCAGCCTTGGCTGGTATTTTGGCATTTTTACAATATATTTATTATTAATTAAATGTTTAATCCTAACGCTGAAGCTGAAAGTAGCCGACCTACAGTACAAGCTTACTACTTGTGCTCACTGCTTGTAGATCACCCTCTTTTGGTGCATGACACCGGCATGCAACAAGTATAAATCAGACATAACTCAAACACCAAAACCTAAACCTAACCTCTAAAATGCCTAATCCTAACCTTAACCTGAATCTTTTCCTAATTGTAAACCTAACACCCCAAATCTTGCTCAGGGACACTTTGATAACGTAGACCGGGGTTGGGAATCAAACCTGTGGGACCCTCTGTTTCCCAGGCGATCTCTCTACCCACTCAGCTATGGCCACCCCGCCATTTGTCCAGGCCTACCTACACTCCGATTTCACATGATGGATACATGGGGAGATAATTCTATATTTAAATTCCACCCGCCCCCGGCATACTCTCAGGATTCGATATAAGATTCCATTCAATCTCTAACACTTTCTCATTTTTCTCTTAGTCTTTCAGTCTCTCTCTCTCTCTCTCTCTCTCTCTCTCTCATAGGGAAGAGAGAGTGAGAGAGATATTTAGATATTGGTTAGATTATGGTGTAAATTCTTCTTTATATTTTTGTGAGATGTTATATTGAAGAACATAAAAGGCCTCGTCTCTTTCTCCCAGCCCCCCTACCTCTCTCCCCTTTTCAGTAATGCATTCTTTAGCTCCTAATGATGAGACACTGTGGTTTACAGGCAGGTAGAGTGGACCTGGCTTAGCCTGTCAGGTAAGGATGCAACAAAGAATTAAGTCCCTAGCACTTGCCATCTACTGTAGGTCTTGAGCATAGTTGTCTTGTATCTAACACTATATTATTTCTCTGGTCACAACTTACCATGTTCATGAATATTCAAATTCATAAATGTAATTTAATGCTTAATTAACGATGAATTAATTAATGATGAACTCATACATGAATTCATCATGAATTCATCATTAATACCCAAATCTCCCAAGTTGGACTGGCTCACTGGATAGGCCCGGTGGTCCCAGGGGGATCCCCAGGTGGGTAATTCATTCATAGATAGATAGATATATAGATATAGACAGACAGACAGACAGGCAGACAGACAGACAGACAGACAGACCTTCATTGATCCAAATAAATTCAGTCGCCAGAAGGCAGCACAGCAGTTAACTCAGATACAGAGTAAGAAGAAGTACCGTAAGATACATTGGAGATGATGGTAATCTTGATTTTGAAAGATAAAAGATAAAATGTCAGGACAATGTTTGAAAAGATTGCAACAATCTAGTTAATCCAATTGGGAGTGGGTATTGCATTACAAAGTGTGACTATGCCTACTCTAATCATTGTGTCTCTACACAGCAGTATACCATTTCAATCCAGTCTAAAAATAGCATGTTGTGAGCTGGCAGGGATTGAGAAGGACGCCTCCTGCTAAAACAGACTCAGATTGGAGAATTTGGCCAAATGCTTATTTATATGGGAGCTGTCGGAAATGTTTGACAAACCATTGTGACACGCCTGGATACAATACTTATCTGGTTCTGTATACTTCATAGGAAACTGAACCTTGTACAGGTTTGTGTGCAGTGGGGGGAACAGATGTGAGTGAATTTGCCTAGAGAGAGAGAGAGAGAGAGAGAGAGAGAGAGAGAGCGCCTAATGGAGAAACACACATGCATGCCGATCATCTGGCTTCGCAACACTTGGCAACAGCTGTCGTAGGAGATGCTGCTGTATTACTATGACTGATATGCAAAGTAAATGATTTCTGTCTCAACATTCCTGTGGATAGGACAGAGTGAGACCATTCAAAAACCGGGCAGTGGTTCTCAAACGTAAGGTTCAGGGACCCTACAGGGGTCCTTGAGGGGGTTCCAGGGTTCCAGTTTAACCACTTTAACCCGCTTCCGCAAATTGAAAATATCCGAAGTACAAGCTCAAATGCAATGCGTTGTGTGTGTATTTTGTAAACATTTTAACAACGCAAATCTTGCATGGGAGCCCTGGCATGAAATGTTTTCAGAAGGGGGTCCGTGGTCAAATAGGTAATCATTTGAGGGTCCTCGACGTGAAGATGTTTGAGAACCATTGTTCTAGAGCTGTAGAAAATGTAAATTGGTGTGTGTGTGTGTGTGTGTGTGTGTGTGTGTGTGTGTGTGTGTGTGTGTGTGTGTGTGTGTGTGTGTGTGTTTCTGCTCATGTCTGCAGAGATGTGTGCTTCACTGCACATTCACTGTGTACACTCTACTATGTGAGTGATGTGGGTGTGGTGGGAGAGTTCTAAACTGCAAATGTACAGTTTTTCTTGTAGTCCAACAGTGGAGAAACAAGTGCTATGGATGGGATGGTAAACAAACGCACACATCCATGCATGCACAGTACACACACACACACACACACACACACACACACACACACACACACACACACACACACACACACACACACACACACACACACACACACACACACACACACACACACACACACACACACACACACACACACACACACGCACACAGATAAGAGAAAACACACCTCTCTGGTTCTGTCCTTTTAGCAGTTCTGTGTTTATATCTGCTGACGTTCTTCTCTGACCTCTCTCTGACCTCTCTCCCTGAGTCCGCTGTGTCAGGGGTTTGGAGGTGCCTACAGGGAACACACACACACACACACACACACACACACACACACACACACACACACACACACACACACACACACACACACACACACACACACAGTAATTGAGTGTGTGTACAGTATGTGTGTTATGGGAGAGAATAGTGTAACGCTTTGAGGAAGTGTGTCTTTGTGAGTGAGAAAAAGAGAAAACCGAACGGGAAAGAAAGGGAGGAAATCACGCATGCACGCACACGCACACACAAAGACTGAAAATCAGACTGAAATCTGTAGGACACACAAACTTGAGTGTACTGTTGAGTGTGTACTGCAGTGGTGTAAAGTAACTAAGTACATTTACTTAAGTTATGTACTTAAGTACAATTTTGAGGTATTTGTACTTTACTTGAGTATTTCCAATTTCCAATACTTTTACTTCTACTTCACTACATTTCAGAGGCAAATATTGTACTTTTACTCCACAACAATTATTTGAAAACTTTAGTTACTAGTTACTTTGCAGATATATATTGTTACTTTTTAAAACATACATTAACCACTTTAGCCCTATTTTATACCTAGGCGTGGAAGAGGGATGGGATTGACAGGTGCCAGTCATTTTATTGGTTGAAATTAGTTAGTACCTGCTGTAATAACGCATTATGTTTTCGTATGACAGGAAATAATTAAGATTGGACTTTTGATATAAAAATACACATTTTGTTTCTGATTTATTGTTAATTATGTCCCCATGACCCGGATATGCTCTAAAACAATGAAAAACATATTTTTCATTTCAGCTGGTATTATATACATTTTAGCATTTTCTGTATTTTGGAACTGGTTCATTATTTTTCCAGTGAAAACATAATGTTCTCTGAAGTAAATATATTTATTTGTGTTTACTAATAATAGAGTATATTCACATTATACTAATTTAGTCTTAGATTTAAACCCTATACTTCATTGACCAGAGACCCCCAGGGGTCTACACTTGGTCCCCCTCCTTTTTTCCTCTACACCAAAACTCTTCGCCGATCTAAAAGCTCACAACGTGTCACATTGCTGTGGCATGTTGTGAGCTTAGATCTGCTACTTTCACCAAATGTTCACCCCAGAATACATAGGGATGCCAAGTTTCATGTGGTTAAAAGTGTGATACCGTGATCAATGTGACCCTGTTTGTCTTATTTCCTACAAAAATCCTTATCTGCCTTTGGACAGGGACATTCCTGGATCTATGCAAGGTGAAAAACAAGCCACTTCAGTCAAGGAACTCAAATAATAGGCCTTGCGAGAGGGGGGTTGGATGGAAAACGTGCTGTCATGTTGTCATAAGCAAGCTGCCACAAGCCTTCACGATAAGCAGTCCGTTTGGCCCCACACACAGCCATAATGAGCTCATGCTTCCTGAAGTGACTCACAACAAGCTATAGGTGTAGACATGTGTAATAAGGCAGGCAGTGCGGATCTCAGCTCCAGACAACGGTATCCATTCTATCACTGAATTGCACTCACTCAGTGGTGGAAAATAACTAAGTACATGTACTTAAGTACTGTACTTATAAGTACAATTTTGAGGTATTTTACTTTACTTGACTATTTCCAATATCCAATATTTTACTTCTACTCCACTACATCTTGGATCCAAATATTGTACTTTTACTCCACTACATTTATTTGAAAACCTTTACTAGTTACTTTGTAGATTTGGATTATTATTACAAAACATACATTACCCACTTCAGCCCTATATACATTTCGGCCATTTGAAAATAGCCGATCTGCAAGCTCACAATTGTAGATCTGCTATTTTCTAAATATGTGTATACATTTGAAAACTTGAAACGGGACATTCTGCATAATGAGTACTTTTACTTTTGGTACTTCAAGTACATTTTGATGCCAATACTTTTGTACTTTTTCTCAAGTATTTTTTTTATCCCAGACTTTCACTTGTAAGGGCGCGCTCCCACCGCACTTTTATTTTACCTCTGGGGTGGAATCTGCCAATGCTTTGTCAATGCAAATGCGTGGATTCCTGGAAAAAATCTGCAAGACCATGAATCCACGCATTTGCATTGACAAAGCATTGGCAGATTCCACCCCAGAGGTAAAATAAAAGTGCGGTGGGAGCGCACCCTAACAGAGTATTTCTACATTGCAGTATTGATACTTTTACTTAAGTAAAACATGTGAGTACTTTTTCCACCACTGCACTCACTGGTGTCCCATGGTCTAAAATATGAACTGACTAACGTGAAAACAAGCAGTATTTTTGGTCACAAAGGCTGAAGTTGTGAATTACTGTTGTCGTAGGCTTTAGTTTAATTGACTACTTCAACCTTCAGGTTAGGAAACCTATACCAACAACATACACCCAACCCAACCCAACAACAACACCTGGTTCTCTCCATGCATTATATGTGTCGGTGGCATGCTTTACAGTTTACAATGGTAACACAATGAATATAAGTGCTTAAAAGTATTCAAAGAATGTTTTGTTCCTGGGGCTAGGAATAGCACAGCATAGTGTTAATGAAATGTATGTTGTATGTTTCGCCTACTGTAGTCCAAATGCATTTTAGATTTTTATCACACATTTTAGACAAAATTAGGCTACTCATGCAGGCTACTCTAGCTTGCAGCAGGCTTTTACAATCATTGTGATTACACAGTCATTCCTGTTAACCCTGGTGACAGTCTTATAATCAAAACATATTTTTTTTAAATGTAATGCAAATGTTACATATTTTAATAATTTTGGAAATGATAGCTTAAGGAAGGTCTTGGAAAAATGGCAAAATGATCAAATGCATTGATAGCAATGGTCATGAATTAATTATGTAGCTGTCCTGTGTTTCGTAACTGATGTAATGCCATCTATCTGTCTACCCCTCTATGCTATCTATCTATCTATCTATCTATCTATCTGTCTGTCTGTCTGTCTGTCTGTCTGTCTGTCTGTCTGTCTGTCTGTCTGTCTGTCTGTCTGTCTGTCTGTCTGTCTGTCTGTCTGTCTGTCTGTCTGTCTGTCTGTCTGTCTGTCTATCTATCTATCTATCTATCTATCTATCTATCTATCTATCTATCTATCTATGCTATCTGTCTGTCTGTCTGTCTGTCTGTCTATCTATCTATCTATCTATCTATCTATCTATCTATCTATCTATCTATCTATCTATCTATCTATCTATCTATCTGTCTCACTGTCTGTCACTATGATACATGACTGAAGTATTTGGGCTAAGCCATTTCAAGCCTCTAAAGTGAAGCCTTTAATTGAATCGCACAATCAATTTTCCTCTTGTTGAATGATTAAAAATAATAACATGGCACATCAGCTGGTTGTGGGTTTTAAATGGGCATTATGCAGTGGTGGAAAAAATACTATTAACTTTTTACTTAAAGAAGCAATAGTCAAGAAAAAAGTACAAAAGTATTGGTATCAAAATTGACTTAAAGTACCAAAAGTAAAAGTACTCATGATGCAGATTGTCCCATTTCAAGTTTTCAAACGTATAAAAATCTTTAGCAGATCTACAAGCTCACAATGCATGGCATCGCAACGCATTGTGAGCAAGTAGATCTGCTATTTTAAAATGGCTGTAAGTGGTTAATGTGTGTTTTGTACTCTACTAATAATCAAAATCTACAAAGTAACTAAAGTTTCCAATAATTGTAGTGGAGTAAAAGAGTACAATATTTGCCTCAGAGATGTGTGGAGTAGAAGTAAAAGTATTGAACATTGGACATACTCCAGTAAAGTACAGTACTTGAGTAAATGTGCTTAGTTACTTTACACCACTGCGCATTATTATGCTCTCCATCTACATGCAGTTTCTCCCAATTATTGTCTGCGGGCAAAAAAGTCAAGACTGACGGATTCCTCTCACTGTTGTGGTCTATGAGCCCTCCCCTTTAAGAGGCTCTTTGCCCTAGCGGTAATGATGAATACCAGAACGCTCGCCCCAAAACACAGTCGCCCCGGGGCAAATCCGGGGCGACTCTAACCGTATCCTCAGTAAAACTATTCATGACCTTTTAATATGCCTAACCTTATCCTCTGTACAACTATGCCTAACCCTAAATGTATTATTTCTGACCTTATCCTCAGTAAAACAAATACAAGAATACAAGAATAACCACTGGTAGCTGTAGAATACAACTCTCGTAGACCTATTTATGATTCTGACGTTTTCAATCTACGAGAGTTGTAGGGTTCGCCCCCCATGGACACAGGGACTTTCAGCACTATACCCCGTAAACACTCCAAACATGTACAAATTGAAGATAAAGGTGCTTAACGCCACGCCCCAAATGTTAACTCTCGCTACGGGGTAGTAGTTTAATGTAATAATTCATATCTTTCAATAAAGAAGTGTTTTAATGCCCTCTGTGGCCGAACGCCATTTTTTCCACCCTCGTTTACTTCCTGTTTACATTGAGCGTAATTCCGGGTTTCACCAGATGAGCGCGTTACTACCGCCAATTGGGAACTTCCGACAGAATCGGCCACAGACGGCATTAAAACACTTCTTTATTGAAAGATATGGATTATTACATTACACTACTACCCCGTAGCGAGTGTTTACATTTGGGGCGTGGCGGTAAGCACCTATTTTTATTTTCAATTTGTACACGTTTGGAGTGTCTACGGGGTATAGTGGTGAAAGTCCCTGTGTCCATGGCGGATCAATCCTACAACTCTCGTAGATTGAAAACGTCAGAATCATAAATACGTCTACGAGAGTTGTATTCTACAGCTAGGGGTGAGCGTGTTTTGGGGCGAGTCTTCCGGTTACCGTAATGATCACTGAGCTTCCCTGGAGACTCCATGGAGAAGGGAATGAAAACAGAAGGACTCTGACTGGGAGGATCATGGCGACGCCGCTCAGCCGGGACTCTTTACCTGAGCGCTGGTCGTACGGCGTCTGCGGGGACGGCAGGGTGTTCTTCATCAAGTGAGTGGGTTTTAACGAGCCCGTTATGTTGTGTTTTTACGGTTTAACGGCTGAGTTACTGCGGCACGCCTCAGCCCTGGCTCTCTGTGTGGCTGGCTGCCTGCCGTTGGTTTCCTCTGGGGTGTAACAGGTGTTTTTTTCTTTTCCTCTCTGATCAGTGGTGGAAAAAAAAGTACTCGCGTTTTGGTACTTAAGTGAAGCAAAGTATCAATACTGCAATGTGGAAATACTGCTGTTGCAAGTCAAAGTCAGGAATTAAAAAAAAATGTACTTGAGTAAAAAAGTACAGAAGTAATGGTATCAAAAAAGTACAAAGGTAAAAGTACTCGTTATGCAGAATGTCCCATTTTCACAAGTTTTTTCAAATACATTTTAATATAAAAATCTTTTGACAATGGCATTACAAGCTCACAATTGTCAACTGGCCGAAATGTATATACTGTAATAGGGCTGAAGTGAAGTGGTTAATGTGTGTTTAATCTACAAAGTAACTAAAGTTTTTAAATAATTGTAGTGGAGTAAAAAAAAAAAGGAACAATATTTGCCTCTGAGATGTAGTGGAGTAGAAGTAAAAGTACTGAAATAATCAAGTAAAGTAGAAAATACCTCAAAATTGTACTTAAGTACTTATACAGTACTTGAGTAAATGTACTTAGTTACTTAACACCCCTGCTCTCTCTCTCTCTCTCTCTCTCTCTCTCGCTCTCTCTCTCTTCTCTGTCTCCACACACAACACAGTGATGAGACCCGCAGCACCACCTGGCTCCATCCCCGGACCGAGGAGCCTGTCAACTCCGGGCACATGATTCGCTCAGGTAGAGACAGACTAGTCTTTAAACTAAACCAATGGTTATCAAACATTTACATTTCAAGGTCTCCCCTTAACTCTGACAGCATACAAATGGAACCAAATGGACCCCAAAGGAACCCAGAGAGTCCCTGCCTGGAATCTCTTTGAGAACCTCTGCTCTAAACTAACGTGCCATTTGTTTTTAAACAGGCTTATCTGCAAACTGCCGCTTGTGCATGTTTACTTTTCACCTGGTCATGCTGTTTCTATTGTGTTTACAGAGTACAGTAGTACAGGCCTAAAAAAAACAAACTTTAACCCAACCCACACTTAACACCAACTTGTCTTTGCCTGTTCATTTATTTTTCAGACTTACCTGCGGGATGGGAGGAAGGATTTACAGACGACGGGGCGAGCTACTTCATAAAGTAAGCATTTTTGTGTTATGTTGGCTTTTTGGAGTAGGTGCTACAAGTTACCCACCTGCGGCACTTGAGTTAAAAGATGAAAGTTCCATGGCGGAGCTAAAAATGTCCCTGTTGCTAATTCTCGACTGAGATTAGTGGTATGAGAATGTCGAACCCAATGGCCACAAGATGACCCTGTCACCTGCATTTATTTAAAGGGGCATTTCATCCATAATGCATCTGAACTATTTTTTCGTTGAAGCTTTGTTATCCATTTCCCTCCAAAAAGTGGAGAAAATGCTCTGAGCCTTCATGGAAGGGGTTCTCTAATTTGTAAATGGCATAAGTTGTTGTATAACTATGGCCAGTTGCCTGTCAGGTGACAGAGTAATTGTCATATATTGTATAAATGGCTATTTGTAAGATGGTTTATTGCTTTATTGAAGTATGCAGAATAAACAAACTGTTGGGTGAGAGTTCCCTAGGCGTCCTTCGTGCTAGGGAGGCTATACTTACTTGCAAGCTACTGTATACCAGAGCCAGACAGCATGCAAACATCAGGTGTATTCATCATTAGTTGGCTCAAAACTGAGTGGTGTGGGTTGTTTGTCGGTTTATGTTGGTGTATTCCTCCTCTTGCTGAACATCTACAGTATCTGGCTGTTGAACTGGTTGTTTTGTGTGCAACTTTCATTTGGTGATAATTATTTTTCATGTGGATGTGTGTGGGTTTAAGCAGTCTGTTGTTGTGGTCCATATGAAACGATATAGTGCATTTGGGCACTGCAGTTGCTTTCCATCTCTAGTTGCTCTTATCTGAGCCATATTAGATGGCTAGAGATCAGAGATAGGCTATATTCAAAGCGTATCGGCTGTTAATAATAAGGACACCACTTCCTCTAAAGGAGCGTTGTCCAGCCATGCGGAAAATGGAGGGCCAAGAGTTTTCATTCCAAACAAGCAGTACAATGGGAGATAGATTTCACCACATCTCTGGTTGTATTTATCTGTGAAATCCACCTAGCATAGTATTGTGTTTGAACGAAAGCCTGTGTGTAGTGGCTCATGCCTGAGGGGTGGAGGGGACTTGTGATTCCCGACACTTATTTCAAGGATTATAGTAATTTGAATTAAACTCATGCGGCCGGTTGCCTCTATTGGAGTAATTACGGTAACCACCTGGATGCTTTCTGCACACTGTATCTGTTCTGAAGCCGGTGTCTAATTATTACGTTTCAGACCTACGTCACACCGCCGATCCGACCAATATGAACATATACCTGTAGCCTATACCTGACCAGATAAACCATGAAGACTGTAGATTGTATAGTTTTAGTTTTTTTTGCGTTTGATGTGTACAACTATAGCAGTCGCAAGCTGCTGTAATGAATGCGTGTTGTACTAAAAACACACAGGCTAAGCATGCACTACCACTATACGTGATATCGCTTCCCAACCCAAAGGCTCCGTTTGTAAACTATACTATGTTGTCACATTGTTTATTACTAATGCAATACAATATGGATTTAGCGTTGCAAAATTGAAGTGAAAACATTGGATGCACCTAAATTATACCTCGGGCAGAAACCAGCTAACTCCAAAATGTTCATTTTTCAGGAAGTGACAAAAACAAAACAAAAGGTGGAGTAAGGAGGTTTTGTTCATCATTGATAAGAACAGCTGAATGGACCTCCAAGTTCACAATGAGGTTGGAGGTCAAAAGGGGTGGAGCCTGGAGTTAGCAAAACCAGCTTACTCCACCCCCCTTTGGTGGAGTTAGCTGGTTTAGCAGAAAGTTTGAGGATCCAATGGAGTTAGCTGCTTTTGTCAGAAGCACCTTTTAATACTTTTCATTGGTTCAATATTTTTTCAACCAACACACAGGCGTAAAGGGTGTTCAATAGCACTGATTTATGGGAAAAAAGGCAAAAGCTGAAAAAGGGAGTTAGCTGGTTTCTGCCCCGCAGCAACGATATCATATGCTGGTGCACCTAAATGACAGTTACAGGCGCACCAGTACAACCAATGTAAAAAGTTAGTCTGGAGCCCTGCTAGATGTCCAACTGAAGCAGCAGCATGCATGGTCAAATGAAAATAACGTAACATTCTGTCATTGCAAGGTGTGTGTGTGTGTGTGTGTGTGTGTGTGTGTGTGTGTGTGTGTGTGTGTGTGTGTGTGTGTGTGTGTGTGTGTGTGTGTGTGTGTGTGTGTGTGTGTGTGTGCGTGCGTGCGTGCGTGCGTGCGTGCGTGCGTGTGTGTGAAGTTTGGTAATATTTCTTTCAAACATTTTTCCTCCAAACTGTACCGAAACTGAACTGAAACCATGTCCCCAAAAACATGGTTTGAGGGCTAACAGAACCTGCACTATTCAAGTCTACACACTGGCTGCATGTTCTCATACTGTCTGATGATGTAATGTTGTAACAAACTGTGTTCTCTATGTGTATGTATATTTCAGTCTCGCCCTGTCTGTCTCTCCATCTCTCCGTCTCTGTCTGAGGCTCGCTCTCTCCCTCTCGCCCCCTCTGTCTGTGTATGTGTCAGTACGGCGCTGTGTGGTAGAGACACTGCGTGACATTGCAATCTTTAGAAATGTCCCCAATGATGAACAAAACTATGTTGACAATGTTGCCAAGCCAATGTTTGTGTAACTATAATTTGCTGAGAAATTAGTTTGACATGATTCTGTTATCAACTAGGATGCAAAGTAGTAGTTGCAGCCGATGGGACAGGAGCTACTGTACTACTAGTAGTGTGTAGATCCCATACGCCGGACGGATAGCTTGCACCTGATTTGCCACTTCCTCACAGACGGGTATCCTATAGGCTGGAGGGGCAAAGTGGTCTGCGATGTGATTATTAATTCACAAAAGCCACAAATCTACAGCAACACTAACGAGGGGGATTGGATCCCTCTCGTTCCCCCTTTCCACTCCGCCTGAGTGGTTCTTTGAAGTTTGCAAAGGTAAATGGAATGGGGGATGTGGAAAGTTGGGATTGTGAATTGAATTAAGTTAACGTTAGCCTAACGTTATAGGCTATGTCAATTACTTGCAAGGTAACTGATATTGGCATAAATCATTAAGGATTAGCAGGTAATTATTGAACATCAAATTATATATACATTGTCAGATCAATGTCTATGTCTTGTCTTGGCATTGATTTCAATGAGCTCCATGTCGTGACATAACTCCCTCTGTAAAATATGAGAGAGGCTTATTTACGCCAATAATGGTCTTTTATTAATCTCTCTGAATTACTGGTCAACTCTCGGTCTTCGCAAGCAACAGGTCCAACTCGCCAACTCTCCCCGTCCAGAACACAAGCAATGCCTTCCGCATTTCTCGTTACAGATAACGATTTTCTGGATTATCGGGGTCAAGGGGGATGGACCCACCACGCTCCCACATAACTGTTACATCCAAGACATTTTCAAGAACAATGCTATATATTTATATACTGTGTGTGTGTGTGTGTGTGTGTGTGTGTGTGTGTGTGTGTGTGTGTGTGTGTGTGTGTGTGTGTGTGTGTGTGTGTGTGTGTGTGTGTGTGTGTGTGTGTGTGTGTGTGTGTGTGTGTGTGTGTGTGTGTGTATATATTATATAATGTTTGTGTGTCTGAGCCAAGAGTGACAGACAAAGGTAACGTTACATCCAACTCAAGACAGACATCACTTTTTACATTTGTACTTAAAAGCGTGTTTCCATGTTTTTGTCTGTGTACATGCATGCACGCAAAGATTTGGGTCTCGCATGGTTTTCACCATGACTGCTCAAGGCAGGTACCTCAACCCACGCTTTGATAGTCCACCAACTTTTGAGTGTGATTTCCTCCAGAAAAACAGGGACAAACTATCCCTTCCTTGGATCTGTGGGGTTCTGCGGCTTCCTGTCCAAAGCCATAGTTTTACTCCTTCTGAAGGGTATTTGTACTGGAGGAATGACGGTAAATTAAGACCCCCCCACGACTTATCCAATATCCTCATGTAGTAGTGGAGACTTTTTTTTTTTTTTTTTTTTTTTTAAGGCTACATTTATATAACATCTCTTGGGGGTTTAACCTTTAAGGCTACATTTATATAACATCTCTTGGGGGTTTAAACATTGTCTGTTCGGAGCCTGGGGAAAAAGCAGATGTTTTTACAGGAAGCAAAAAAAGAGCAACATCGCTCCCTCTGAGTTGGAATGTGTTTTTGTCTTTGGAAACTGGTAGCATTGTTAGTCTTAATGTAAGGGAGCAAAGGCTGAGAATTGTTTCCTTTGTTTTGTATTTAATCGGCTGAGGTATCTCATTGATGTTGTGTTCCAAACTAGACTGGAACTGTTGTTAATTTGGCCAAAATTACAAAATGAATGACATCAGAAAGACGGGTGCACCCCTTGGGTTTCTGTCTGTAATGAAGCCTGTAGTTCAAAGTTAGAAATTTGTAGAAACAAATTAGATGTCCTCCATTTGGAATATTGTGCAATTGTCCATTTGTGCAGCATTATTGAGACTGCATTTAATTCCTGTGACCCCTGTAATAATGACAGTGACATGTCAGTGTGACCGTGAAGTGCTGAGAATACAGTTAGAAAGGATAGGCTTTCAGGATGATCTGTCATTGAGAGATTTTGTGACATCATCACCAATTTGAAACCTCTTTGATTTGAGAACCTTTTTTCTGAGTCTTTCTTCTGGCCTGAAATTCATTTTGGAAAATGGTTATGATGAGCGCTTGGGGGGAGCTGTTAGGGGTTAACTGCCTTTCTCATTGACACTTCGACACATAGACCGGGGTCGGAAAGCAAACCGGTGACCTTCTGCGAACCTGCTTACCAGACAGGCCTCGTAACCACTAAGCTACGGCTGCCTTGTGTATAATAAGATGTGATAGACAGTAGTAGACACCACACTGAAGAAATGAATAAAATAAAATGAATTATATTTACATAATGGATAATGATTTTGGTGTTAACTTACGTTCAACACCTTCTTTGTGTTTGTTTTGTTTTCCCTAATGACAGACAGTTGACTTCATGAATAGAATAACAAGCCTGTATACGCTTTGCTTGTGCCTTGCTGATTTGCGCATGCACCGTTGCATTTAGTCCATGAATGACCTTAATTTTGTGTTGTATCATGACTTACTGGAGTTTTGACTTTAGCATTGCGCAAGGGGCATTCCTGTGTCTGCACAGCACAAATCATTGTCTTTGAATAGACTAACATCTTATATAAACACAATTGACACTTTCACCTCTGCTGATTACAGGAAAATTAGAATCAGATAATAGATTTGTGGAGAATTATGAGTGAGGAAGACCTCTGAATGTTGTGTGACTCTTTGCAGAGAGAGAGAGAGAGAGAGAGAGAGAGAAAGAGGACTCTATGCCCGCATTTCTAGGCAAGAAGACACTGTAGTAAACTTGAGAGAAGGAATAATGTCTTTAAAATGCCACATACATTGTGAGTGAAATATGAGTCTTTCAGATCGACTCTTGCTTCCTTTGGGGAAATAAATGACTTCATGAATATAGTGAATTTCTTTTCTTTTTATACATTTTTTTTAATGCCTTTTATTGATAGTGAACTACAGACAGGAAACGGGCAGAGACAAATGGGGAGTGACACGCAGCAAAGGCAGTCGGGATCGGGACTCGAACCCACGTCACACTGTCAGGCTACATTAGAGCTTAAGCGCCCGGACCGCTAGTGAATTTCTTGTTTAAAATTAAGTGCTTTGCAGAGAATTAAATGGGAAATGTAGATGTAAGTTAAAAACAGGGGGGGGGGGGTTACAACTTGGGGAAAACTAATTGAAAGGTATGGTGAAGACAGCTACAGATGGGTCGTTGTTCCCCTTATGCTCTCCCCAGCAGGAGACTCCTAGTATGGAGGGGAGGAAGGGAATGGAGTGGGATCAGAGCCAGGGGATGAATGGGGGGGATAAGCCTCGTGCAGGAATTTATGTTAGCTACGACACTTACACTGGCAGAAAAGAGATACACGCCATTACTGCATGATAAGAATGGAAGGAGGGAGAGAGGGAGGTCGAGGCGTGACGAGGTGGGGTCAAGAAACGAAGGGGAGTGAGAGAGAGAGAAACGTGCAAGAACAGGAGAGAGGTCAGAAGTACAGAATGTGTGAGCACAAGAGGAATCGGTATCAGTTTAAACAATGTAATTGAAATGTGTCTTTTCGCATATCCCTGCTCGATACCTATGCAAACCTGTCCGAGGCAGTGCAGTGCCCCTTTTTTGGGGGTTCAGTGCCTTGCTCAAGGACACGTTGGCAGAGTTGGTGGGTCACAGTTTTCACCCTCTAATCAACATTTTTGTGTTGCATTTATTGCTTGAAAATCCATTATTTATGTTGAGCGATACCGTTTTGAAAGGGGGAATGTAAATCGGGCTTTACTTAGCCTCTGTCCTTGGCATTACCCTGCAATTATTATTTACTAGAATAAAGCATTAGAGATACAGTGAATGTAAGAGTTTGGCTCTCCTATTCGACCTCCTCCAGTTCTTGATATTCTTGAATCTTTTGTTGGCTATAAGCTTTCTTCTTTTGGAACAAAATTGATTATTGGAAAATGACTTTTCTTACTTCCATTGCCAAAGAAACTAGCACACACGCATGCACACTACTATACCGTAAGATGCAATAGGCTCTACGCACAGCAGCCATTTTGGAGAAAAATTGACAGTCAGGGTGCTGATGTTGTGCATGTTGGCTCACTAGAAATACTAGTGGGTCTCAAAGTGTGGTCCAGGGACCCTCATGGTTCCTTGAGAGGGTGTACACTCTCAGAGTTATGGGGGTCCTTGAAATTAAAAAGTTTGAGAACCACTGTGCTACACTAAATGGAACAGAGCCTTCATTAGTGTCATTGGTAACACCTGTGAAGGAAGCAAGGAAGGGGCCCAATTTCTGTCCAATATGGCTGCTGTGCTTAGAGCCTATTAGAACCAAAGGAGAGTCTAAAAGCTGAGTATATGCAGGGTTTCATCCCTGGCAATTGCTGCACCAGTTGATTTTGTTTGTGATAATTGGTGAAATTAGCTGGTTTAGTGTTTGGCTGGAATGAAACCTGAACACACACACCATCCAGGGACCAGGACACAGTTGTTTATCACCACTTTAGAACATTCTGTTTTCATAGCAAACGCAGCGGGAGACAGGAGGTCATTTTATTTCTCTCCTCACTCTGACTGATACATCTTTTATTGATTCATTGCTCCGATATCGAGTGTTAAGTGTTGTGACACTCGCCCTCATACATCAAACAGCGTGGCTCTGTTGGCACCGATGAGACGCATTGTCTGCAGTGCCAATTGTAATTGGTTATGCGGGGATATTTTTTTTACTAAGTGTTCATGCATGAATGGCAGCGTAAGCACAATCATGGTATCATGAAGCCATGACAGAGAAGCTTATCTCAAAGCCGCTTACAATTAAGTTAGGACTAGGAGCAGGTCCTCAGCTCGCAAGACTTAAAACTCATAAGGCTTAGTAGGCCTATAACGCTGTATGCTGGAGTGGATGCAATAAAGACGACTTGAGTTCTATCCTTACAAATGGATTATTTTTGTCATTCATCATTGGAGCATTCATGTTACATGCATGTTGTTTTTCTGTGTTTCGCAAGTATTAGACATGTTCACATCTGGCAGCTGCCCAGTACAACAGCTATCTATTGGCTACAGCCACCGCATTTTCTGCTCTTAACTACTGAGCAGCATCACTGGAGCAGTCGGGGGGCTAAGCATCTTTCTCCAGGGGCACCACCCCACACCGTAAGTGTAGTTGATCACCTGTTTTCTTTGCCTGTCTAAATCAGGGTTCTTCAACCGTTTCAGGCCAAGGACCCCCTAGGTGAGAGAGAGAGAAAGCAGGGACCCCCTACTCTATATTGTATAAAATTGTGTTTCAGATTAAAGTTTTTTTCTTTAACTTAGTCTGCCCTTTTTTCCCTCTACACCTATAGCCTCTTTGCCAAAAATAGCCGATCTACAAGCTCTCAACGCCTCGCAGCGCGAGGCGTTGAGAGCTTGTAGGTCGGCTATTTTTGGCTAAAGTTCTCCTCAGAAAAGGGGATGCTAGGGTTCAAGTGGTTGAGGTAAAAAAATATATATCACACAAAGATTTGGCGGACCCCCTGTAGTGGCTTTGAGGACCCCCTAGGGGTCCCAGACCCCCTGTTGAAGAGCCCTGGTCTAAATGAATCAATAAGCTTCAATTCACAAGCAAATCTCTTTGGCCAAGGCTTAAGTTACTGCAACACTGATCTGGCTTAAATTTAGATGTAGTCTGGAGCAAGTACCTGAGTGGCCCCATTGTGACTGTCCACTCAGGCAGAGAGGATTCCTTTTTACACATGCTAGGCTAGGTATGTGTTATTTTTTCCCCTCCATGGAAAATGCCTATGCTAATAAGCTTGATAAGATAGACAAATCACCTGAAAGTGTTTAAACTGTAGGTCCAGTTTGTGCTCTCACTCTGCATGGGTTTTCTTTGTCTTCCAATGAAAAGATCTTTGTTTGTCTGTGGTTAAACCAGAGAACCAACTGTTCCCTGGCAGCCGAGTAAAGGCTTGCGAGGAGAAAGCTCCTATAGCAAACAAAACCTCTTCTTGTTTTTCATTTGTCTGAGCAAGTCTCCCAGAAACGGCCAGAGAAGTTAAACATTATTTCTGACAATCATTCTAAGGACAATCTTTAAACCCGAGTGTTGACATTTGTGATTGAGCTGGTCAGTATATGGAATTCTTTAAAACAGAAATGTTTTAATGAACAAAATGAAGAATTCGCTTTAGAAGTATAAATATTCTTACATTCAAAGTCTTCAAAATCATCTAACCAGTATTGGTTGTTTCCCCTTTTACACTATTCAGAAATCTGATTGGTGAATTTTTCAATTACAGTATAGAGGGTTTGAGAGAATATGACTGTAGCAATCAAATGACAAATGTTTTAATGTATAAGAAATCTTCTTTTTATATAGGAATACCTACTGTACAGCATGGCTCAATTGGAAAGCCAAACACTTCATTTACAAGGTCAAGGCTCATCATGAATAGAATTTGATTTAAGATATTTGTAGTGACAATTGATAGTTATAATTTTCAGAGGATGTAGGTGTATTCTCTTGACTTTATTTAGTTTCAAGTTCCTTCTTGTTTATGTTTACCGAAAGGAAAGGATATATCAAGTTGAAATGGGTACAAACATTTAGAAAAAGCTAAGAAATAATTCTTGTGAAAACCACAATTACCCCGTCAGCGTCTGTCTGTTTGTTTGTTAGCAACTTTACAGGAAAGTGGCCGCATGTAATGACTTTCTGAAACTTCCTGGAAAGGTGGTCCATGGTTCCTACAGTAGATGACCTGATAACATTTTGGGGGTAATTGAATAAAAGTCATGGAAAAGGTCAAATATTTTTCTGTGATTACTTCATCGACATAATCCAAATGACAACAACATGCTCTTTCTTCAACTGTAGCCTATCCCTGAGCTATTATATACATTGAGGATTGTAGGCAGCATGACCTTTGACCTTGAACAATCTTGATCGGTCAAACTCCAGGTCAAGTCCATTAGGACAGATTGAAAATAACTTTATACTTGAGTTGACATGTAACCACTTGAACCCCAGCATCCCTATTCTGGGGGGAACATTCGCCAAAAATAGCCAATCTACAAGCTCTCAACGCGTCACAGCGAACAGAACACACAAAGTGCAGTGCAACTCGGGTCCGTTTTACTAGGTTCCAAGTGGTTAAACTGAAGTGCTATTGATGAATTCCAAATGTTATCTAAGTACTCTGCAGCACCCCTGGACTAGCGCCATGGCACCCTCGGGTGCCGCGGCATCCACTTTGAGAAACCCTGCTCTAGCTGATATTATAATTCAATACTCTTCATTTCTCAGTTTGTCTTGGTGTCACTGTCACATTACAGTTTGCGGAAGTGGGTAAATCAGTAACTCTCTTAAAGGTGTCGCGTGTAAATCATTTCCAGGGCTCTCTTCGGATGTTGACAGCTCATCTATGTTCCCACGGCGTAATAATGTTAAAGGTTACAGCGTCTTTGCAGAAGTCCTTGTCTGAAACTGCATCAGAACTTATGAATCTGGTAGACTGTGACTGCATAGATTGAAACTTGAGTTAAAGTCAATGCCTCACCTTTTTCAGAACACTATGCTTTATGAAGTGGTGCTTTACTTTTCAGGGGGGCAGGTTGCCAGTGCTTCTCGTATTTAGGGGCTGGGCAGCTATGCTGCTGGTCCCTCTTGTCTTTCAGATTCTTCTTTCTTCTTCTGCCAGGAAATCTGCCTCCCCAATGCATGAAAATAAACGAAACATTGGACATAGTAGGTCCAGCCCTGTACCAAGCTTCCTACACTGCCATTGTGGGCCAATAGTCCAGATGGTCACTGTAGCAGACGCCGTCTAAAGTAAAACTTTGAGCTGCCAGGTTTTGAATTATAAAATCTGTCACTCTGTTTTCCCCATAACTGTAAAACTAATTAAATATAGGGTAAGTGATATCTTAATTGTTTTGTTAAATTAAGTGTTACACTGATAGTAATCATTGCTATGGAGTGTTTATTCTGTAACAGGGGTCTCCCGGTCTCTACAGCTCTTTAGAAAACTAAATGCATTTTCAGTTCGAGATACACATGTTATCCAATCAGGAGAGAGAGCTCATATACAGGATAGAGGATAAACAAGGGAAATTGGAAGTAATAATAAGAGAGAATAATACTTGGCCACTTCAGGAGAGACTACCCAAATAAAATACGGGAGCACTCGACTGGTCTGCACGTATTCATTGTTTTGCAGGGGTGACTGACGTTTTGACTACAAAATACACATTTTAAATAATGGCAGTAATGAGCAGACAAAATTGAAACTGGAACACTATACATTTGAAGCTGATAAATGGGTACTCTCTCCAAACTCCATAACTTTTTTTGTGTAAAGCACTTTGCCGTTGAACTGTGCTATACAAATAAACTTTCCTTATCTTTCCTTGCCTTGAATATTTTAGTAGGGTATAGAGTAGTTATTTGCTCAATGCACTAAAGGAGTAAGCATACTGAACTGGAGTGGTATTGGATTGGAATGAACTTGAATATTTGATGTCTGCACCACCAGGAGGCAAGGAGAGGAAGAATAACTTTGGAGAAAGGGCTTGAGATTTCTGCTGAGAAGGTCATAAGAGTGTGTATTTTTTCAGTGAAACGAAGAAGGTTCCCTAGAGATTGAGGATGCTGAGACAGCCTCCACTCACTGTCTATTTCTCTCCTTCTCTTGTTCTCACTGTTTCTGTTGTCTGTTTCTCTCTTTATATTTTACCCTCTCCCTCTCCTTCCCCCTCTGTCTCAGTTTCCTTCGTTCATTCTCTCCCCTGCAAGCTCACTTTTGTTTTCACTCCACCCACGATTTGATTTGTTTTATTCTAAATCTAGAGTAGCCGATTATTGTTTACCCATTTTTTTTCCTACCAGTTTAGTTGTTATGGCTATTACAGCTAAATTCAATACTATAGATGAATAAACACAGATACTAAAGAAATATAATATGTAGAGAAATATAGTTCAGTCAGATAACTCTTGGCGTTCAGCCTCTGCTATACATTGCTCCCCGCTCAGCACATTTGCAGGCAACCTTTTAAGATTAGGGAGATATACTTCTATAACAAATCCCCCCCAAGGGAAAACCCTTTGCTGATCCTCCTGGTGGTGCTGGGGTGGTGGTGGGAGCAAACACAGCACATACAACATCTATGGCATCACTGACGGCAAGAGGAAGTGCAATGAATCAGGTGAGCTCAAGTAGACCGCCAAGTTAGTCAGCTGCTTGACACGTCACATATACAGTACATCGCCCACATAGTGCTGCACATGCATATAAACCACTCGAGTATATCTGCCTGAACTAGCTCGCAGGCTACTCATTATTTCTTGAGCTTCTAGGAAGCAAACACAATTTAGAAATGTGACTCCTTACAACATAGTACTTCAATTGAGGTTTGATTTTTTTTTTTTTTGTGATGAATTAATTCAAGTATATTAGTCAATCTGCAGACTGCAGATCTGTCAAGACTAATTCAAGCTAAGATAAACTAAATTCTGACATTTCATCATTTTCTTGAATAGAAAATAGAATCTTACTAAAATGGGTCTTCGAATATACCTCGTCAGCTGTTCATACACTATACCAGAGTGGTAAAGCCTATGTTTATTAAATACTTTGTTGGAAATAAATGACTTTCAAATACCGATAGCAGCACTGTTTGTCCATGGGAGCTTATAGGTATTTCGGTTCTGACCAATTGAACTGGTACCATATTGGCACCGGTTCTCTGCACCCCATCGCTATCTCACAAAATGAAATAGAAATATGTGAAATTGAAGCGGCAGAGAAAGCCCGACCAGACGGAATGTAGCACAGGAAGCTGTGCTTCAGGTACAGGGCTCATAAAGGGAGGGTTATGAAGTGAAAGTTATAGATATAAAATTATAGATAGAGGTTTTACAGCCGTGTTCTCTGACTGACTACGGCAGAGCGATGAGTCAGCTTCTGGCTGACTCACCACATTCACACGCCTGCTGGGAAAAGTATTGGATGTGTGCGAGACTACCGCTGGCTAATAATTGAACTGTATGTGCATATTGTGTGTGTGTGTGTGTGTGTGTGTGTGTGTGTGTGTGTGTGTGTGTGTGTGTGTGTGTGTGTGTGTGTGTGTGTGTGTGTGTGTGTGTGTGTGTGTGTGTGTGTGTGTGTGTGTGTGTGTGTGTGTGTGTGTGTGTGTGTGTGTGTGCTAGTGCATGCATTCATATGAGAGAGAGAACTTCCTTTGTGGTCACTAGTGTGTGTATTGTGTGTGTGTTTAAAAGTATTGGCTCTGCACTGCATGTGTACATTGTTTCACCACAGTAGCCTCTGTCTAACCTTTCATCTAGTATCTGTAGATCAAAGAATATGTCTAGACTTAAAAGACTCCCAAAGGCCTGTTCCTTTTCACCAGAATGCCATGGTGCCACTGATCTAAATGCCATTCTGTTCGGTCTCTATCATCTGCCATGCTCAACCCACTGAGTTGCACGGGGGAATAGAACCTCTAACCCAGGAGGCCGTGTCTGTGCCTTGCTCGACCCACTGAATCTTTTTTTCCCCTCCCTCCATCTGTCTGTTATTTCTCTCTCTCTGCCTCTCTCATTTACGTTTGTCTTTGATACAGTTACAGTCTTTGAGGTCGTCTCATGCTTCTTTCCATCTTCCTCCCTCCCTCTCTAATCTCCATCCTCTTTCCTCCTCCTTCTGTCTTTTTTCTACTTTTGTTTCCGGTGCAATCACACTCTTTAACGTCATTTGAGGACACGCGTGTGTGTGTGTGTGTGTGTGTGTGTGTGTGTGTGTGTGTGTGTGTGTGCGCGTGCGTGCGTTCTTTCTGGGCGTGCGTATGCATAAATGCATACTATGGGTGAAGTTAGTTGGCAGACTGAAAATGGATGTGTTGAATATTTAAGCTGCCCCCGAGGGCTATGGTATTAATCCCCTTCCTCTGACAACAGATCTGAGAGAAGGAGAGAGGGGGGTGAAAAGGAGCCTCTCTCCGTAACGAAGAGAGACGGAAAGAAGTAGAGGAAGTTAGTGAAAGTGTGTTGTATTCTCACCGGGACGGTACCATGATGACACCCGAGACTATAAACTGTACGCTGAAGACATGTGTTGTCAACAGATTTTTTCGGTGTTAGCGCCCGTTTCCTGTCTCCGATCTGTTGACCTGAAATGTAACCGTATCCTCTGTGGAATGGCTCCGCTTGGTAATTGCACAGAAAAGCAGAAATTGCCACGGTGGAGTCTGTCATTTGTTTCACAGTCTATTTTTGGTACCCTTAATTTTGGCTTGTGGATTTGAAATATTAACTGGATAATTACAGTACACACTATCAAAAACAATATTCTCTTAAGTGAAGTCACACAACAAAAACAACATTGTAACCTCAGGACTGTACAGTGACTGTGGTGATAGTGGCAGGGATGGTAGCCTATCTGTGTTGCCCTCTACTGGCTATTTCCAGTACAGTTTAAAATCTTGCCTATACATCATATACTGTACTGCAGTGGTTCTCAACCTATTCAAGCCGTGACCCCCCCCCCCCAATCATCATATTTGTACTGATAACCCTGATAAGCACTTGGAATGTAGGAGTTGAGGCATCACATTTAGTTTGACTCCGTTCCACAGATAAAAAGAACTGTAATCATTTCTTTACACTGCCATAGTTGAAGATGTTAGAGCTGCCCCGAGTCATCAGTCAGAGAGCTCCCCATCTCAGGGTTTCTCAGTCAAATAAGTTTTATTTCTTTATTACTTTTTTTTAGCTTTTTTTGTGCCTTTTATTGATAGAATAGTAGGTTTACAGGAAATGGGGAGAGAGATGGGTAGTGTGACATGCAGCAAAGGCCGTCGAGATCGGGACTTGAACCCGCAACGCGCTGTCAGGCTACTTTGGAGCCTAAGTGTCCGGGCCAGCAGTGTTGATTTTGACACCAAATTTTGATTTTGTTTTAGTCATAGTCTTTTGAATGAAATTCCATTTAGTTTTAGTCATATTTTAGTCATCTGAAATGTTTTGGTTTTTGTCTAGTTTTAGTCGACTAAATATCATGAGATTATAGTCGACTAAATCTACAGTTGATTTGGTCGACTAAAATGTATTTTGGCGGTGCCTTGATGGTGTCGTAATGGCTCATTTTACACTTGGTTGCATGCTGTTGTGTGCTTGTAGATCTGCTATTTTCAGAGAGCAACACGTCCTACTGGATCCACTAGTCCCTCACAACATTTTAGTCTAGTTTTTATTTGTTGACAAAACTGTCAAAATATTTAGTCTTAGTTTTAGTCATCGTAGCTTAGGTTTCATTTGTTTTTTATCTAGTTTTCGTCAGTGAAAAAAGGTAGTCGACCAACATTTCTCGTCATAGTTTTAGTCGACGAAATCAACACTGCGGGCCAGTCAAATGAGTTTTATACTGGTGGATAAACATGAAGTCTAGGACTGCTCTAGGTTACTAGGTCTGTGGGACGTTGCCTACCTTAGCAGCATTGTTGTCTAACTATAGCTGCAAGGTCAATTGGAAGAACTGTTATTAGCGGTTTTCCACAAGGTGAACTGTACATGCAATCTGGTTACAATGTAGTTTTCATTATTCACTTTTTTATTGCATCATTTAAAATACTTGTTTAGCTTGTACACTAGTGTATTGACAAGTAATGAATGAATGAATGAATGAACATTTTGTGAATCTCTCTCTTCAAAATTTCACTTTCACTACACTTGGTATTTTCTGGTGCAAGAGCTGTGATTGGGCTACATTTTATTTCTCAGATTATTCTCGGATTTTACTGTACATACAGTAAATACATAGGATTATGGTAGGCAGGCAGGCACGCATGCAGACAGACACACACTCACTCTAAAACACACACACACACACACACACACACACACACACACACACACACACACACACACACACACACACACACACACACACAGACAACCCCTGCTCTAGACGACTTGGCCTTTGTTCACGACGTAAAAATGTCATTTTGTTTATTGATTGCAATTACAACCTATATTAATGACTTTGTCACTATTAATACAATGGGAAACATTGTGTTGAAGCTTGTTGACAAGCCCACACGGCGCTAAAGCGTAGGATCAGTGCTTCGCCACATGCCTGTTGTCCACAAACAAGAACGGTGCTCGGGCGGGGGGGGGGGGGGCAGACTCAACATAGAACAGAGGAGGAGGACACACAAAGAAAAGGATTGACGGACAGGGCGAGCGAGGGAGGTGACCAAATTGTTGATACAATGTTGTAACACATGTGTAAAATGTCTGGCTGTGCTGTGGGAGATGGCAAGAATTTTTGATCCTGGAGTGGAGATGTGAGACTGCGAGGGCCGGGCCAGGCCGGGCCGCACAGAAACACATTAGCATTTGAGCCGAGAGGGGAAATCATGTGAGGGAGAGCACCAAGGGAGGAGGACAGGGGCTGGAGAGACAAGAGGAGACGCAGGAGACAGAGAATGGGCTGACACCGCTCTGAACAAAACAAACAGGAGAAACAGACTGAGAAACCAGCAGGGAGAAAAGGCGGGGAGACTTTTTTTTTTTACACAAGGAGAGGAAACAGAAGATGCAAGAAAGGATAAAGAGCAAGATAGAACAACATTTTGTGTTTCTGACATTCTTGGTGTCTTTGATCAAAACATAGAGAAAACCAGAGTAGCAGAACTAATATTATTGTGGTGGAAAAATCGGATAAAGAAAAGAGTGTCAAGCAATTAACATGCAAAGGATTGTCCTGACTCCACTAAACGTCTCGTATCTCTAAATGGATGCCGAATTGCCCGATAAATGTCAAAGCTAATTGGAGGACAGTTCTCTGGTTAATTATTTCATATTAGGAAACAATTTAAGTGCCCTGCTCTTTTGGAACGTCAATTGTCGTGGAAGGATGGGCAGCTGCTTCGGCCGCGACCCAAACCGAGGCTCGGGTCATGAACTGGTCCCCATCAAGCGCCATGCCACCTGGCCCAGGACGGCCAAGGCGGTCAGCCTCGATGAGTACGAATTTGCCACATGGGACCTGAGGCGCAGCACCAGGTAGATTAAAGATCTGCATTAGAATATGTTATTAACAAGACAAGTGCTTCAAGCATTCAAGCATTCTCCCACCAGTGTTCTGCTTTATCTGCATCTAATCTGGCTCCTCTCTCTCTTGTTAAAGAACAGAAAAGCACTGCCTTTTCTACTTGTGTTGTTAATCCAAACCTTTGGCATCGTTTTAAAGCAATGCCGTATTTTCATGTTGGTGATTAAGGAACGTACTGTAAGTTTTCTCTGCCGTTGAACTCGTATTTCTCGGAGCACCGGTGGGAGCCAAATGCCGACGAGGTAAAATAGATGTGCTCCTCTCAATTATTTCAAGTGGTATTTTTTTCCCTTGCTTCCATTGATCCTCCAGCAATCTCAAGTTCCTCCCAGCCTGTTACATGCTGTTCCTGTTTTGTTCTGTGGTGTGTAATGCCGTCCCCTGTTGTACATCACGTCCTGCACTATGAAGCACTGAAGCAGGATTTGTGTCTGGCAGCTTTATGAAGCATGGTGGAGCACAGCGAGCGCACACACACACACACACACACACACACACACACACACACACACACACACACACACACACACACACACACACACACACACACACACACACAGACACACAGACACAGACACACACACACTGAGTTTCCGTGTATTATATAGACAGATATTGTCAGCCCTGATTGTACATGGTGCAGCTTTCTCATGACAGATGTTGTCTCGTCTACACACACACACACACACACACACACACACACACACACACACACACACACACACACACACACACACACACACACACACACACACACACACACACACACACACACACACACACACACACACACACACACACACACACACACACACACACACACACACACACACACACAGCATGCTTGTAGGTGTCTATAGTGCTATTTGTCTACTTTATGTGGGTTTAAAACTAAAAGTACATTGAAGCATGCACAAACAAACACACATGCACACATTGACAGTAAACCGTATTCATGTGGGCTGACAGACAGGAGGCATATGACAGCTTTACTGTTGTGCTCAGCACATTGTCAATGCTACTCATCCAACCAGGCCATAAAACGGGTGGAGAGCCTCTTCTTTACAAGGGGACTTTTTCCACATGCCTTTTACAGCAGAGTTTCTCTCAACCTTATTTCTGGGTCAGGGGCAGGGCTCACTTGAAAATATTTGAAAGCGTTTGCGACCCACCCATCTGACCACTTAACACCACTTAATATTGTTATATTATCTTTCAAATCTTGGTGTTTTGCCAATTATTCGGGGGCACACTTGCAATACCCTCACGGGCCCCGGGTCCACAGGTTGAGAACCAATCCAGGGGTCTTCAACAGGGGGTCTGGGACCCCTAGGGGGTCCTCGGAGTTACTACAGGGGGGCCGCCAAATCTTTGTGTGATATGATATTTTTTACATTAACCACTTGAACCCTAGTATCCCTTTTCTGAGGAGAACTTTAGCCAAAAATAGCCGAGCTTATAGATCGGCTATTTTTGGCAAAGAGGTTTGGTGTAGAGGGAAAAAGAGAAGACCAAGTAATACCAAACAAAAGTTTCATCTGCAACACAATTTTATACAATATAGAGGGGGTCCCTGCTTAATCTCTCTCTCAGCTAAGGGGTCCTTGGCCTGAAAATGTTAAAGACCCCTGAATCAATCATTTTTTTGTCACGCCACCATTTATAACCACTCTGGCTTGTAATTAAGAAGCACTTAGTGCTGCAGGTGGAACCACAGCCTGGTGGCATGGATTATACTGAAAGCCTCACCAACACACCACAATACCCTCACACTTCAGGGCAGCCTGCCAGGTGTACTGCTGAGCAACAATTAGCTGGCGGAGATGGTGGACACAACTACTCTACAAGATCAGATCCTGGGGAGTGCACGTGAACAATAAACTGCACTGGTCTGACCACACTGATGCAGGAAGACTGCTGCACAGTGTTGATTTTGACAGCACATTTAGATTTAGTTTTAGTCTTTTGAATAGAATTCCATTTAGTTTTTGTCATATTTTAGTCATCTGAAAGATTATAGACGACTAAATCTACAGTTGATTTAGTCGACTAAAATGTATTTTGGCGGGCCTTAAGGTAGACACCTCCAGAAAAAACGTGGGCAAAAATCCTTGATTATGCGGGCTAAACTCTTGATTATGCGGGCTAAAACTCTTGATTATGCTGGCTAAAATCCTTGATTTTGCGATGAAATATGGTTTTTTTTTTGTAATTTTATGCGGTGAACTTGCGGGAAGTTGCGAAATATGCGGAAAGTTGTGAAATATGCGGCAATATGCGAAATATGCGATAGGCGAAAAGTTGCGAAATATGTGAAAAGTTGCGGAAATATGCGATGCGAAGTACATATTATGCGATGCGAAGCACATATTAAGCGATGCGATGCGCATATTATGCGATGTCTGTATTATGGTACAACCATTTCCCCCCTATTCAAAAAAAAGTGTCCATTTCAAAATCGTTATGTTATACAATGCAAAGGGCATTATGTTCTGTTGAAACTAGATGCAACGATATTAAAGTTGTGTTTCCCCCTTATTATGTTCTATGCATTACCTACGGCAAGCTCACAGCGCGGCACCGAGTGCCGCGCTATGAGCTTGTAGATCTGCTATTTGAGAAAAATCGTGAAAATGTGTGCACATTTTTGAATATATATCGTTTAAAGCGAACATTTTTAACTCTATTCTTTGCTTCTGGGGGTCCCTGGAACAAAACATTTTGAGATGGGGGTCCGCGGCCAAATACATTTTGGGGGTCCTTGACATGAAAAAGTTTGAGCACCACTGATATAGAAACATACGTTTTTCAGAAAGGCATTTGTAGAATCGGCTTCAGGTCTAAATGGGTTAACATTGCTGAGACACAATGTAAAGTTTATAATGCATTAAACTGGTCATCTATATCTATAGTTATAATGTGCTGTTACACTGTCCTTATAATGCATTATGACCAGCGCTTATAATAATTCATAAACCTTGTTATAAGTGGTTATGCATAATTATAAACATTTATAACAAGTGTTATGAAGCCTTACGAGTACATTATAGACCGACCTTTAAGTAAAGTGTTACTGGTCCTTAATCTTTTATGTTATGTTATGTTGCAGCTATTCATAGACCACCACAAAGTAAAAACAACCCTTCTATAAATGTGACCAGATGCGATCCATCCGCCCAGCAGGCAGACGTTCTTTTTTTCTTTGCCTCAGAGATAATTTGAAATTCTAAACGCCTGTGGAAGAGGGGACCAGCATTTGCATTTGCAGCACTGGATATTGTGCATGATACTTTAGAAAAATCTGCAGGTAAATATACCGGCTGAGCGAAAAGTCCCACAGTGCTCTTTGATTAACATCGGAATCTGTAAATTAATTTAGCACAGGTGATGAATTCGGGGAAATAAGCGCTGTGCTAAACGTATGTGGCATACCAGAGTTTTCAAGGTGGCATATGCCCTGTCGAGTTATGTCGTGTCGAGTTGTTTGAACTGTGTCGATTCTATGGGTTTTTATTGATTGCGTATGATGTCAGCACAGTTCATTCGGTGTGAATGAACCCATTAAGACCTCGGACGCATCTGTGTCATTTTAAGATTTGAGCTAAAAATCATTATTTTACACTTTGGCTATTAAAAGATAGCAGATATACAAGCTCATAGCGCGGCACCGAGTGCCGCGCTACGAGCTTGTAGATCTGCTATTTTTGAAAAATCGTGAAAATGTGTGCAAATCTTTGAATATATATATTATTTGAAAGCAAACATTTTTAACTCATATCTTTGCTTCTGGGGGGTCCCTGGAACAAAACATTTTGAGATGGGGGTCGGCGGCCAAATACATATAATCTTGGGGGTCCTTGACATGAAAATGTTTGAGCACCACTGATATAGAAACATACGTTTTCAGAAAACTGTTAGGATTTAGGACCATTCTATCACAATTATGATAGCACCTGTGTGAGGATGCTCTGTCACATCAAGGCATTTTTTTCTTACTGTTCCCAGGGAAGTGTTAGCCTACTAAAGTTGTGTGTACAGTATTTTGTATGTCTTATGTGTTTTCATGAATTCAGACTGTAAGATGGAACACCAAATGAGCAACTCTCATCCAAATGTGACATACACGTGATTATACATTCGGAGGGAAAAGGGACCACAGTTACTAAGTAGGTCAGTTGAAGCTTGTTTGTTTTCTCCAGAATAGAAAAAAAGCTGAAATTGTGACTACGTTAATTTTGTATAATTGCAAGGTAATGAAGCCAAGAAAGAATGAGAATATGCATTGTCATGGAGTCTCCCAGCAGGGGTTTTAACATGGTTAAATTGTCACATCTGTTTACCACTCAGACTGAGCTGTCTCAATCCAATGCCTGCTGTACTGTAGCTGTTTGTGGTATGCGTGGGTGCTGACATTTTCTGTGGAAGCTCAGGAATGCACAGAGCCAGTGGTTAACTTCTCCATATTGTCAGATATCCTTCAGAGAGACAAGGAGAGACGTACGTTGCAGGAAATTGGTGCAAACCTGTTGGAGATGAAAGGGAAAAGTGTGAAAGAGAGTTGCAGCAGGAAATACTGTAAGTGAGGAAGATTGGTTAGGAATGGAAATCTATACTCATGCCCATGTAATCACCAATACCAATTCATGGTGCGAATTTCATTGGAATACATTTTTTGGGAAAACAAACTGATAGTCAGTTAGCTGTTGTTGAGGGAATGTGTGGATACCATAGCTAGCCTTTGGAGGTCCGTTTGTGTTACTATTAATGCAGTACTGGGTGTGGAATTGGCAAGCGACATTGATAGCACATTTTTGAATGAAACCAGATGCAATCTTTAGTAGGGAAGGTATCTATTTCATATATTAGCAGCAGCAAATTACAGTAAAATGGCATGCTGAGTGGTTAACAATTGTAAGAGCTAACTATTAAAAAAAAATATATATATACGTTCATACTGAGATTGCAGTGGCAGCTCTTCGTAGACAGATGGACACCACTGACCACACATTTCTGTGTTTGCACGTGTTTGTGTGTGTGAGAGTGTGGAAGGTCGGGGGACTGCAGTGGGATGGATAATTATGTGAAGATCATGCACTTGGTGGGAGGCTGGGCAGTAGTTGAACTGAACCAGTTTGCAGCATTATGCAAAACATTGATTTGATTTGAAACTTGTAGATGTGTAAATTTGCATATATATCATATTCATCCTATTCATGTTTAGTTATAGAGTAGCTTTTGTTAATTGGTTACTTATACTGTTACGTATACAGCTATATATAATGAGGTAGTTCTTTTTTCCTTTTTTTGTTCGATGTTTGTGACTGGGTCAAACATTACAGAACAAGACGTGTGTGCTGTGCCCATCAAGGCATTTCTCTCTGAGAGCAGCGTATGTTTTGAATAATTTTCCGTAGGAGCACCGCGTGCAATATTTACGCTTTGCTAGAAATGTCAGAAGCATAACAGAGTGCTGAGCGCTTATTCTGCGCGGAGTCGTGCACATTTATCTGATCAGAGTTGAACATTTTCCAACTCTGGGTAGAATGCTGCGTTCACTTTGTAACTAGACACTTTGCCCTCAAGCTTTCCCAGATGAGTGTTTTAGAAGAGCTCCCTGTGTTTTAAAGCAGCTCCTCGAGTCCTTGCTCATATTCAAAGCTGACGGTGAGCTTACACACTGCTGTTATTGCACTGTGTAAAACGCTTTAAAGAGAGAATTTTAACAACGGAAAATAATCTGTAAAATTGTCTATGACGCTATAACATATTCTGCCGCCTTGAAAATGTAGAGAAAAGGAATCAGTTATGTAAATAATGGTTATATGATTTGACATTTTCTACTGGCTGCTTTCTGGGTGACACCCTAAAATATGCACTCTGAAAAAATTCCCACGCAATTCTGCACACAAAATAAAGAACATGTGTGTTTAGGCGTCTTTTGGGTTCACGGTGTGAAGTGACAAAAATAGCAATGGAAGAGCTATCACTTTCAGCCAGTTGACTTGGTCCAAGCAGAGTGGCATATGAGGGAAATCACATCTCCAAAGTTGGAGCACACTGCTGCTTTACAAACAAACAACAGCCCCCCCACTGCACCTCTCCTCCCACATTGGCATATGGGGAATCCCCAAAATACCAAATGCATGCAGGAAAAACACAGCTGAGGAAACTGCGCGGTGACGAGTGCTGTTACGCTGTCACCGTTACGGTGCTACCTCAGTAGCCCTATAGGACAATATTTTGGCGCTGTTACTTGCAATACCACAGTCATTTTTTCATATTTGGCCAGGTGTTTGGTGCCCAGGGCTGCAGCCCCTAAAGCCTGTGCATTAAGCCGGGGCTAGCGGCTTTTTGCCCCACACTGTCGACTGTAAGGTGTCACTGCCTCCAACCAAGGCTAATTGTTGTTATGCTTAGATTGAGGGTTGCGGCAAAGCCCGCAGAAGAGCTGACCATGACTGTCTCTCTGTTCTCAAACATGTACTGAATGGAACCAGCATGTGTCACACAGCACCATGCCTTTGAAAATGTGTGCCTCAACCCCTGGGCCCCTCAGCCTAAGTCACAATGCTGCAATATTATGGCGCATCTGCAGAATCTCAAGAAGAATCCTTTGTGGTTAACAGTAGTTTATATATTTTGCTGTCATTTCAAGTCATTAAATGATTTCCTGGTATCAAATCAGACCCTGTATTATCACATCTCAAAGTAAGATTATATTATATTCCCAATTGTAGTAAATCATTTAAATAAAACAGGACTGTCTCTCTACTCAATACACTGTGTCAGCACATAGCTTACCAGACTTTTGTGCATTGGTGACATCTATGAAGACATGTTAAGGTGATGATGACTCCATCCTGTATTGTAACCAAGATCCAGACAGCCTTTCCTGAAGCTTCAGTTGGATATATGCTGGCTTCAGATTCCCCCTCAAACAGTTCATTAGCTTTTAATATGAGTATGATGAGTTAATATGAGTCTGATGCTATAGGGAATTATGTTCTGTAATTTGAAACAAGCTTAAAACATTTACTTAAATCTACAGTACACTATATGTAACTTTCCTGCCCTACCCCAGACTCGAACCCTGGTCCCCCACGCAAATGCTAAAACTTCTAAAAATCAATGCTTAAAGGATAACACAAAAAAAAATCCTTGATGGCTTGTTTCCAATTCATTGTTGTCCATGTATTCAATTCATCATAAAAGATGGCTAGCCTCCTGCAGAGCCACACTGTAAGAAGTAGTCGGCATGTATTTTGTACTGTATAATCTAGAGGAATATAATGGCTGTTTGAATTTGATCAATGTTCCGTAACTGTCGTCATACTTAAAGTAACTTTCCTCAACATGCTGCTGTGTGTGTGTATAGCCCGCTGTATTACAATCATATGCATGAGGCACAGCCACTGGCATTTAGACGAGGGCCACAGATGTCTTTTTAACCCTTTAAGGCCGGGAAGGGAACGCATGTGTGTCATTTTAAGATTTCTTTGGCTATTCAAAAATAGCAGATATACAAGCTCATAGCGCGGCACCGAGTGCCGCGCTATGAGCTTGTAGATCTGCTATTTTTAGAAAAATCCTGAACATTTGTGCAAATCTTTATACATTTTGAACTCAAATCTTTGCTTCTGGGGGTCCCTGGAACAAAATATTTTTAGATGGGAGGGGGTCCGCGGTCAAATACATATTATTTTGTGGGTCCTTGACAAGTTTGAAAACCATTGATAATATAGCAACATAAGTAAAAGAATAAATAAAAAAAATCAAACTTTCGGAAAAAAGTACTTTAGGATTTAGAAGACATTTGTAAAATCCCCAGAAGCAACGATTTGAGTTAAAAACTTTCGCTTTAAAAAAGCATATATATATTCAAACTAAAGATTTGCACACATTTTCACGATTTTTCAAAAAAATAGCAGATCTACAAGCTCGTAGCGCGGCACTCGGTGCCGCGCTATGAGCTTGTAGAGCTGCTATTTTTGAATAGCCAAAGAAATCCAAAGAAAACGCTGCTTGGTCTTTCGGGTTGCCGTGGGAGACATTTAAGGCAGCGAGGCGAGACCCCCTCACTCAGCAGTTCTGCTCTTCTAAATTACCCAGCGATTAAACGTCAGCCAGTGACCTTCACTGTACAACCAAGTGACATTTTACAACAATAGGGAGGTGCTGCTGACGGCAAGATTGTTGTGGGAAGACTTTTCTTAATTCTCCCTCAGAGCCTTAAAAAGAGTTTGTAATTGTTTTAATACCTCCCCAGACCCCGAAGAGTCGTAGTATGAGAGGCCATGTTACAAAGAGCCACAACCAATAAAACACTTTTTGCAGTTACAGAAGAATACAGAAGAATCGTTGTAAGTTTAACGTGTACTGTACTCTAACAGAAATGGTCGGTGTGCACTAGGGCTGTGGCGGTATGGAATTTATATTACTGCGGTGAAAGACCGTGCACGTATGCCGGTGGTTAACCTCGGTTTGGCAGTGAAGCGGATATCATTCTCAACTGTAACCCACCTCTTTTCAGAGCAGCGCTGCTGGATAGACCACTGGATTAACAAATCCGATTCTCGGGGGTCACGATTCAATTTCAAAACAAACGATTCTCGTTTCAAAACTTTTTTTTTCCCGATTCAAAAAGTTTTTTTTTAAATTCAAAACGATTCTCGATTAAACGTTTTTTTTCCGATTCAAAATAGTTTTTTCCCCCAATTCAGCCCAGAACTTGCCACTTCCCAAAATGTCATTATACAAAAATACAAACATTTTTTTTTTTGAAAATCGATTCTGAATCGTCCCACATGAGAATCGCGATTCGAATCGTTTTTTTCCCACACCCCTAATAATCAGTACTGCGTTTCAGTTCTAAATCCCACTTAACTCATTATCATTCAATCAGCTGTGGCTCAAAAATGTTGGTCAGTAATTAGTTACTTTCCACCTTGCTTACACAACATCTTCTGTTGTGTTTAATCACGTTGAGAAAACACTGACCTTAACCCATTAACCAGGCCTGAGGTTCCGATTCTACAAAATGTCTTCTAAATCCTAACAGTTTTCTGAAAAACGTAAGTTGCTATATCAGTGGTTTTCAAACTTCTTCATGTCAAGCACTGCCAAAATTATGTGTATTTGGCCGCGGACCCCCATCTCAAAATCAGTTGTTCCAGGGACCCCCAGAAGCAAAGATTTGAGTTACAAATGTTCGCTTTAAGAATATATATTCAAAGATTTGCAAAAAAAACAAGTATGACCAAAGTCATAATAAAGCTGCATGTGGCAGGCTTTTTTGGGCCCAATCTTTTCATAGACCTGATTACTTGTTTTTTGGATTGCTTGTTTCTCTTGCCAAACCTGGCAACATTTAGCGTCGCAAATTAACGCTCTAATGTTTTTTATATAAGTGGTGGCAACATTTTGTGACACCACACGGGTCTTCCCAACAATAGCTAAGATTGAAGTCAGTGTGAACATGGGCAAATAATAACTTAATAGCCAAACTAGGTCTAATGAAGCACGCTAGCATTTAGGCTAACCCTCCTGGCTGAAGCTGTGTCCCTTTCTCTCTCTCTCTGCTGTGTAACTCCGTGCGTTGCCTTGTTGTGATTTGTGTTCGTCCATGCTGGCCCCTAATATGGTCTGCTTCCGGGTGGTTCAACCTAACTTAACAATGAGGATCGTTCTGATTGGATCCCTTCCCAACTAGTCCCTCAAAAAGAGTAAATCTGATTGGATCTCTTCTCCATTCGTCCCGCCCTAACATTTTCGTCTCGTCTAATTCGTTGACTAACGTGTCCATTACATTTCCATCTCCCCATTGGCTTAAAAGGGGGGCTTAAAAGGGGGGAAGTGTGATGGACAGCCAGGACAGCCAATGACACTTAGGTGTCGACCAGAGACGTGCAGAGAGATTTGGAGAGGCAGGGGCTGGAATTTCAAAAGGGCACATGCACGGACAAATGCACGCGCGCACAGCGCGCGTGCATGTGTCCCCCTGCGCGCGCGAAGCGCGCTCGAAATTTTGCGGATATTCGTCGGATTCGGGTACTTTTTTACCCGTTTTTTGTTACTTTATTTCGGTTTTAGGGTTAGGGGTAGGGTTAGGTTAGGGTTATAGATATATAATAAAAAAAAATATATATATTTTTTTTTAATAATGTTTTTTGGTGGCTTTGGATAAAACATTGGTGGCTATAGCCACCGAAGCCCCCGCCTAACGACGCCACTTATTCTTCTGTATATGAGTACTTTTACTTAAGTAAAGAAATTGAGTACTTTTCCCACCACTGCTGCTGTGCTGACACAGAGAGAGAGAGAGCGAGAGGTAGAGAGAGATATATATGGGCTCCTGCTTGACAAGTAATTTCAAATTAACAGCTATATATATATATTTTTTGTCCATACATACCTAATCTGTCTCAAACAATTGGTCCGTGTTCTGCGTGCATTCACTGCGTTCAGTTGTGCACTCATTTAGGTTTCGATTGTGTATAATAGACTTCGTTTGCCGGGCGGTATCGCGCACCCAAAAAATAGCCGATCTACAAGCTCACAATGCCTGGCGTTGCGACGCGTTGTGAGCTTGTAAATCAACCATAATTCTGCGCGAGCACTGCATGGCACGGGGTTCAATTAAGTAAGCTTTACTGCAGGTGCGAGGCCAACGGGCGCAGGGGTTTCTACAGTTTACAGTCAGAGGAGACAAGGGCACTTTTTACCGACAGACAAAAGGGCAGGGGCTCAAGCCCCCTTTGATGTCTATGTGTGCACGTGCATGGTGTCGACACTTTTCACTCGGGTGTCGGACTAAGACTAGTGCTGTTTATAGAGCCGCGCTGCTAGCGCAGGCTAAAAAAGATCTACAATCTCGCAGCGCGGTACTCGGTGCCACGCTATAAGCTTTTATATCTGCTATTTTTGAATAGCCCAAAGTATAAAATAATGGTTATAGCTAAAATCTAAAATGACACAGATGCGTTCTCGGATTGAGTGGGTTAAATCATTTGTGTAACTGGTGGTGGTCACCAGTGACGAGCCGCTCTTCATCTTTCTTCCTCTTCCTGCACTGCATGTACCAATTAGATCATCCACTACCATCTTTTCTCCTCTCTTGCCCTGCTTTCCTTCTAAACTGTCTCTCTCGGTAAAGAAAAAAATACAAATTAGATTTGACTAGCCACTGCTATGCCCTTTTTATAGTAAAAACGACTTGGTTAACTTTATCCACCTTGCTTATCATTACATTGCCGTAGAATTTGAATTGTCAGATCCTGACTTTAAATGCATGCTTATATATAGAATATTTTGTTATCGCTGGAGACTATTTTGTCCACAATTCCATGCTGTGTTGATGTGGTACCAATAGGAGAAATAACAGGCAAAAGTTGAAAAAATGACAATTCTTGGCACTGGGTGTAAAAAATGGGGTTACAAAATTGTGGGATAACATTTTTTTTGGGGAAAAAAAGACAATTCTTTAATTAATTAATGCTGATGTTTAACAACAATGAATGTAACTCTTGAGAGCTTAAAATGAAACCAAATGGACCCATTTGGTTTAATTTTACGCTCTCAAGAGTTAAAGATCTATAAGGGTCCATTTGGTTACCAACTCTCCATCATTTAGCTGGGGACCACCTGGAACCCCCTTAAGGACCACTGGTGGTCCCCGGAGCACTGGTTGAGAACCTCATCGTTCCTCAGACCATTCACCACCATCAAAGCCTTTCAACGTAGAGTGGAAGGTAATTTTGCTGGGAGATGATGGCAATGGTGTTGATGACGATGGTGAAGGATGCTTCCGTCCTTAGCCACACAAAGGAGCAGCATGGAACTGGCTATTACCGACTGTGTGTGAGTTCAAGAGAATCTAATTTAGGAGCTAGAATAGAGTCAAAGATTACTTTACTAATTACTTTCCAAGGCAATTCAGAACAGAAATCTGCATCGGATCCATTATTTATTAAAAGTTTGAATCATAAAAGCCAACACGAATCCATCTAAAATCTCAAAAAGTTGAATTGGTAATTATTTCTTGCCATCTTCATGTGATTTGTTATCTTGAAAAAACATCATTATGTGATGAAAGGATAACTCCGTCATACTGCATATTACGTAGTAATATCCTTTTTATGGTGTGCGAACGCGGTAATAAATCATTGAAGTTGTTGGTATTTCTATTCCGTAGCTTGACAGTAATTATAAAATAGGCTTATAGTTATGTAATTGCCTTTTATCTCTGTCTCCCAATCGTTCTCTGTCTCTCTCTCCGATGTGTGTGGCAGGCAGTGATGATTGAATGACCACAGCAATACCTGCAACTACAGTACTGCTACCTTGTGTTATTGATCTCGACCGATTAAAAATAGTCTGGGGTGGCGACACGGCCGCAAAACCTCGCTCAAATAGAGACACTGTGAGCACATATTTGAGGGGTGGGTGGACGACGTTGCTGTACAAAAGCGCTGTCGCTCTCACAGTACTGTACGGCAGGACAGTCTAGTTCAGCGGTGGGCAACTTTGATGATGGAGAGGGCCACTATATTTCCACATTCACTCCAGAGGGCCACATTGCATAATACTGTCTCTCCGTATTTTATTTTTTTTCGTCATTCTGTCACACAAAAGTAGCAAAAATAGCCGTTCTACAAGCTCAAAACGCGTCGCAGTGTGGCGCGTTTTGAGCTTGTAGATCTGCTATTTTTTTTGTGCTATTTTTGAATTGAATTTTTGAAAAGTAAGGTTTTTTGTATTTAATTTAAAATGCATTTAGTTATACTTATGTTAACTTTATGAACTTAAATACAAGGGTTAGACATTACATTGTTACATTGGGTTACATTGGACATACAAAAGACAATAGAATTGTAATACTAGTCATTAAGCTACTAATACAGACTGAAGTAATTAAAGCGGGTCATGATTGCATGTTTGGAATTGTAACAGCTGAAATCAATTATATATCAGTATTCCAATAATAACCTGCAGGCCGCATTAAGTGAAGGTGGGGGCTGCATGTGGCACCCGGGCCGCCAGTTGCCCATGCATGTTGAAACATGTCTTTTAGTGACTTATTTCATCGCTTGCTCGCTCGCTCACTCTCGGCGCTGGAGGTTCGGATGTGGTGTAAGCCCACGGGTATAAAGTTAACTTGGAGAAACAAGATTCAGTGTTTCAAGTGATTGTGATCGGTACTAGTGACAGAATTGTCTGGGTTTCTGTTAAAGAGTCAAAGGGTTGGACATTATCTGCTGATAGGGACATTTTGCCCATAATGGATCTAAAATGTATTTTGTCCTTAGGCTTCAAATATCATTGTTTCTCCAAGACATTCTAAGATTACATTTTCATGCCAGTCCCACATTTATCATTAGCCTATTTATTGACTTGGAAAGCAGTGACTTATTCATAAATCAATGGAATGAACCAAAATAATATGTCAAATAAAAAACACAAAGACACAAAGCTCGGCCAATGACTGAAGCCGATGCCTACACGCCCCCAAACACAGATTCAGTGCGTCCTCCACAGACCAGTGATACAGATATATATACATGTTTTTTTGGTTGTTAGAAACTGTTGGTCTGCCCAAATTCCAGTGGCCACTCCTAGGACACTCACATCCGTACCCAAGTTATGACACACACACACACACACACACACACACGCACACGCACACGCACACGCGCACACACACACACACACACACACACACACACACACACACACACACACAGATTCCCTGAATTTATATATAGATATTTCCAATCATTGACAGCCCTGATTGTAGTGCATGGTGCAGCTATCTCATGACAGATGTCTCCTTTTCGTCTTGTAATGTCTGACTGTAATGGCCATTGCCTGTCCAGACAGACAGACAGACAGACAGACAGACAGACAGACAGACTCTTGAATATTTTAATATTCTGTTGGTTGACTTGTAATACACCCAATAGATCTGTTTTTTTCTACTGTCCATGTAGTGCAAATTTATCATTTGCACTACCATATCATTATCTGGAGGTGACTGTATAATGGATTAAATGTCCTCTGATGATATCAAATTCAGACTTTTTGTTGTACTGGGCAGCTCCTAGTGGCCACCATTAGAAGACTGTGGTTGTACTGGCCTGGGCGGCCCCCAAGCGACCAACCAGAGCACACTGAAGCAGTGTTGATTTTGACAGCAAATTTACATTTAGTTATATTTTAGTCATCTGAAATGTTTTAGTTTTTGTCTAGTTTTAGTCGACTAAATATCATAAGATTATAGTTGACTAAATGTACAGTTGATTTAGTCGACTAAAATGTATTTTGGCGGTGCCTTGATGGTGTTGTAATGGATGATTTTATACTTGCATGCTGAAAATAGCAGATCTACAAGCTCACAACAATGCGTCGCACTGTGCATTGTGAGCTTGTAGATCTGCTATTTTCAGAGCGCAACACCTGAGCGCAACCAGACATAAAATGACTTGTCTTTTAGTTACCTTCTCCACTAGTCCCTCCATAACATTTGAGTCTAGTTTTCATTTGTTGACAAAATTGTCAATATATTTAGTCTTAGTTTTAGACATCGTAGCTTAGTACTTTTACTCCACTACAATTATTTGAAAAGTTTAGTTACTAGTTACTTTGTAGATTTTGATTATTATTGCAAAACACACATTAACCACTTCAGTCCTATTTACATTTTGGCCATTTGAAAATAATTTTATACATTTTATACATTCGAAAACTTGTGAAATGGGACATTCTGCACACTGAGTACTTTCTACTTTTAGTACATTTTGATACCAATACTTTTGTTCTTTTACTCAAGTACATTTTGAATTCCGTACTTTTACTTGTAACGAAGTATTTCTACATTGCACTATTGATACTTTTACTTAGGTAAAAAAATTTAGTACTTTTCCCACCACTGCTCAACAAAAGTGCATTACTATTACTTTCAGATCTGTTCTCTGGGAGGATAACCAACACAGTATACTGCAACATAAAACAAAACAAAAGAAAATCTCATACAGTGTTTGTATCATTGGAACAAGTGACGTCCAGTTGTTGTGGCACGTGATGATCGATAGATGAAGATGAAAACAAATCTCTGTTATTTGATTAATTATCGGCTTAATAATCTATCATTATTATATCTGCTTATTATTTCCAGTTCGCTGGAGAGATGAAACATTCGTTGTGATTGATGAAGCCAGTGCTTGCCTGTTATGCATAGTCAGGATGTTCTGGTTTCTCTTGTGTGTGTGTGTGTGTGTGTGTGTGTGTGTGTGTGTGTGTGTGTGTGTGTGTGTGTGTTTAATTCAGTATATTGAACATTGTTTAGAGTTGGAACAAAGCCAGTTTAATCAGTCACACTGCGTGACAGTTTGACCTGAGACAGAGTTTGTGTTAAACAAGTCTCCTTCTTTAAAAAGAAGTTAAGTTTGCATGTTCTCCCCGTGTCCCCTAGGGTACAGTAGGTACCCTCACAAAAACGTGCGGTAAATAACTGTGTTGTTCACACATGGAAAGGATAGCACAGAGATGCTTCTTTCCTCAAAGAATATATGATTTGCATGACGATGTCTGCTTCACAACATTGTTAGGAAGATGTGATCTCTTTGATCACATCCGTCCATTTGTGATTTCGTTGGAGCAGACGTAGTATGTTTGTTTGTGTTATTTCCAGTGTTTCTTGTGGTATGGCAACAGTGTTGGTAACGTTTCTATGAAATACTATTATATATAAGTACATTTTACTCTCCACACACGTGGCCTTTAGTCAGTGGTGTGAAGTACATGCACTCAAGTAGTGTACTTAAGCACAATTTTGAGGTATTTTTTACTTTACCGGAGTATTTCCAGTTTTCAGTACTTTTACTTCTACTCCACTACATCTCAGAGGCAAATATTATACTTTTTCTCCACTACAATTTTTTGAAAACTTTAGGTACTAGTTACTTAGATTTAGATGATTATATTATAAAACATACATTAACCACTTCAGCCCTATCTTATACATAGGCTATTTGAAAACAGCCGATCTACAAGCTCTGAGCTTGTAGATCTGCTATTTTCAATTATTTTTTGTACTTTTGGTACTTTTAAGTATATTTTGATGCCAATACTTTTGTACTTTTACTCAAATAACATTTTGAACACAGGGTACTTTTATATTGTGGTATTGCTACTTTTACTTAAGTAAAAATATCAGAGTACTTCTTCCACCTCTGCATTTAGTGCAAGGAGACTGCGCTTAACATATTATAGCAGCAGACAGCGCGCCACATATCCATCCAGAACGCATGACAGACCATGCTGCATACTGTATCAGATCTCCAGAGTGCTGTCAAGTATTGTTTCGCTCCACACGTTTACATACAGCATACAAGTACTTGGCTCTCCCTCCATCAGCAGTCAGGCTGGTGTGGGGGTTAGAATCCACATGATGTAAACATCACTGAGATGTTGAGATGTGACACTTTTTCTATTTCCATCCCTATTTCTGTATCATTTTCTTTGGATTGCATCATGTAACCAGACACGCCTCGGGCTAATTGACAACCCCTGACAGCTCTTGTTTTCCCTGTTAATCTGCAGGAATGATTCAGAAACAGCAGGCTGTGGCAGTATTGATCCCTGATTTTCTTTTTTCTTTTCTTTTTTGTGGAAGATTTATTTTTGGCATTGTATGCTTTATTTCAGATAGAGACAATGATCAGGGAAGACAGGAAGGGCAAGGAGGGAGAGAGGGGATGAGCCTAGGGTCGGATTCAATCCCGGTTCCCAGCTGTGGTAAGGACTTAAAGCCTTATTTATGTGGCATGTGGCTCTCGGTGGAGCCTACAGATCCCAAGATCTTTTTGCATGGACATAAGAGCACATCTCCCTGTGTGAATGTGGGTCCAGATCACAGTTAGAATTCATCTTCAGGAAGCACGCCTCGAGGCAGGGATCTGATGAAAGGACCGTCGGTGGAGGGTTAGAGTGTGTGTGTGTGTGTGTGTGTGTGTGTGTGTGTGTGTGTGTGTGTGTGTGTGTGTGTGTGTGTGTGTGTGTGTGTGTGTGTGTGTGTGTGTGTGTGTGTGTGTGTGTGTGTGTGTGTGTGAGATCGTTGAGACGGGATGTGTGTGTACAGTATGTGTGTGGCAAGACAATTCTCCTGATTTTGTCATCATGAGCCAATTCCCAATTGTAGTCCCTGTCACTGCTGACCCCTACTGTATGGTCAAGGTAGGTGTAGAGTAGACAACCATGTGTGTCCTACGATACTCATAGAGTCACCACTTATTTTCACCTGGAGGGCTTAAGAAGAGCATTGCATTTTTTAATTGGGCAACATTTTCAGCTGAGCTACACACAAACTATGTCATATGCAAGCACGCACACGCACACGCACGTACACATACATACACACACACACACACACACACACACACACACACACACACACACACACACACACACACACACACACACACACACACACACACACACACACACACACAATTGTTCCATGAAAACACACGTACACATGAGCACACATGAGTTAATCTGCTTTCAAATATATTTTTCTCAGTATTTCTTATTCATGTCACTGGCATGGTAGTCTCGCATATAGCCAGACTCTCAAGGTCTGGGCTATGCGAGACTACTGGCACGGTAACTGTGCCATCTTGTGTGTTGAGCCAGAACTCCAGGCTCAGTTTAATACAGCTGTCTGGCTCATCAGACTAACACAGCCGTCCGCTTCTGCTTCTGAGACGAGAGCGAGTCAGCGGAGAGAAAAATGGCTAGACAGAGACGGATTGGAAGATAGTTAGATGTAGTGCAGAGAGAGGGATAGATTGACAGATACACAGAGAGAATGAGACAGAATTTATTTCATACAGACCCTGGGGGGGGATTACGGCTGAGGGCCTGGGGGTGTATATTGTGTATTCATTGAATGAGTAGCACATGGTGATGAATAGTCAAAGCTTTAAAGAGAAATGAAATAAAGATCCAAGTTACGAAATGCCTTTTTAAACAGGAAACAAGTGTGATTTGTTTGCCTACAGGTGGTGCTAGAGGAAAGGCCAATAGGGTCACCAAAATCAGGGCTCACCATGCAATCTGCCTAATAATAATAGATGATGAGATAAATCAGGGGTCGCCATGCAATCTGCCAAGATAGATTATGAGATGTGTCTGTGCAAAGTATAGGATGGTGCTGGAGGGAAAGGTAATGGAGTCATTCAAATGGCCAGGGCTCATCCTCTGGGAGCATTAGATTTTGGACGTTCGATTTTGAGATAAGTTGAAGTGGAAATGTTTGCCTAAGAGCAGTGGTGTAAAGTAACTAAGTATATTTACTCAAGTACTGTACTTAAGTAGGTTTTGAGGTACTTATTTATATATTGTTCTTTTACTCCACTACAATTATTTGACAACTTTAGTTACTTTGCAGATTGTTATATTATGAAACACACATTAACCACTTCAGTCCTATTTTATGCATAGGCTATTTGAAAATAGCCGATCTACAAGCTTGTGAGCTTGTAGATCTGCTATTTTCAAACATTTTAGTGCTTTTACTTTTGGTACTCTAAGTACATTTTGATGCCAATACTTTTGTACTTTTACTCAAGTAGCATTTTGAACATGGGCCTTTTACTTGTAACAGAGTATTTCTACACTGTGGTACTGTGTTGCTATTTTTACTTAAGTAAAATATCCGAGTACTTTTTCCGCCACTGCTGGCCAGTAGTTTTTTTTTCTCTCCGATATATCTTCACAGTAAACTCCTATCTGATTCTGAGCATTTAACCCATTAAGACCTGGAACTGTGTCATTTTTAGATTTGAGCTAAAAAGCATTATTTTACACTTTGGGCTATTCAAAAATAGCAGATATACAAGCTCATAGCGCGGCACCGAGTGCCGCGCTATGAGCTTGTAGATCTGCTATTTTTGAAAAATCGTGAAAATGTGTGCAAATCTTTGAATATGTATTTTTTTTAAAGCGAACATTTTTAACTCAAATCTTTGTTTCTGGGGGGTCCCTGGAACAAAATATTTTGATGGGGGTCCGCGGCCAAATACATATCATTTTGGGGGTCCTTGACATGAAAAAGATTGAGCACCACTGATATAGAAACATACGTTTTTCAGAATACTGTTGAGATTTAGGAGACATGTAGAATCGGCTTCAGGTCTCAATGGGTTAAAATGGATATAAATTGTTCCATTTCTCTGAGAGTTGAATGAACACAGAGGACTTTACTGTGTTGTTCGGAACCAAAGTGTCCGACGGACCCACCGACCGACTGACCCAAAAAACACAACCCACACAGCTATCTTTAGAGCTTCAGCCACTATCCAGGCTAAAAACGGAGAGACAGAAAGAGGGACCAACTCACCAAAAAAGAAAGAGAGATGCTCTATGAAAATAGGAGGCATACAGCAGGGGTGGAAAAAGTACTCAAATGTTTTACTTAAAAGTAATACTAGGTAACTTTTTCAATAAAACTAAAGTTAAATTGTATATCTTTTGTGAGTGGCAAATGTTTCACAACACCCACTCCATGAATTTCACCCCCGAAAGCCTTTTATTCATATATTTTCTATTGAACGGTGTTGGGGGAGACTCTCCCGCGAAAATGACGTCATCTGGCCGGAAAACGGAAGCGGAAATGCACCGGTTTCCTGTTTGGCCAGGAACTACTGCACCGGTTTCCTGTTTGGCCAGGAACTATCGCGCTAATAACAAAAGGGAAACATAGCTCACGGTAACTAAAGCTCCACTGGCTAAGAGAAACGATCCACAGATCGTATAAAACAATTAAAAGAACACTTTTTTAAACGCTTCCGTCTTCCGGTGAAAACAAATGGAATTCTGGGTAACAGAGGAATAAACGAAAATAGCAGATCGACTACAAGCTCACAACGCGTCGCGATGCGTTGTGAGCTTGTAGATCGGCTATTTTCTAAAAGCCTAGGTATTAAATAGGGCTAAAGTGGTTAATGTATTTTTTATAATGTAATAATTTATATCTGCAAAGTAACTATGGTAGTGACTAAAGTTTTCAAATAATTGTAGTGGAGTAAAAGGACAATATTTGCCTCTGAGTAGTGGAGTAGAAGTAAAAGTACTGAAAATTGGAAATACTCCACTAAAGTAAAAAATACCACAAAACTGTACTTAAGTACAGTATTTGAGTAAATGTGCTTAGTTACTTTACACCACTGGGTATACAGTAGGTGAAGTTAAAACGGTTGTTTATCAGAGTAGAGCAGAAAGACAGACCGACAGACAGCCGGGCGCTTTTATGGATGTTTGTCTGAAATACGGAGCTGGTGGTAATCTTGACATTGGGGATGGGGGGAAGAAGGCAGAGGGTTGGGGGTGTGGGGGGGGGGGAGTGTGTGAATTCGGGGGAGGGCAGGCTGTGCGCGTACGATAAGCCGAACCACGGGTGTGATCATGCTGCTGCATCTTATCCTCTCTCTGACGTGATTCAATAGTCTCCATTTGTCTGCAGAATGTGTGTGTGTGTGTGTGTGTGTGTGTGTGTGTGTGTGTGTGTGCTGCCTGTGCATAAAGCACATGGCAAAAGGAGTAATTATGTGACTGCACACAAAATGTGTTTTTATGCGTGCGTGAGAGACATGACTCATACGTTACATCTTTGCTTAGTACCCTATGTGCTTTTATGGAAGTACAGTATCAGTGATCGTGTGTATCGTGCTTCATTATTTGTATGTGTGCTTTTTGCACGTTTCTGCACAGATGGGTGGTCGAGCTCATAAGACAGTTGTGTTTGTGGTGCGTGCGTGCCTCCATGTGTGCACTGCGTGCCGTGTGTTTCAATGAGCATACAAACAATCGGACGTGTATTTGCACAAAGTGTTTGTACAAACATTATACAGTACAGTATATGTCTGTGATGTGTGTGTGTGTGTGTGTGTGTGTGTGAGAGAAAGAGAGAGATGGAAGATTACGCTGTGTACCTGAGCTCCTTGTTCTGCCCACACTGACTCACTAGAGGTGAGGCAGACTGTTCACTCGCACCTACACAGAAAAACCATGAGTGTTCATTTATCTCAGAGAGTGTAAAAATGAACACATACACTCAGTAAGAGCTCAGTTAATGCAGGATTTTACAGTGTTGGAGGGAGAGAAAAAGGGCATCTTGCTTAATAGGCTTGTTTGATATGGATTTTTCCATAGTCACGATATTGCTTTAACCAATTAAAAATATTAAACAGGTAAACATATGGGAATGATGTTAACTATTTGCTAATTATGTTGTGTTTGGTGAAAATAGCAGATCTACAAGCAGAGAGAGAGAGAGAGAGAGAGAGAGAGAGAGAGAGAGAGAGAGAGAGAGAGAGAGAGAGAGAGAGAGAGAGAGAGAGAGAGAGAGAGAGAGAGAGAGAGAGAGAGAGAGAGAGAGAGAGAGAGAGAGAGAGAGAGAGAGAGAGAGAGAGAGAGAGAGAGAGAGAGAGAGGTGGAGGAGTGAGTGAGCATGCTTATTAGATTTGTCTGGAGTTGAGATTTGACAAAACAAAACAGCAGGAGAGAATAGTTCAACCTTCCTTCCCCTTCACCTCCTCCTGTCTCCTTTTCATTTCCTCCTCCTGTCTTCCTTCCTGTCCTCTCTCTCAGCCTCATCTCCCCCGTCACCGCTTTTTCATTCTTTCCTCCGTTGCTCCCTCGCTTCCTGCTTCCTCCTCTTCTCATCTCCCTTCTATTCTCTACTAATATACCTCTCTCTCTTTTTCACACCCCATATCCCCCTCTCTCTATCTTTATTCTGTCTCTTTGCGGTACAGAGTGATGATGACCGGGACATTAAGCCATTAAGACCGGGAACGCAGCTGTGTCATTTTAAGACTTCTTTGGCTATTCCAAAATAGCAAATATACAAGCTCATAGCTACGAGCGTGTAGATCTGCTATTGTTGAATAAAATGGTGAAAGTGTGTGTTAATCTTTTGAATGTCATTTTTTAAAGTGAACATTTTGAACTCAAATCTTTGCTTCTGGGGATTCTACAAATGTATGTTTGTATATCAGTGGTTCTCAAACTTTTTCATGTCAAGGACTCCCAAAATTATATGTATTTGGCCGCGGACCCCCATCTCAAAATGTTTTGTAGTAGGGACCCCCAGAAGCAAAGATTTGAGTCAAAAATGTTCCCTATAAAAACTATATTCAAATATTTGCAATAAAAAAAAAAAAAAAAAGCAGATCTACAAGCTCATAGCACGGCACTCTGTACCGTGCTATGAGCTTGTATATCTGCTATTTTTGAATAGCCAAAGAAATCTAAAATAACAGAGATGCGTCCCCGGATTGAATGGGTTTATTCATGAAAACCTTTGGCAGAAATGTATAGTATAAATTTTAGCCTAGAACATTATAGCTCATTTGTGTGTCTGTCCGTATTTCACCGTAAGACACTCTTGGATAAAACATTTTTATGGACAAGAAAAAACTAAAAGGATAATAAAAAGCAGTTTGTGACTTTAGTTGTGCTTTCATTCATATCCAAATTCACTCTAGAAAGTTGCTCAACCTTGGTCCTTATGGATCCCCTTTCCTTATCTATCTTACTAGGTCCTCGGGGACCCCTGTACTTCTCTGTGTCTATCCTACAAGGTCTACGGGAACCCCTGGTACTTCTCCTTTTCTTTTATACTCTTTCCTCTGGGACATACGTCTCTGTTTTTATACTCCCAGCAGGTCCTCAGGGACCCCTGCCACTTCTTTTCTAAAATACTAGGTAGTGAGTTCACCTGACGTCCTCGTTATTGTAGTCTGATCCAAAGCGCACCGTAGAATCTGCAGTGTTATTATTATGTTATTTTTGTACTGAGTACATGTTATCCTACATACAAACTCATGCAAAGTAGTTTTCAGTTGTCATCAAACTGAATACACAGGGGGCATCTGTACACATCAGAGCTAGTGGTTCATATGGTCCAGTTTGTTCCTTGCATCAGTAGTAATTCACCTCTGTGAGATTCAATTAGGGGTTGATTGTGCCCCTAGTGGACTGTGAGCAGAACTGACTCATGTGATTTGTCGACGGGAAATGTGTTTAGTGGCGCTTATGAATGTCATGACCTACTGTAACATCTCTCGTAGGACGACCCCTGTCTCCCTCCAGCAGCAATACTGTCCCTTTTAGTAAGGACAAAACGGACACGGTAGTTATATTGTGTACCGTTCTGTCTGGCTTTACGTTCTTCTGTCATGTGTGACTGCAACACTGTTGTCCCTTTGTTGTAACGGAGAAAAAGGACGTCTTGCTTTGTAGGCTTGTTTGATATGGATTTTTTTTCCATAGTCACGATATTTCAGTATTACAAATATCGACTTTATTGTCTTTATTGTGAAATTATAGTCAAAATGTAAATGCAAAAATGTATAGAGATTTGTAAAAAAGAAAGCGGCACAATTGAGTTGCTTTAAAGACGCACTGAAGTGACATTTTCGGTAATTTTATTTTGAAGGTTCAGCCTGAAACGTCGGCTCAAGGACTCTAAACCAATCAGAAGGTCCCATCCCTTCAGGCTATGGGACGTTGGATCTCAATCACTTCAGCCGTGTGCAACACGGCTAGTGTTTGTTTACAAGTGAGAGAGAGACGGCCAGTGAAGCACGTTTGCTACTACCTGGCTTATTTCTAACCTATAATGTTTTCAGATACATATTCTAGTGTGCAGATGAAGTTTAAAATGAGTAATACACTCATCTTCAATGAGATTCAAAACGGAGTATCTCTGTAATTAAAATCAGCTGTGTTTGAAGAACGTGCAGCTATGGGAATCAAACAGGTGCATGTAATCAAGATTCATTTATTTTCATGAAGGCTGTGTTATGTCATCACGCAGCACGTTTTCGTTTACAGGAAGTAATTAAGATTGGCTTTTTTGGGACTTTAGATGTAAAAATACACAAAAATGGGTTTTTTTCATTTTTTTTTGCATCTATTGTTAGGTATGCCCATATGATGACCACGGATATGCTCTAAAAGTGTGAAAAACATATTTTTCATTTCATTACACCTTTAAGCAATTAATCCCTAGCATCTCTAATGTGGGCATAGATTCTGCAAAAATAGGTAAACATATGGAAAATTATATTAACTACAGTATGTTAATTATGTTAAGTTTGGTGAAAATAGCAGAGCTACAAGCTAACAAACCACCACATTACGGCGCTATTTTATTGGCTATTTATTTGACGCACCATGAAGTGTATATATAGGGTTTGAGTGGCTAACCATCATTCCATCTTTGATGGAAGGTTAAGATAAATGACCGGGCGAGTAGAATCTGTCTGAAAATCGGACTGAAAAGTCTGCTGGATGTTGGATTATTATCTGCAGTCTGTCATTGTAAACCTGAATTTCAGCAACTTGAAAAACTGTCTGTGGTTATGCCAACAGACTCTTGAGTCACATCATAAGATGGGTCACTAATGTCGATGTAACCTGGAAGCTGTGCCTTGCTGCTCACGTCAACAGCACAAGCAGACATTCACAGCCGACATGAGCCACCCGACATGAGCCACCCGTTCTCATGTTTCATCCATTGTTTGCGGTTTGGAATGTTGTTGGTATTAAAGCTCATTCTACTGTTGCGCTGACTGCAAGTTGTTCCGAATGATAAATAATGGCATTGTCAAATGATATACTGTAGTTAGTTAGACATCTCAGCTGATTTTATGGTCACCTCAGCCAAATGTATTGCATCTAGGGTGACTAGATGAGAATGGGTGAAATTGGGGATGGGAGTCTGGTCTTGTGAGCACAGTGGGTGTGGCCTCATTTCACGACATTCATCCTACAATAGGGATGGCTGACATATATGGAATATTGCATGTATTCTATATACAGATACAGCTATAGAACCCTCGCTTTTAATTTTGTGGAGCGAAATGTTATTCCTTGGGGTGAGAATGGGTCGAGTCAGCTCTGTGACATTATAATTCGTCGCGCTCTGTGTATACTCACTCAATAATTAATTGCTGTGACTCGGGGTCAGCTCAAGTACCAAATGCCTTTTGAAAGTTCTGGCAGAAATGTTTTATTTACTATTGATTGATTGATTTCATTTTGACAAATGAAAGTTTCAACACAATATATAATGAAACACTTATATCCAATGTGGTCCTGAAATAGTCAGATATGTCCACTTTTCCATTAGATTCACACAGACCACATTCTCTGTATGTGACGGGATGGCATTCACAGCAACACTAAACACATCCTATATTAAAAATAGGATAATAATAGGGCGGGCGAATGGACCTCTGACATCACTCTGACTCAGCCACATAACCATATAAGGAGTTCCTAATGCAGCTACACCCAAATATGGAATGTGTTGTTTAAGCTCAATGTGTCGTCATGGCATCAGCCACAAACAGTCAGCTCCATATATGGGAAAAAATAGAACGAAACCGGCTTCATCTTGTTGTGATCACGTGATTTCTCGGTGTACTCTTCTTGGGTGATCCTCGGATCATGCACAGGCTGCGGAAGAGCGCCCTCTATCGTAAAACCACTGAAAACACCCACATGACGAGAATCTCCTCATTGGCGGTGTGAGCCTTGGGGAAAAATTACAAGAAATCTCGTCATTGGCAGTCAATGAGTTAATACATTATACTTGCCCTCTATAACTAAGATTTGAAATTAAATATTTTATTTTATCTATTTCAGAGATAGTACGTCTTTCGCTCAAACGTATCCCGTCGCAAGTTGATGATGTCATTTGTCCATGTGTGGTCCAGCCATATGGAATTTATGGAATGCATTATGCTAATAAAACGTATTTAAAATATTGCTTTGATGCTCATTTATTAACCATAGGAAGTATTACGTTTTGTTTTAGGCTATTTTCAAATACAATCTTGCGGGGGAATTATAATAAGCAGATCTGGCAACCCTGCTTGAGACGGGAGCAGTCCCAAATAAAATATTGAAGGTGTTTTTCATTTCTAATTTTAATTACATAGGGCAATTATAATGTATTAAAGCTTATTAGCCAGGGATCCTTTAAGTCCACTTTGTTTGTCCAGCCCCTTCCTGCCTGGCCTATAGTATAAAATACTACCAGAGCGTTCTTCCCTGTGCCTCCTATTTGCTCTCTCTTTCTTTCTCAGTAAAGAATGAAAATGCTAAGGAGAGTGGAATATACCCTCTCTCTATTTAAATAGAGCTTACGGAGGCATTGTTCAGCAGCTCTGCAGCGTTTCTAAATGAAAGCCCAAACCTCTAAACATTAACTCCCTCAGACTGTTTAAACTCTCTCTCTTGAAACAGATTACAGATCTAGACTTTGACCTACGGCACAGAGAACGTAGTGGTCATTTTATACCATGTGGCTGCTATGTGGCTCGACATGTCTTATCCAGAGTGTCTGTAATGAGTGAGAAAGGCAGATCTGAAGTGTCTTATTCAGCAGACATTTAAGAGTGGCTGTTGAATGATGTATCGGCTATTATGGGTCTCAAAGCTGACCTTTTGGATCCAGATTTCTCGTGTTTCTCAATTACAATAGAAACCTACACGGTAAAATCCTCATAGTTCAGAGTTAACCCATTCTATCCGGGAACGCATCTGTGTCATTTTAGATACTTCAAAAATAGCAGATATACAAGCTCATAGCGCCGCACTAGCTTGTAGATCTGCAATTGTTTTGAAAAATCGTGAAAATTCGCACAAACTTTTGTTACTCAAATCTTTGCTTCTGGGGGTCCCTGGAACTAAATATTTTGAGATGGGGGAATATTTGAGACGGCCAAATACATTTCATTTTGGGGGTCCTTGACATGAAAAAGTTTGAGCACCACCTGATATAGCAACATACGTTTTTCAGAAACCTGTTAGGATTTAGAAGACATTTGCAGATGCGTTCCCGGATTGAATGGGTTAAAAAGTGCCCGTAAAAAAATAAATATATATGACACAGTCATATTATACCAGATTGCTTATTTCTCTCACTAAACATGGCAACATTTTTAGATCCCATATTCTGAGAGGACATTGAGCAACAGCGCCACTTACCATAGAGTTACATACAGTGGCCGAACACAGTATTGTGGGTCGTCTTGAGATCCCATATTCCGAGAGTACATTGAGCCCTCATTGGCTAAAAAAAAAACAGCCAACGAGGAAAAAGTCGCGCAAAAGTCACTACTAGCTAGAGTGTATCAGACCGGGTCTGCAACCTGGTAAAAAGCCTAAGTGACATCTTTATTACGGGGAGTGAACCTGTGACCTTGCAGCAGGGTGACTGTGGTCTTACACAGCTCTCTCACAGCGGAGCGGAGCAGCTCTCCAAGGACGCAGGACGTCGTCTTCACTGAGCGGCACAGAGGTGACCTCTCACCTGCAGCCTGCACAGCAGACACATGTATGGCTGCTGGCAGCCGACCTGCACAGCTGCTCATGGCAGACCAATGCTACTGTTAGTGTGTGTGTGTGTGTGTGTGTGTGTGTGTGTGTGTGTGTGTGTGTGTGTGTGTGTGTGTGTGTGTGTGTGCCTTGAGGGGGTTCCAAATGCCCCCTTACGGGTGTGTAACTCTTGAGAGTGTACAAATGGAACCATTTGGTTCCATTTGTACACTCTCAGAGTTATGAAGGTCCTTGAAATTAAGTTTTGAGAATGTGTGTGTGTGTGTGTGTCTCACTAGTACACAAAACAATTTTGTTTTGCCGTCTCTCTTCCTCTGCCTCTTTCTTCTTTCTCTCTCTTCCTCTCTCCCCTCCTCTCTCCCCCACCCTCTCTTTCTGTCTCCCCTTCCACTCTCCATATTTCTCTAACTTCTTTCTCAGTCTCAGCTTTTTCTCTCACTCACTCGCTTCCTCCCTCCCTCCCTCCCTCCCTCTCTCTCTCTCTCTCTCTCTCTCTCTCTCTCTCTCTCTCTCTCTCTCTGTCTCAGCGGTGCTTCTGCTGCCAGATGAGCATGAGGCAGGAAAAGGAATGCAGCTCTGCTCTGTTTACCTTCCTCTCACCCTTCTCTCTCTTTCTCTCTCTCTCTCTCTCTTTCTCTCCCTTTTTCTTTTGAGCACTTACTCTCTGTCCCTCTCTGTGACACCTCCTGCCTCTCTCTCTCTCTCTCTCTCTCTCTCTCTCTCGCTCTCTCCCCTCCCTCTATTTCTCTCTCGCACTCTCTCTTATCGCGCTCGGTGTGTGTGTGTGTGTGTGTGTGTGTGTGTGTGTGTGTGTGTGTGTGTATGTGTCCAGTCGCTGGGCTCCAAGCAGCACTGAGATGGTGGCGAAGGTAGTTGTGCGATGAAGCTGGGCTGCCTGTGGGGATCTGGCAATCAGAGAGCGATAGATAGATAGATAGATAGATAGAGAGACAGAGAGAGAGAGAGAGAGAGAGAGAGAGAGAGAATGGCTTCTGCCGCCTGCCTCAGAGGCTGATCAGAGTCAAGAGATAGAGCGGCGCACTCCGGATTTAAACACTATTTTTGACACAACTGGGACTCTGGGCACCTGTGGACTTTGGGGGAAGACTGGGAATGTTATGGCTTCAATGTCTTGAACCCGTGATCGTGGCAGGTAGAGTACAAGTGCAAGACTTTGGGGAGATGCTGCTATGAGGGCTGATGCTGACTGTATGTATGTTTTAAAAGGTCAGAAGACTGCAGAGATTATGTGAAATGTCATGAAGGTAGAAGTCTTGTGTTGAAGCCCGTCGCATATAAGCTCTGGAGAAATTGAGATTCTTGCCGGACCGTCCCCCAGAGGCCTCTGAGCCGCGGCAGCACCGCAACGGACAAACCTGAGTGGACGAAGACCCCTGGAGATAAGAGACGAAAAAAGGCTGCGGAGAGGCGAAAAAAAAAACGGATGCATCTGATCTAACACGTCGGAAACACAGCCCAGCCCCAATTTCAGCTGTGTGAGAGCCCATAATAGCCTTGGATACACCTGGGACACTCAGGAGAAACCAGACACGAGCTGGATCAAAGGACAGACATGATGTCAGAGATCGCCAGGGGCATTCGTTCGTGACCCCATCCTGAGCTGTGGAGAGGAGTGCAGGAGGAGGAGAGCTGAATTTCCAGGTGTGCAAAAACCACACCAAGCCTTATCCGTTAGCCCGACCACATCCCCTCTCTCTCTCTCTCTCTCTCTCTCTCTCCCCCTCTTCTCTCTCTATCTCTCCCTCTCCTTAGCCCCTCCCTAGTTTCTTTACGGCTAATTTTCTCTGCATCCCCTCTTCTCAACCGTGCCCCCCCCTTTCCCCATCTCTCTTCCTCCCATGGAACGAGTCAAGACAGGGAGAGGGCACAGCTGATTAATTTGCCTGAGCCACCCTTCCCGGAGCGTGGGTCTACACACACAGACATAAGGATCAGAGTCGGCACGCAGCAGCACCAGCTGAGAGAGAAACACTTTTGAGTTGTAATCAAGTGGAAGACCAGAGAAGCACCATGTGGAGCCAAACCGGATACTGCAATCACCTGCCTCACCCCGGTCATCCTTTCTACCATGCACCCTGCAGGTGGGTATTAACAACCGTCATGTGTTCCCTAGGGCTGTCACTATTGCAAATTTAAGTTGACGATTAATTGTCACTCAAATAATTGCGATTAACGATTTTAATTGTGTTTCTGTCGTTGGAAATGAATGGAACATTATGAATAAAAATGACATTTCTGTTTGGCTTTTAGCTTTCGTAAACACAAGTTGCACAGGTCAGATAATATGACAAATAACACATATTTAATTACTTTATACTTAAAAATAAACATTGATTGTGGAAATAGCAGATCTAAAAGCTCAAAACGCGTCGCGATTGAGCTTATACAGTAGATCTGCTATTTCCACTATTTTTGACATTTAAAAAAAAATATATGACATTTTTTAACATGGACTTGATTATGACGATTATGCAAAAATAATTGCGAGGATATAAAATAATTGCGATTAGACGATTATGTAATAATTGTGACAGGCCTAGTGTTCCCCACCGACAGTCAGCGTAGCTGGAAAATGTGTCCGATATTGGAATCAGTGAGGTACGGTTGTACCACTTTTTCTGACCAAAGAAAACGGAAGTTTCAGAGATATTTATATAGTCTGCTGTGTTTTGTATGGTATTTGTGCCGTATGCAAAGTTCCATTATCCTTGTCCGATATGTGCTCTGTCGCTTCATAAGTTGTCATTATTTATCTTCTGTTTGTCTAATCTTGAAATTGCTGCTCATTGTCATTTTTTCTTATTTTGGCAATTGGAAAATTGTGCTGAGGTGTGCCTCAGGGACAATAATCCAGACCGTCAGCAATTTTTATTGCAGTAATTAACGAAATTAACCTGAGGATGCATTCATCTGAGATTTTGAAGTATGCGATTTGGCAACAAGCCTTTAATAGTTGAAGGGGTTTTCTTTGTTTCCCTGAGGGAGTGATAGTGGCCGAACTGGTTTGTCTGGTATGTTTGTTTTGTGCCCGGCATCAACAGAATAGGAGGGAACTGGTTTTGTGTGTGTGAACTGAAATAAAAGTCGCCAAACCAACGGCTTTACTGGTCAGTGTTGTCTCACCAGCATTATTGTTCACCTGTGAAGGTGCTTTGGGAGGCTTTGTCCGGACATGACTGTGAGATCATGAGCCCAACAGCTGTTTCCCAGACACTGCCTCATCCTTTGACGTACAGATTTACAGGGAACCCTTTGTGAGAAAGTTGTAATTTTTTTTTACCAAATGGGCTTTTGGTAGCATTTGTATACTCTGAGTTGCAAATGGATAAATTAACACTGAGGTTTTTACCATGTGTTTTATTCAACAAATAGGCTTCGGTTTTTCCAAAGTAAACTTATTTGTAGTTTCCAAACAATTCTGGCTGGAGGCTATAGTGTATAGACAGCTCATCTGTCATACTCACACTCACACACACAGAGACTCACACACTCAGCTGGCAAACATACATACAGCTTGTGAACACACACACACACACACACACACACACACACACACACACACACACACACACACACACACACACACACACACACACACACACACACACACAGATAGCGTAGGCACATAAAACGCACACTATCACACACCGAGGCTTGCATGTGCACTGCACACACACCCTTGCACACAGAAAGGCATAATGACATCATTACATTTATCAGCGTTGCAGATGTGACCCACTCACAAATGAACACCATCAATCCTCATTCCCTGAAGGCTGAACGGACCCCCTACCCCCTCCCCCCCCTTCTCCCTTCTCCCCTTCCTCGGTCTGATGCTGTAACCACTGGCATGGTGATACAGCACTAACATTTCCCTACATCATACCTGTATGAGGAGATGATGTTCAGAGTGTGATATCATTGAGTACTCTGTGTGTGTGTGTGTGTGTGTGTGTGTGTGTGTGTGTGTGTGTGTGTGTGTGTGTGTGTGTGTGTGTGTGTGTGTGTGTGTGTGTGTGTGTGTGTGTGTGTGTGTGCAAGAAAGAGTGGTATAATGCATCTGTTTAGCCATTTTAACCATGTAATTATTGGCGAATATTTTTAATTTCTTTGGGAAAATGTTCCAAAGAAATGTTTAAAATAGCCAACCTACAAGGTCACTACGCATTGCGATGTGACGCAATGTGCCGCAATTTCCCTGTGACTTTGTCAGCAACTGGCTTTTAGGCAAAAAAACAAACATTTATGTCGGTAATGTGGTATGACATTAGAGGAGAGCTGAAAGGAAAAGGCGCGTTTGAATCAAATTCTCCTGATGTCCAAAACATTTTGAAGCTCCTCTTGAGATGGAAGTTGGAACTCTTTGTTGTTGTTGTTGTCATTTTCCGTGACGTTTTCAAAAGTTTGCCTAAAATTCACGTGTCAATTGGATGGCGGTATGTGAGATGGGTGTGTATGGAATGATTAACCCTTTAAGACCGGGAACGCATCTGTGTGTCATTTTTAGATATCTTTGGCTATTCAAAAATAGCAGATCTACAAGCTCATAGCGCGGCACCGAGTGTCGCGCTGTGAGCTTGTAGATCTGCTATTTTTGAAAAATCTTGAACATTTGTTCGAATATTTGAATATATATATATATATTTTTTTAAATGGAACATTTGTAACTCAAATCTTTGCTTCTGGAGGTCCCTGGAACAACATATTTTGAGATGGGGGTCCACGACATGAAAACGTGAGAACCACTGATTATAGCAACATACGTTTTTCAGAAAACTGTTAGGATTTAGAAGACATTTAGAAGCAGAAGAATAGCCAGAAGCAAAGATTTGAGTTACAAATGTTTGCTTAAAAATATATATTTTGTTTCAAAGATTTTCAAAAATATTCAAGATTTTTTTTAAATAGCAGATCTACAAGCTCTTAGCGCGGCACTCGGTGCCGCGCTATGAGCTTGTAGATCTGCTATTTTTGAATAGCCCAAAGAAATCTAAAAATGACACAGATGCGTTCCCGGTCTAAATGGGCTAATGCGGTCTGTGTGAGAGCAGTGGGTGTGTGTTTGTGTGTGTTGGAGGTAGCCGGAGGGGTTCTCTGCACAGTAAAAAAAAATCCTGAATGCTAATTTCAATCTGAGAGTGTAAGAATGTACGCAATTGTTTTAAAAATGAACATTGAGGATTTGACTGTGTGCGTGTAATGAGGTGGTGAAAGAGGGAGGCGAAGAACTTTAGTGACTGACTCAAGCCTCAGTCTTCCAGGCAGGTCACTGACCTCTTGGATGAGCTGGCCTGCTGAGCTAGAGGCAGAATGAGAGAGAGAGAGAGAGAGAGAAACAGACAGACAGACAGACAGACAGACAGAGAAACACATTTGGAGAGAGGGAGAGAGAATGAGGAAGATTGAGTTGGGGGAGAGAGTGGCAGAGGAGGAAAGAGAGAGAATGAGCGATGAAGAGAAATCGCTGGAATCCAGGAAATAACCGCAATGTCCAAAACCATCACCAATTTTGTTCACTAGTCTCCCACACTGGTGGTCTGGATTATCTGACTCACATTAACGATGTTCTACCTGTTGTATTCTACAGTAGGGGTCTTCAACCTTTTCAGGCCAAGGACCCCCTAGCTGAGAGAGCGATGAAGCAGGGACCCCCTCTATATTGTATAAAATTCTGTTTTATATTAAACTCTGGGTCTGCCCTTTTTTCCCTCTACACCTATGCCTTTTTTAACGTCTCGCAGCGCGAGGCTGTGTGAGCTTGTAGATCTGCTATTTTTGGCTAAAGTTCTCCTCAGAAAAGGGATGATAGAGTTCAAGTGGTTAAGGTAAAAAAGAACTAAATCATACCACACAAAGATTTGGCGTACCCTAACTCTGAGGACCCCCTAGGGGTCCCGGACCCCCTGTTGAAGACCCCTGTTCTACAGTCATCTCACAAAACGATCACATAAAATATAGTCATACTCATTTTGCTCATTTTAGTTTGCTTGTAATGTTCCCAATTTAGAAAGTTTAGACAACATTCTGGCAGGTGTTCCAGCGATCCTCGTATAGCCATGTAACGGCTATTTTATACTAACGATATTGCACTGATCAGAGCATAGTCACAGAGTTATGGCCATTTTGAAGTGTTAAAGCTGCTGTAACACTGCTTTAGTGCCCCATATGTGTGCAATTTAGTTTTTTTTGGTGTGACTATTCTCACGCCAGACCCCTGAACAGTGTTTTTGTGCCTGTGGCCCTTTATGTGACTATTATCATGTTTGTGCCAAGTTTGGTGCACAAGTCCGGATGTTACGTTTGTGTTTAACCCATTGAGACTGGAATCACAGCATCTGTGTCATTTTACGATATCTTTGGCTATTCAAAAAATAGCAGATCTACAAGCTCATAGTGCGGCACCGGGTGCCGCGCTATGAGCTCGTAGATCTGCAATAAAAAAATTAAAAAAACGTCTAAATTTGTGGAAATCTTTTAACATAATATTTATTATTTTTTAAAGCGAACATTTGTAAAATATTTGGTTCCAGGGACCCCCAGAAGCAAAGATTTGAGTTTCAAATGTTTGCATTAAAAATATATATATATTCAAAGATTTGCACACATTTTCACGATTTCCCAAAAATAGCAGATCTACAAGCTCGTAGCGTGGCACTCGGTGCCACGCTACGAGCTTGTAGATCTGCTATTTTTTGAATAGCCAAAGAAATCTTAACATGACACAGATGCGTTCACGGTCTTTATGGGTTAATATAGGTTTGAAGCACAATTGATTTTCTGATCAAAGTATAATAAAGTAATTAGGCATAAGAGGAAATTGCTATAGAGGACAATGTATAGGAGTTGAGTGGGGAAAAAGCCTTGACTGGACAGTACACCTGCTCAGTAATAGGATGAAAGACAAATAGCCCCAGTCTTTATGTCACAGGTTTGACTCATGACCCCTGTCTCTCTACACCTGTCTTTACCGAGAAGGGGGGAAAAAAATCCATCTGTGTGATATTCTATTCTCTGTAAGTGTACTAGGTTGTGTGTGTGTGTGTGTGTATATCCTCAGTATTAATTTATCCATTACATTTGCACACAGACTCTCGAGACTTAAATGAACACTGAGGAGGATTTTGACTGTGTACTGTGATCCCTGTGGCTAGGTCAGGATTAGTTAATGATTACTTCACCTGTCAACACAAAGCTCGCACACTCCGCCCCAGACGCCGTACCACCCCATTCCTCTCACTTGTTTTCTCCTCTCTCTCTATCGCATGCTCTCACGCCTCTCTCTCCGTGTACACTGCATTCCCTCGCCGGGGCAGAGGAAACACTCCTGGCACTCTAATCCTATATACTAAGCCGCCAGTCAGCTAGCCGGCCGGCCAGTCAGTCAGCCAGTAAGTTAGTAAGTCACACATGCATAAGGTGAGTGCTTAAGGTGAAGGCTTAATGAGTGTTTGGCTGATAATATTGTGTGCGCGACTGCGCGTGTGTGTGTGTGTGTGTGTGTGTGCGCCACGCTGAAAATATTGACTGCGCGTAGGTTTGTGTGTACGTATAATAACGCATGACTGTGGGTAACTAAGCGCACACAGATTTTGCGCATGACCTATTGGCGATTAGATTCGATTGGCTGTTCAAAGACTACCCGTGTAGTGGATTAGATTTGGGTAATACAGCATGCAGAGTGGAGTCGGTGTTTCATAACATAAGCTTATTAACCGTGCATATTATGTTGAGTTGCTTGATTGAAATAATTGAATGGCTGTTTGGTATTTTCCGGCACGACAGCATTTCTGTGGTTGACAACAGAGGTTGGCAAAAGTCATGTGTTGGATACAATTAAATGCACCACATTTTAAGTTAGGTATCGGTTGAACCATCAGAGATGCACATTTGTTCTTATGTTTCTGCATACTAGTCATTTCTCTGTGTGCGTGTGTTTGTGTGTTTGTGTGTGTGTGTGTGTTGGGCTTCCATATGCTTTCAGTCAATCTGCTCTCTGTCTCCACCCCCTGCTGTGACACCTGACTCAATCCTTTTACAGCCCTGAACTGCCTCTAATATACACACACACGCACTTACACAAACACTGGCTACGTACTTGCTTACATAGTGTGTGTGTGTGTTTGTGTGTGTGTGTGTGTGTGTGTGTGTGTCTGTGTGTGTTAGGGCATTAACAGATAAATCGAATATTCGACTATCAAACCACTATTCGACCACTGTACATCAAAGTCGATTATTCGGAAAAATAATATATTTTTTCAGTGGCTTTTCTACAGCAGACACGCAGCTGTGAGCTCTGGTGTTGTTAGTTTTCCTAATCCATTCATGGTTGATTGTTGTCAAATCATTTCATATTGTGAGGTTGTGCTTAGGGCTGTCCCCTAAAAGTCGACGCGTCGGGCGAGGAGCCTGACGTCGACTCGCATTCCCTGAGTCGAGTCGTCAATGCCATTGGCCCGAAAAAAATGGTTTTCATTTTTTTTTTATATAATCAAATCGATTAATCGAATATTCAAATACTTATTGGTCGAGTAAATCGAATGCTAAAAATCACTGTTCGTGAATGCCCTAGTGTGTGTGTGTGTGTGTGTGTGTGCGCACGCGTGCGTGCGTGCACATACAAGGTGTGAACATTAATTATGTGACAGTGCTTTCCTGTCAACTCTGTTCAAAGCATTGAGCTGAATCTGGTCTCTGTTCCCTGTGGATAACAGTGTGAAGAGGAGTGTGTTGGAGCATTAAATTGTGCATTAAGGTGCATAGCTTTGTGCTCAGAACCTACTGATCTTTGTCAAATACCTCCAGCATCTAGAGATACATGAGGGAAATGTAATGCGTAATGTAGAACGTAGGGATAACAGACCTGTGGTGTAGATATTATTACAAAGATGATGAGAACATACACGCCACTTCTACATACACAGACTGTGAGTATTATGTCCATTTAGACATGAAGAGACTCTATCAGTATGAATGCTACTATGTAGACCAGTGGTTCTCAACCTTTTCATGCCGCGACCCCCAAAATAATCATATTTGAACTGGGGACCCCCCACCCTGATTCCACAGATAAATGTTGTGAGCTTGTAGATCGACTATTTTCACAATTTTGTCTCTTTCTTATGTTATTTGACAATTTGGCCAAGTATAGCTTGTTGATTACTTTTGATGCAGTATTGCTATTCTTTTTATTTCATTTGATCTTTTTTCTTAGGTATTAAAAAGGTATTAAAAGTCCTTAAATTGTCACTTTACTGTCATTTGGGGACCGCCCTAAAATCATGCGGGGACCACCCTGGGGGTCCCGACCCACAGGTTGAGAACCACTGATGTAGACGCACACACACACACACACACACACACACACACACACACACACACACACACACACACACACACACACACACACACACACACACACACACACACACACACACACACGCACACACAAGCTGTCAAGTACCTTTACCAGCCCACCTCCACATTAAACCTGGGGGAATCAGACAGAGTGAGAGATGGAGACCACACTACTGTAAATAGAAACCAGCATCTGTCTAAAGGATGTAATCCCCCTTTCCCTTTTCATTCCCACTAGTCTGTCACCCTCTCTCTCTCCTCTCTCCTTCCCCGCCGTCCTCCTCCTCCTTCCTCTCCACACGTGTAACAGGAGGACTGACACTTTGACAAAACTAATTCACACACGGTGGCTCTCCATGCATCCTCTTGTCACGCAGAGCCAGGCAGGCAGGAAGGACAGCAGCCTTTATACCGAGGCTCGTTGCTAACAGGAAGCTGTCATACCGCTATGCCTGTGTTGGTTTTGTGGCACTTGGTTTATGGTCATTATCTCGGTCAGGCCGAGTGGCTATAATTGGCTATAATTAATGCTCCACTACTATGTAACTTTCCTCTTCTACCCTGGATTTGCACCAGTCCTGACATTTTTTTTTTACCATTTCAGCTAATAGAGCCTGCCTGCTTGCACAACATGACCTTTGACACAATCTAAATGTCTCAATAGAAGAGCAGGGAGACAAAATACAACCACCCCAATTGTATAAATGATATTGTATTAACATACTCTACCATACAGATTGGACAAAATGACATTTGATTAATTAAAAACACACTTTAAAAAATATATATATAACAATTACCAGCTCAACTAGTTACTTACAGAACGAAAACCAGCAGGAGTGTACGCACAAATCGTCAACATCATCATCATTGTGGATACCTAGAATTTAATATTCCACAGCATTGATTGGCATTTTCACCAGCAGCTGCACTACTCATTCCAGATTTTCTCTCCAAATGTCACCCTCTTCACAATGCTAAACATGTCCCAGCTTCCCCATCTTCTAAATGACAGAACATTAAGTTATTTTGGTTATGGAGGAAGCGATTTGAGCCCTGGGAATTCAAGTACTATGTGTAACATTCATGTTATTAGTGTTTTTTTGGTGACACCCCTTGTAACTCTGTTGTCAGAAACGGTAATTATTAATTGTGAATGAATACATTTAAATGAATACACATGTCATTTGTGCCGTGAGTGTCGGTCCCTCATTAGTTATCTGTCTATCTTCCAGCAGGCCCTTTAAAATGTTCTGTGCATTTCGTTTAAGACTGAGTTAGACGAAAGACCAGAGTGGTTTGTGGCTCACCTTTGTACAACAGTCTTGAAAAACGTCCGTTTCTGTAACTTTGCACCTCTGTGTGTTTCTGTCAGTCTAACTCATGCTCTCCTGTCTCCAACCTCTCTCTTGCATAGCTGAGGCAACTTCTCTTTTAAGCCATTCAATCCAGGGACGCATCTGTGTCATTGTAGAATGACAATGACACAAAACAGTTTTTTGTGTCATTGTTGCTATACCAGGGGTTCTCAAACTTTTTCATGTCAAGGACCACCCAAAATGATTTGTATTTGGCCACCTCCATCTCAAAATATTTTTGTTCCAGGGACCCCCCAGAAGCAATTATTTGAGTTACAAATATTGGCTTTAAAATATATATATGTATTCAAAGATTTGCACACGTTTTCAAAAAATTGCAGATCTGCAAGCTCGTAGCGCGGCACTCGGTGCCGTGCTACGAGCTTGTATATCTGCTATTTTTTGAATAGCTAAAGTATAAAATGACACAGGTGCGTTCCCGGATTGGATGTATTAATCAGTGCCCCCTTCACTATAGGGTACAGCCCCACAACCTCTAGTCAATAACAGCCTAAATGTAACGGCCAATATGGTAATGAATCGAGTTAAAACATCTTTTATCTCCTTCAATAGTGAGGTGGGACATATGACTGTAATAGCAGACAGTTTGGTGGCTAAATCCAGCACAGAAATATATACCCAGCAGGGTGATGAGTGTAATCTGTGTGTTTCGACTTTGGGTTTTTCATTAGATTGTGCGGAGCGTGTGCAGAATAGGAGGATCAATGATAAGTAGAGAGAAGCCAGCTGTGATTCACGGGTGCTTTGGGTTACTGTGAGATGATGAGAGCTCTTAAAGGGGAAGACCTCCCATTTTCAACAGTGAACGATGTCATGTATATATGTTAATGCTGGTGAGTGGAAATGTGCGCAAGTGCTCCACCCTCTGTTGAGCCGAGAACAGCAGTATTGATTATTTGGGCAGTGACGTCGGCTCGTTGGAGAATGTGGCCCCGCCCCCTAGGCAGCCTGCAGTCTACAATGGGACTTTTCTCCCTCAGCAGAAACAGCGCACTTTCAATTGAAATAAAAAACTTTTTAGAGCATTTTCAGCCAATTCAGCTGGATTATGTACAAGTGCTATGTCTTGTGAGCCAGAATATATACCTATAGGCCATTAAAAACGTCCAGGATCTACTCCTACCGCTATTATTCATCTCTTTACGCGGAGCTACAGGAGGCGCAAATCATTTGCCCATATTTGGGTGAACGTGATGACGTCGCTCAACGAACGGCGCCAGCGTGCTCAGAAAGGGGGGAAATCAAATCATTATCTACTACTACGCTACTACGACGAGAGGAACCGACAGAATCAGATAACAACAACAACAACAACAAAAAAGAAAAATGTCTAGTGATGAGGAGGATGAGGAGGAGGGTCCGAGGATGGGGCGTGTGGACGGCTATCTTTTCGAACCGGAGTTCAATGATGATGAAATGAGGGAGCGAGAGGCTGAACGTGCAGCTTTTGCAGCAGCCCAAGCAGCCGCAGCGGCTCAACCACAGCCTAACCCAAGGCAAGGGGTAGTGGACTGGTGCACTTGTGGCAACTGCACAGTCATGGACACTGAAGAGGAGTCCCGGTGCTGCAACGAAGAACCGTACATGGCCCACTATCTGAGGGAAATGGAGTGGGAGGAAATGGGTGACAACCACGGCAACGTTTGTTTTCGGGATCACGAACACTTTGAAGCTCACCTAAATCCTGGCGTGCTGGAAACTTTTTTTCGTGTGCCCAAAGTGAACTGGAAAAGCAACAAACCAACTGGACCCAATGGCAGCCTGTCTCGCACGTGAGTAAACTATAATAGCTCAAATCTAGTGTAAACCCCCCTCTATCAGTCAGTAGGCCAAAATGTTTAACGTTCCAGTTCAACCCATGTAAATACAATAAATTGTTTAGAGTGGAAAAAACAACATAGCTCAGCCCTATAAACCATTGGTTCTCAAAGTGGGGTCCGGGGACCCCCAGGGGTCCTTTGAGGGAGTTCCAGGGGGTCCCCAGCTAAATGATGGATAGTTAGGAACCAAATGGACCCTTATGGGTCTGTAGCTCTGAGTGTACAAAATGGACCCTAATGGGTCCATTTGGTTCCATGTGTACACTCTGAGTAAAATTAACATTGATTGTACAATATAAATTAGGGTCCAAGAAGTAGAAATGCCATTACATGGGAATGCATGTCAAACTGGGGGTCCTTGAAATTAAAATGTTTGAGAATCACTGCTAGAGCCGGAAAAACAATCTCCCTGGCATATCTTTTCAAATGGGGGTCCGCAAGCTAAGTGTCAATTTGGGGGTCCTTGACATGAAAGTTTGGTAGTATGTATGTTTATACAGTATACTACATGCTACAGCAGTGGTTCTCAAAAAAGTATTTCAAGTACCCCCAATTTGTACCCCCAAATTGTTATTCGTTATGCCACAGGTGCCCTTTTAAAAACATTTAAAATCTCTGGGACCCCAATCTACACAGTAAATTCCTGTCAATTTAACTCTGAGTCTACAAAGGTCCATTTGTACACTCCCTGTCTCAGACTAACAGACTCAAAGGGTCCATTTGGACCCGTAGCCCAACATTGAGAACCAATGTGCCGTATAAATATATGATTACTACATGAACACATTTTTATAATCTTGCGTGCTTTGCAGTTATTGCCAAGAAGTTTAACCCACACTGCTAATGTCATATTCTTCATACAATGTTTTCACAGGCAGAACAGATTGGTGTCCTACAGAATCATTCTGGAGTGGATCCTCAGAGGCGTAAAACTGGGCCCAGGCAACAGGATTCCCCTTCCATCGTGTGTGATTAATGCCATTAGATCAAAATATCCGTCATTGACTGGGCTTTACACAGGTTTCAGAGAAATACTCGATGCCCAGGACCTGTAAAATGGTTAATGATGGTGTAATGCAGGGAACGTTTTCAGCCCAAGGACCCCCTAGCTGAGAGAGAGATGAAGCAGGGACCCCCCCTATGTTGTATAAAAATGTGTTTCAGATGCAACCTTTTGTTTGCGTGGTGTGCCCTTTCCCCCTACACCGATAGCTCTTTGCCAAAAATAGCCGATCTACAAGCTCACAATGCAGCGCGAGGCATTGTGAGCTTGTAGATCGGCTATTTTTGGCTAAAGTTCTCCTCAGAAAAGGGATGCTATAGTGTTCAAGTGGTTACGGTAAAAAATAAGTCATCACACAAAAAGTTGGCAGACCCCTGTAGTAACTTGGACCCCCTGTTGAAGACCCCTGATGTAATGACATGCACATCAATTCTCTTGATTGACCATTGGAGAAAATAAAAGTTTCACACAGATTGTGATTTATCAGCATTTTATTTTGAGACTCTTACAAATGTACTTTCTCCTGCTGTTGTGTCCCCCCCCCCCACAGTTTATGTTTTTTATAGCGTTGCTACAATACCTACAAACACTTGCCTTAGAAATAGGCAGTCACATTCTTGTCCTGTGTCTTTCTGACAACTCCTGTGTGGATGGTCTTGGCTTTCTAGCTATGTTCTTTGGAAACTCAGGTCTGGGTAGGTGTGAAGATGGGTCTTTGTATGCCACATCTTCATCCATTCGTCGCTCCAGTACCTTCTCAACCAGTCTCTCCCTGAATGTGTAGCGTTTCGGCTCGTACGTGTTCTTTTGCACCCACTCATCGGACTGCTTTGGGAAGACATATTTGTAGACATCTTCACCTATCAAAGCAGAACATAAAAAAAAAAATGTATACATGTAACTGCAATAGTTATCAGACAACATTCCACTAACTCAATCTGCATGTTGTGAGTTACAGATAATGCATTAATATAAGAATTACATTCTAACGTATTGCAGTTATTACAGTGATAATCTTATAACACTTTTACAAGAATGATATCAAAACTGAATTCTACACTATATACCTGTGGCTGTTGTAGCCTGTTCTCTTAGGACATTGAAGTTGTGGTCGAGCACAGACAGTTGAGTACGTCCCACCATGGACTGGTAACTGAAATGAAGCCTCTTGGGCATGTACTTCAGTAAGGTACTGTGGTATGATTCAAGCACTCCTGCAAAAAATATTAAAGAGAGTTTATTAACGTGCCATTGTGTCATTAAGAATTACGTGACATGAAATATCTAACAGATTATTAACCCATTAAAACCGGGAACGCATCTGTGTAACCATTATTTTATGCTTTGGCTAATCAAAAATAGCAGATCTGCAAGCTCATAGTGTGGCACAGAGTGCCTCGCTATGAGCTTGTAGATTGCCATTTTTGAAAACGTGTGCAAATCTTTGAATATATATTTTTAAAGCGAACATTTTTTAACTCAAATCTGCTTCTGGGGGGTCCCTGGAACAACATACTTTGAGATGGGGGCCTGCGGCCAGAAAGTCATTTTGGGGGTCCTTGACATGAAAAGGTTTGAGAACAACTGATTATAGCAACAATGGTCTTTAAAAAACGGTTAGGATTAAGAAGACGTTTGTAGAATCCCCAGAAGCAAAGATTTGGGTTAAAAAAGTTCACTTTAAAAGTATTTACAGTATGTATTCAAAGATTTGCACACATTTAAAAAAAATAGCAGATCTACAAGCTCATTCAGTGCCGCGCTATGAGCTTGTATATCTATGCTTTTTTTGAATAGCCCAAAGAAATCTAAAATGGGTTAGTATTCAGAATTCCACCAATATGGAATTGGGCATTAACATTTTCATAGGAGAGGTAGTTAAATGTAGCATATAAGATTTGTCTTTTTGCCCGTATGTATGCTCCAACTACATATTTAAACAACAGTGATGACAACTTGCTATCCATTGCTAAAGATTGCACAGGGAAGCCAGGCCGTTATTAGACCGCTTCTTGTTTTACTGTCAATACAACTTCACTTTATCTGAGTTTACCTGTGTGCTTGAAATCAGCCATTTGATCCAAATCTTTCATCAGGTATTTGTCCAGTGCAACTTTAGAGAACACTTTGTACACCTCTGTGGTTTTAGAGAGCCATTTCTTGCGGCTCTGTTCTTCCTCGGACAGGTCAGCATGGCCACAGGTGTACTGTACCCCATTTTCTGTCCAGCTGTGTACACCACAGATATGGTAGAGAATGGAGAGCCATATCCGTTTCAGTTCCTGTAAAAAGCACAATTAACGGATACATCACTGATTACATTCAATACTGTCTGTGTTTAGTCAACTATAGTTGTGTCTAATTGATTGCATGATTGATAGAATACTTTACTACAAATACATAAGCAGGTACAGACATTTAGGCTACAAGGATAACACAAAAAAAAGTCTTGGGGACTTGTTTCCATTGTGATCATGCGACAACATGTTGCATGATTCAACTGCATATGGTATAGTTGAACAGTTAATTTACAGTTACAAAGATGAAAAGTTCATCCTGAAGGTAGATAGCATTTTAAAAGATCTATTGTGTTCCCACGTAAATCAGTGTAAAATGGTCATATACTATATGTTGGTAATTTCATACATACCACAACACTACCCCCACAGTTTGCACATGAATACCAGAGGTGGTTTCCTACGCTCTTCACCCAAGGCAGGAGGTCTTCATATGCCTTCTTTTTAGACAAAGCTTGTAGTTTTTTTTTAAGACCTTTTCAGGGAAAATGTTTGTGTTAGCTGCATACAGGACATACTGGACACTTTAGTATAAATTATAAAACATAGTTCCAGTGCTTGATTCGGATTAATTAAGCCTCATTGTAAAATACCCCATAAAACAACAACTGTATGAGTAAGCTCTCTATGCATAAATAGTCCTTGTCTTTTCTAGAAGATGGCAAACCCGTTTCCCGTTTCGGGTACATTTTCTATAGCTTAATTTTTGATTGGCTCAGCAGATTTGAACCATAAACACATCCGAGAACATGAAATGGGTGTGCCACATTCTGGAAAGACAGGACAGTCATGCACTGGTATATGCAGTCTATTCCTAAAGGGGTTGTAGGAAGTAAAACACAGCCTCTTGGGGCTCATTGTTTTATTATACAAAAATCTGACCTTTACTACAATGCCAGGGGTCCACCTGATGATTTATTTCTGGAAATTCCTCTTTCATGATCTTCCGGACGGAAGATGAGCGATCTGTTGTTACTATGGAGATAGGAAGGCCCTGGCGCAAAAGGCTGCTTAGACCTCTCCTTAACCCCAGAGGCTCCATTGCCACAGAGCTCTTGGCCTCAGTAACCTGTTGTGTAAACAAAGACCACACGTTACACTTTTCAAAAAACAAATTACAACTAGGAAAAAGTGCTCCAGGTCTCCGCCAGGTCAGGTAGGTTACTGTGGCCTCCTGGTGGTGCTATAATAGGCCAATGTGAAAAGGGTGCCATTTCTTCTTAGGCCTTGCACGGCATATCGGACACTGTATTCATGATTTGAGGCATGTTGTTCCAAAAATGTGTTTTGCTGAATTAGACCTGCTGGTTAACAGGAATCGGCCAATTATAGCACCACCATGAGGCTGATTTGAACATTTTCAAATGGCATTTCTTCCTCGGCCTAATGGGAATGTGTGTGCAAAATTTCACGGAAATTGCATGCTGTGTTCATGATTTGAGGCATTTTGTTCGAAACTGACTACTCCTGCAAAATTTGGAAGCCAATTTTTGCCAATCAGGATAGAATATGAAAAATTTGAAAGACCCGTTTCTTACTGTGTACCGATTTGCAGGATTTTTGGCCAAAATCTGTAGGAGTACTGTCCAAAAATGTGTTTTGCTAAAAGCAGCCTCCTGGTGGCGCTATAAAGGCCCATGTGAACATTTTGGGGCAGAGGTTCTGCTCTGGCATCCAGGGACTGTGTGTGCACAGTTTCGCTGCAAGCAAGCCAACGGTGCCAGAGATTAGCTCAGCTGTACACAGACAAGACAGAATGACACACACGGACGGACAGGGGGCAAAACATACTCTCTCGCCATGCCTTTCGGCCTGCCGGAGACAATAACAGGCACTTGTGTGATTAAATTTACCTGGATAACATCAGATTGAATAATCTGCTTGGTCCAGTCATCCATAAAGCTATAGGTTGTGTATTTGGCTGAAAATCCAGGGCTGTCCGACCTATGGAAGCACAAAGCACTGTTTTCATTATGCAGGAATAGAAGTTCTGCATTTACCATCTATAAGAAGAGACAACAAAGATAAACCTTTACTGATCCCCAGGCGGGAAATTCAGGTGTCATACCAGGCATTAACATCAGTAAAAATGAAACAGGAGAGGTATAGGTACAGTAAGAGTGACAGTTGAGGCTTAGATTATCACTGGATATCATCAGCACCGGGTCTCCGGGCGAATGAATACCAGATATGTACAGACAGTGACATTTTATCAATAGCCATGTACATTATGTATACTTGCCTGGCATCCCCACAAAGGTGTACTGGCTTCCCTGCATTTGCATCTTCTATGATGGTGGCGAGTATTGACTTGTGTTGCAGGTCGTACTCTTGTTTTATGACGGGCAGGAAGTAGGAGGACTGGTATTCATAGAAAGTGGTACTTTCTGGCAACTGTACATTACAAAGATCTGCCCAGTCTTTGATTTCTGTAAAGGTAGAGCCAGTGAACAGCACAGAAGCCATTGACACAATATTTGTCTGTGGCATCTGCCTCACATCCGGACATGACTGCCAACTCCCTGTGTGTCGTTTCACACACTCCCAAGTAATCTTAATTTGACTTCCTTTATGAATTGTACAAGTATCTGTGATTCCAGACCCACACTCTGGACATCTTTTAAATAGTTGCATTAGGTTTGATTCGTTAACAATCCACTTTCTTTGATTCCAAACATCACTGTATGTCTCAGAGTCTTCAGAGTCTATACTAGAGCTTGCTGACGTGGGAGGTTTATAGTCTGAAGTTGTCTGACTAGCTCCTAATGAGCTAGAAAAACTTGTGTCCATTTGTGGTGAGGTGGGTTCATCTTCATCTGTGATTTGCTGCTCAAGAGGTATGTCATCGGTGCCTTCCTAATAACAGAAAATATATACATATAAAACATTGCCATTGTTTTGCTCATCAATCTTCATTCATTCATTCATTCATTCATATATAAAAAACCTACCAAAGACAATCTCTCTGGTGAACATGGAGGTCTTGAGACGGTCGCTAGACCCATGGCTTCAAGTTGCTGGAAAAAGAAACAACTGTTTGTCTCCAAAGTAAATGAGCACATCAACGCTATTAATATTCAAACAATTAAATGTGGTAATGGTGTACATACACAATAGTAATGGTGTACATATATTCTATAAGTTGGGGAATGAGTGATGAAAGCAGTCACACCAGGCCTAAGTCAAACAAACTAGACTGGGTGGGTGGGTGTGATTACACACCTGTTGCACACAGGATAAATCAGCCCCTTCAGTATGTAATACAAGCTTAAAATAAATTACCTTGTGTCTTTTCTTAGACATTGGAGATGGCTGCAATGGGTGACGACAGGTGGTGGCGGGGTGCACGGGCATAGCAGCAGACAGTCCAAATGTTTCATCTTTCTATAAAGCCATTCAAAATAAGAATTGTTCTTTAATCCACACATATGCATTAAAATCATAACATGGATAGGGAGATTGATAAATTGCACAGCATGTAAAACATGGCAAGAACGGTTACGTGTGTGTGTGTGTTGTCCATGATTTGCTGACTGTACTTTATTACAGCACCTTGTAATATTTGTGTCCTTGTATTGTATCCTGTATTGTATGTGGACATAAATACATGATTAAATGTGTGTGAGTGATACACTTATCCGCCACAGACAATCCATCCAGTCCCTTCCTATAATTCATGTGTCTGTCTACATTAACATGTAGTATTGCGGCTGATCAGTAATTGGCCTGGGAGATTTAAAAACTGTATGACGCGCATTAAATACTCAGTTCCAAACAAATGCTCAAGTTTAAAATGTTTACTGTGCATTGTCACCAATTATTAGAATTTCCAATACATAAATCTGTAATAAATCTGTGCACAAGATAAGTTAAACAGTGAGCAATTAACAATACAAAATGCGGTCAACAAAAATACAGCTCACCCTACCTCCATGGTCAAACCAACCAATAAAGGTGAGCAGGTGAGAGCCACATTTATAGTCACCGGAGGCCACCCACAAAGGCACACCCACCAACAAGGTGCCAATGAGGTGCCTCCAGCAATCTCATACCAATAACCCCACCCCAGTGCACAAATACAAATACAATCCTTCATTTGGCTCCTACATGTAGCCTTTAAAAATACCCTCTTATTATTTATTATTTAAGGAGGAGGACAAGCACTTACATTTTTAGCAAGGGTCACTGTAGGTATGGCATTCAAAGTCAAATCTATAGTGGACATAACCTGGAAATAAAAACAATAACATTTAATGTCAAAGAGAAAAAAAACGATATATATATATATATATATATATATATATATATATATATATATATATATATATATATATATATATATATATATATATATACACACATACACACACATATATATATATATATATATATATATATATATATATATATATATATATATATATATATATATATATATATATGTGTGTGTGTGTGTGTGTGTGTGTGTGTGTGTGTGTGTGTGTGTGTGTGTGTGTGTGTGTGTGTGTGTGTGTGTGTGTATATATATATATATATATATATATATATATATATATATATATATATATATACATACACACACACACACATATATATATATACACATATATACACATACACACACACACACACACACAATAATAATAAGTCATTTGTATTGCCTGGCATGTTTGCACATTAGTTTCAGTGCAGTTGGTGCATTGATATGCATCAATATAGGCTATAGTAACATCTCAACAATTATTGACTCAAAATATAAAGATGGCAAGGTACAATAATGCAACAACCACAATATTTAAAGTAGGCATGCATATGCAATATAAGCAACGAAAATGCAATACGAAAATACAATGTAATAGACTGTAGGCCTATTTACCTCAGCGTGCCTACGTTTCTCCAAGGCACCTCTGTATATTGGGACAGCACCCGTTCCACTCCATGGAAAGACAGAGGGAATGGCCGTTCTGGTGAGCCTTCTCCTTGGTGTAGTCCCCATGAGAGACGCCATGAGGTCCCTTTCATAATCCTGCTCAGTAAAGTGTTTGCAGCACACACGTAGTGATTTCATCTTGGCTGCCGATGTTTTAACATCATAATTCACATTTCTAATCGCAACAAGCCACTTGCGACATCTGGTAACATCTGTTGTTGGAAAGGAATGGAATATGGTGCCTTCAAGCTTGACTTTTTCACAACATCCAGGGACAGAACACCAACTTCTTGTTCCTTGTTTTTTATTAGACATATTGGAAATCGTTACGTTTCTCACTCACTTGTCTGTCCGTCTCGTTGATACTAGTGTTTGTTGTGATTTGATTTCCCCCTTTCTGAGCACGCTGGCGCCGTTCGTTGAGCAACGTCATCACGTTCACCCAAATATGGGCAAATGATTTCCGCCTCCTGTAGCTCCGCGTAAAGAGATGAATAATAGCGGTAGGAGTAGATCCTGGACGTTTTTAATGGCCTATAGGTATATATTCTGGCTCACAAGACATAGCACTTGTACATAATCCAGCTGAATTGGCTGAAAATGCTCTAAAAAGTTTTTTATTTCAATTGAAAGTGCGCTGTTTCTGCTGAGGGAGAAAAGTCCCATTGTAGACTGCAGGCTGCCTAGGGGGCGGAGCCACATTCTCCAACGAGCCGACGTCACTGCCCAAATAATCAATACTGCTGTTCTCGGCTCAACAGAGGGTGGAGCACTTGCGCACATTTCCACTCACCAGCATTAACATATATACATGACATCGTTCACTGTTGAAAATGGGAGGTCTTCCCCTTTAACCATTCTCCACGCCATCCAAAAAAGAAAAGCGAATACGGTGGTTTAGCAGCTGGTGACTTTGAATAATATCATTCGGTCAGGTTTAATGCGTTGGGAGCAGAGATGTTGCCCACGTGTTGGGGAAGTGTGGGCTTGCGCATACTGTAAGCCTTCTGGAACAGAAGGTAGGAACTTTTTTTTTATCACATAGCCTTCACTGTATCTGATGTTTGATCTTGTATTCCTTGCTTTGTTTAGTTTTTTTTATAAATGTAGTAAAAAAAAAAAGCTGAAAGGAAAATGGTAAAAGTGGAGAGTCTATAGGAGCCAAAGGTGAATGTGGCCCCAGGGGTAGAGATATAAACTATTTGGCTATTAATGTGGAAACCTGGATGTTAGATCAATTGGACCGAGCACTGGGCCACATTTAGCAATGTCCAGCGAGTGATGAATCTCCTCCTCGCACTCACCTATAAACCTGGCCTAGAGGAGAAAGGAGAGTGTGTCATCATGGCCAGGTATTTATTGTTGGCTGTGACTACAGAGAGTCAGCAAGGTCAGTTACTTTAGATGTGTTCCAAAGAAAAAGTTCTCAGTTAGACAACTTAGGTTAAAAGGGAAAGACGATAACCAACAACAACAACAACGTTCAGTATTGTTTTGAGTACTAAAGTTCTGACCTGTTGCTCATGGCTGGATAAGATAATGGTGTGATCCACTGTACATGTAGCCTGGTGAACCCCTCCCTCCGGATATCTCATTTCCATTTGATATCAGGAGTGAGTCTGGCCTGCAGGCTTATCTGGGCGTTTCTTGCTCGTCCACCAAATGGACTCGACTATCAGCGTCCTCGCTCACAGCGGAGGTAGGCCAATCAGGTGGAACCCAAGTGAACCCGAATGGAGCCGAGTGCAGCCGACAAAAATGGAACGGCCTCCATTGAAATTCTGTCCGCTGTTTTTGGTCCCCCTGCGTCATGTTGTCTGGTGGTCGGGGAAACAAACTGCTGATTGGCTGAAGGGGAACAAACTGCTGATTGGCTGAAGGGGTTGTCAGTCAACGGTATTACTCCCGCCTAGCTCCAGCCCACAGCCAAATTGCCCATACAGGTCTGCAGGCCAGACTCCTTCCTGATATCAAATGCAAATGAGATATCCGGAGGGAGGGGTTTACCAGGCTACTGTACATGTGCAGTTTGTTTAGTGTAGAGATGTATTTACCTAACATGACATGACACACAGAAGTGGCTGTGTGGAATTTGTATTGTTAGTTTTGACTCTAGTGCATGCTGTTACACTGAAACAGTTTTGTAGACACTATCAAAGCATAGATCTTTGCATGACGATGGCCTTCTTTCACCTAAGCTGTGGCGCTTCATCATATTCCAATTATTATCTTGCAGTGGTGGCTGATTGGCTGCAATGGCCCACAGCCAATGCTGATGCTGGATAAATCCAAATGAAAGCTTGATTACTAGTCAGAGGACAGCTGCCTCGCTGCATTTAAAACAGGGTATTGTGTACAGCGAAGTAACACCAGCCGTTAATGGGAAATAATGGAGGGAGACGGGGGGAGATATAGAAACTAACCAATACAAATGTAAATAAGAAAGAGCTACATTAGCTCTCAGAAAAGCAGGGAAAGTTCAATGTCAATGAAAGTGAAGGGTGACCTGAATTAACCTGGTTTACCTCGCATTACACAGGCTGCTTTTACCGTTCTGTTTTCCACTTACATTTTAATCAAGATTTCTGCATTAAAAGGGAGTATAAACAGAATTTCCTGGACGTTTTGTAGTCCTGTAGTCCATTCCATTAACATTTTAATGTGAAAATTCTTGTGATGACAGACCACCACCAGACCACCAATACATCTAAATAAACCGATTGGTAAACACCGTGCGTCTTGGCAAATGTCCTTGCTTGCTTTTAAAACAGTTTTTTTTTGGGTCCCTGTCTAGTAGTGACTCAGACTCTGTCGCTTTGTTGTCCCCATCTTTGTCCGAAAGAGGACGACCAGGCTGTGTGGGTATCATATTGTGTCTCTCTCTCTCTCTCTCCCCCTATTCTCCATCTGTTTATCACTGGAGTCCTTTCAGCCCGGCCAGGATCTCACGTTACTCCAGGGCCGGGGCAGGACTGTGTGGGCACGGCGGGCTAATCCCTGTCTAATCTGAGACAGCTTTGTGTACAATCAATGAATGCACTGTTTACGCACGGAGAGTATGGGGTTAGCGACGGGGGGAAAAGGCATGCTAGAAAAGGCTACGCATGCTCTCGTCCCACTAGATTCCCATCCAAGTTATGTGTTTGCAGATTGTTGGTGAATCAGCGGTCTTAAGTGGTTCTGTTGCAGTTTGTATCTAAGGAACTAAATTAATTAATACAGTAACATTTTAATGCTGACAGTGACAGGGTGTAAAGGGAGATATCGGCATCAGAATCACTATCCCGTTGATCTTGCATTAATATTTAAGGCAGAAGTGCCCGGAAGGGAGACTAAAATACTTGGTTTTATTAGACCTAAGAGGACGAGAGGGGATTTTAGTTTTTTAAGTACCAGTACAAAACCTTTTATGTGTTTAAGATTTAAGAAACATATTAATTATAGTATTATACACACGTGTAGCTGTGCTCTTATGTACAGTAAACTTAGCAAAGCAGAGCAGAACCTCATTGCATGCAAACAACCCGCAAATCCATCACTCACGCTGACATTTTTGTGACAGTGAACTTTGCGTGTGCTTGACAATACGACGTGGCTTTGTTTCAAAGTGCGGAAACAATGTTCTGTGGAGGCTGTTGTTGCTGGAGCCTAGATAAGTAGGACAAATGGGGCAGCCCAAACACATTTCCACCGCGTGTCTTCTGCCTACGCTGGCAGCAGCAAACAAGAAGGAAGCCCTCTGTGTCTGTCCAGTTTACACGGTCCTAGGGGACAGAGCGTAGGAAGAACCAGTCCCATGATCCTTCTGGGCTCAGTGGGAAGAATCAAGCCCATGCTTACATTACTTGGCAGGCTCAAAGCGCCACTGTTTACCTGCAGTCTGTGTTCTAGAGCGCTGGAATTGACTAGCATGTGTTTGTTTGTTTATTTGTTATATTTTACTAGCCTAAGAATAAATGTTCGACTATTGGACCATGATAGCTAACAGGATGTGTCAGTTTGATCGGTGGGTGCATGTATGAATTCTACAACTTCCCACAGAATAATAGTTCAACAATGATTCATGGGTCTGCATTCGTTCTTATGCGCAGAATGGGGTCAACAAAATGCACAAATGCAATGGGAGATTTTAGCAATGTTGAAGTGAACTAATGAAGAAACCACAGAAATGTAAACATACAGATGGTAAATAAAATAATGTAATCAGTATTTACATCATTTGTTTACAAAAGTTACTTGTGGACTCAATACTGTTTTTATTAAAATATTAGATGATTGAACCACCATCTAAGGGTTCATTTTAGTTTGCTGGTTAATTGAATCGAGAAGCACTGTGTGTGTGTGTGTGTGTGTGTGTGTGTGTGTGTGTGTGTGTGTGTGTGTGTGTGTGTGTGTGTGTGTGTGTGTGTGTGTGTGTGTGTGTGTGTGTGTGTGTGTGTGTGTGTGTGTGTGTGTGTGACCATTAGCATGCGAAGACAGTGACGAACGCCTTTTAAGCTCTTTATTAGCATTTTTGTGAGTTTGGTAGTTACTGCGTATGTGCGGCCACAGACTTTGAATGTCACGGTTACGGTCCCCGCAGGCTATGGGATCTGCTCTGTTGTCACGGTTACGGTCCCAGTCGGTGGGTGGACTTGGCTTCGGGGCTGCAGTACACAGACAGCGAGCATTACAGTTATAAACGAACGTCATGTCATGTTATTTGCACAAATAGCTTAGCTGGAACAATGTAAGCATGGACTTCTCATGGTTGTGGTAACGACGTACGACTCAACGTCAGGTAAATGACCAGGTTGCTTGTTACACACAGTCATGATCAAATGAGCAGTTTCCTCTCCAGTTAAAGTTAAAAGTTTAAAGTTGCTCAGTTTAAAGTTAAACTTTAAACTTTACACTTAGTTTAAAGTTAAACTAAGCATATACTGTGTAAACAGTGCATAACCCAAAGTCTGCAAAGACTTTGAGTGCACAAAGTCCCCCGGTATGGACTAGTTATCTTCTAATGCCGATATATTATCTTTTCATTTTAAATTATGTTTTGCTGCAACTAATATACCGGTATGGCAACACACATTTTCAGCTCTCTATTTTCACCCTAGATGTGTTTGCTGCCATCACTGCCTCTCGCAAATGACTAAATAGCTAAACAAAATTAAACTAAACTGCTGTTTATTGCTGCCCAACTGGCAGCAGAAACATTAATCACTGCTGGTGTTTTATGAAGAGAAATGAGCTTCTGTTACACCAGGGACAGAGGCAAGGCTCCACGACTGTGCGAATTTGATTTTCTTGGTCTCAAATGTGGCAATGCCTCTATTTAATCATAACAGAACAGGGTCGGTCTGTGCCAACAGTCATAGATTAGCAGCTAATGTGGGTTCAATTAAAAGCTGGGCACCAGTGGTTCGATTTGAATCATGTCGGGAGGGGGCGGGGGGCATAGTGTGTCCAATCAAGGTACAATTTGTTAATGTTGTCTGACATTTACATGGCTTCTGGCTCTTCTCTTTGGAATCAATATTGAGACGCCGATCAGTGAAGCCACAAGTGTGTGTCTATCTCTGCCACTCTCCTTTTCTCTCTCTCCAGTTTCCCTCCTTCCCAGTGGTGTCATGCCCATAGAAACAGGGGGGGTATGTGCCCCCTCAGAGTGGGGTGCAATCTTTTTATTATTTTTTACAGTATGCTACTATTATATTCTGGGTTGCTGGCTAGCTAGACAGCCTATCATCCCATTTATTATTGGTAAAAGAGAGATGTCCACGATCAAAGGTTATTGCTAACAAAACAGTTAATTTAAGTTGATTTGTGATATTTTATTGAATTTATACCCCTTTTTGGGTGAACCAGGCAGGATTGAGCTATGTTTTGAGATAATTGGCAGCAGAAGCTAGTGAATACATTTTCAAATAACAGCAGAAATAATTGGCATGAAATTATCAATATAAACATACAGTATTTGCTCTAAGGCAAAGTGGAAGATCACTAGGTTACACAAACGTGATTTAGTGAAGTTTTCTAGAGAAAAATAATCCCTCCAATGTCTTGAATTTGCGTCATGCAGTTGTCGGCATATGTCAACCGAAAATTGCATCATTACACCCTCAACGATCCCCCCACCGCACTCGAACTGTGCCCCCTCAGAGCCTTGGGTTGCATGACCTTGTCCCTGCTCCTTCCCACTCTCTATTTCTCTCTCTTTACTCCTCATTTCTATTTCAGCCATCTCATCTCCATATCTCTCCTTTTTTCTTTTTCCTCCCTTTCCACTGCCGATCTGTGTGTGTGTGTGTGTGTGTGTGTGTGTGTGTGTGTGTGTGTGTGTGTGTGTGTGTGTGTGTGTGTGTGTGTGTGTGTGTGTGTGTGTGTGTGTGTGTGTGTGTGTGTGTGTGTGTGTGTGTGTGTGTGTGTGTGTGTGTGTGTGTGTGTGTTACAGTGTGACTCATACAGTGTCAGGTGGGAATATAGCAGGAGATGACAGACATACAGGACCCAGCGGCTACAACACGGAGCAAAGGCAGCCTCCTCTGCCTCCATTTCTCTCTCTTTTTCTGTTTCCATGTCTCAATTCATACTTTTTCCACTTTTCTCCCATTATTTCTTTCATTAAATGTCATTCCCTCTGCCCTGTCTTTCTTTCTTCTTATGTTTCATTCTTTCTTTCTTGGTCATGGTGACATGGTGGTTACAAATATAGACACACATTGCCCCCCGCCTACCACCTTTCTTTGCCTGTCTGTGTGAGTCTTGGCGTTGGGTAGTGTTATGAATGGTAATGGCTCAGCCATTAGCATGCCTGGCCGCATGTATCCCCTTTGAATGCCTTGCTCTCTACTTTACAGGCTGTCCTAAATCACACACACACACACACACACACACACACACACACACACACACACACACACACACACACACACACACACACACACACACACACACACCTAGTATTGTCACACACAAGATACAGTAAGCGCAGTACACAGTTTACCCTCTCCTTCACAGCAAAAATGGCCAATATAGACGTACTACAAGCTCTTTCAGTTATATTTACTAGACCATACCCGGTGAAGGGCGCCCTTCACCATACCCGGTGAGGGGCGCGCGTCCCCTCGTATAAAAATCACACCTGTGTGAAGGTAGCGGCGCCTTTGATATATTTTGTCATAGATATGTGTTTCTACTAGAGAAACAATATTAAATCTCTGTAAATTTATTTCAAGGCTTCCGGTGGCACTAAATAGTGCCATTGGAAGCGAATCACCAAATGCATTCCAAGGTAAGTGGCAAAAACTGATCTGTCATAGCTGATAGAGTGGGTACCTAAAAAATAAACTTTGTGTGTGCGTGTGTATAAATGGGGTACCAGAAAGATATGTATGTGTTATGAAATAATCTATACAATTTATAAGCCGTACCCAGAGTGTTTATGTTCCGGACTTTTACAGTTTATATAAACCATCTAATTTTGCATTCATGATATAATATTGATGTCATGAATAGTTCCCTTGCCTGACCAATCAGAACGTTGACGGGCCTGACCAATCAGAACGTTGACGGAAAAGCCAGGTATAGAGCAGGACCATCGCCGTTAAAAATACATACAAAAAAAGAAGGGGGAAAAGCATGAGAAAATAAAAATATATTCCAAAAAAAACATGAGAAAATAAAAATATATACAAACAAAACATGAGGAAATAAAAAATAAACCTTGACATCATAGTGATGTCATGAATAGTCCCCTTGCCTGACAAATCAGAACCTTGACGGGCCTGACCAATCAGAACCTTGACGGGCCTGACCAATCAGAACCTTGACGGGCCTGATTAATCAGAACCTTGACGGGCCTGACCAATCAGAACGTTGACGGAAAAGCCAGGTATAGAGCAGGACCATCGCCGTTAAAAATACATACAAAAAAAGAAGGGGGAAAAGCATGAGAAAATAAAAATATATACAAAAAAAACATGAGGAAATAAAAAATAAACCTTGTGTATACATGTGGTACCAGAAAGATATTTATGTTTTATGAAATAATGTATACAATTTATAAGCCGTACCCAGAGTCTTTATATTGACCTTAGTGTTATTAGCAAAGCATCGTGGTCTTTTGCGTTGTAGTATGAACTGTACAGAGATGGATGTGCAGTGACTTGTCCGTTGTTTCGGAAGTACGCGTGGTCTATGTGTCCTCCCTCAAAGTGGGTTGCTTCTTGTATGAGTTGAGTGAAGCCTAGTTTCTGAAGAGATTCTGATACGTGGTTGTTGGGGTTTTCACCAAGGCATATGTTGAGATCACCGCATATCAGAGTTGTTTTGATTGGGTCGATTAACCGTGTCAAATTCTGGATCGAGGATGTATGTCCTTTGCTTTTGTAGACACTGATTATGTCTATGTCTGTTGAGACCATCATGGTGATTTGCATCGTGTCACTCGTGAAATCTGTGTGATGTTTTAGTGTTGCTGTTCTGTAGTAAGTGGCTAATCCCTTGCCATGTCCAATACTGTTTAGATGGAGTGAAAACCCATCAATCTGCAGAGATGGGACATAGTTGTTGTGTGTGAGCCATGTTTCACTGAGGCATATAATGTCAGCATAAGCCAGAACAGGGTCTGCTTTAATTTCTTCCAATTTTGGTACTAGGGAATGGCAGTTGAGAGCTGCCACCTTCACAGCCCACTCATGTGTCTTTTCCCATTCTGTAGGGTTGATGTTAATGGACACACTCTCCATCCTCTTCAGTTCCTGCATGGCATTTTTATCTGCACGGAGCTTTTCTTTTGGTAGATGGTTGATGATGTAGAGTTGTTCTAAGGAAGGGACTCTGCTCAGCATGACATATCCCATGGCTGGCTGGAATATTGTTGTTAAGTCCATAGCTGCTGTTTGGGGTTTGGAAATTTCTTGTCCTTGGAACTTGTGGCATGTTGCCGCATAGCAAAGTACTAGTGGGAATTGATAGACTGTTGCAGAGCTCGACGCATGGGTTTGCTTCTTTGACAGGCTGTATGTGAATTGAACTCGTTCCACTGGTGTACAACCAGAGTACTTGAATTGGAGTGCAGGTTGTGTTTTACGTTTGTTTTCCCCTTGATATTCTTCATCAAATCTAACCATCAGTTTGATGACCTTTTCATGTTGGTCTTTGATCACCTCGGCAAGGGTTCCTCTTGAGCCATTGGTCAAACCATCAAGAGTATCCAGATTGTGAATCAACATCACTCGAGCACCAATCTTGAGCGTCAAGGTTTGTAGAAATGACATCCACAAAGGATGAATAGTAACATAGTGATGTCATGAATAGTGACCAATCAGAACCTTGACGGACCTGACCAATCAGAACGTTGACGGACCTGACCAATCAGAACCTTGGCGAACCTGACCAATCAGAACGTTGACGGACCTGACCAATCAGAACCTTGGCGAGCCTGACCAATCAGAACGTTGACGGACCTGACCAATCAGAACCTTGGCGAGCCTGACCAATCAGAACCTTGGCGAGCCTGACCAATCAGAGCGTTGACGCAAAAGCCAGGTATAGAGGGCTAATATCCGCTCTATACCTAAAGGTATAGAGCGGCTAGCGCCGCTAAAAATTTGCTATATAAAAGAGCAAAATAGGCTTGCTATTTTCTGTTGCCCTGCAGCAGGCTTGAGTATATTTTTGATGGCATTTTACACCACTAACAACATTAATCAGAGAATCACACGTCTTTGTCACAACTCGTGTTTTGTCTTTTTTAACCAACACAGTACAAAGTACTGGACACACAGATGACACACAGGTCATAGATGACTCAGGTCATAAACCTGGAAATACAGGAAAATAAACATTGTATTACCATATATTCATAGCATATATGATTCACAATTAAACAGCAGGTAATGTAGCACAGTCTATCACAGTAGAACCGAAATAGCAGAAAATGACTACAATACCCATGAGGCATTCTGAACCATGAGCCAACAACGCGTCGCCCCAGCTACCATTAAGTTACAGTGTCCAAGTTACAATACACAAAATACACCAAAATAATACTTTTCAATTGACTACTTGGGTAGCACTGATAATATTAACCACAGTAAGGTTCATAAAGTGTGTTGATGAAACGTTTACATTGTTGATTAAGTCACGATGACGACGTTAGCATTAGCGTTAGCCGCATGCTAGCGCCAAACGTCCGTTAGCTTAGCATCACGCTAACGGCTCATAGTAACTTGGTTTGGCTAATAAACATTAATCCCAACTAACGCCAACACAGTAATGGATGTAAACATACACAGACATGCTTTGGACATTATTATCAGGTTGCATGTTGGTGGTATGGGGTTCGTTTGGTTTGGCCTCGTTTTCATAGACCTCGTTGCTTGTTTCTCTCGCGAAACCTGTGGCCATGTTTCCCATTGAACCCGGGAAAAAACCCTACGTCCGCTGCCACTACTGCTCCCGGTTTGGCTACAATGGGAAACATGGCCACAGGCTGACTAAATAAGCGATTTAAACGGGTAGTTTCGCTGGCGACCTAAAATATTATGCAGCCGACCAAACCTTAAACATCCGTGTGGTTTAGAATCTACCATTAGTTTTGGGATACGATGTATACAAAAGGGTAAACAGCGGAGCCTTGGCGGACGTTCGCCCGATCCTGGAAGAGAACGACATAGAACCGTTCTTTATGGAGCTAATGTGCATCGTGTGTGGGGAAACAAATCTGGAGTGTTTACTTTCCACAGCAGAGAGTGGGCGGGGTCTATGGTGTAGAGTCGGTGTTGCCATGTCCGCCGATTGTAAGCGCTTTAGGGCCAATGTTGGTGTTATAGGGTTCGTTTGGTTTGGCCTCGTTTTCATAGACCTCGCTGCTTGTTTCTCTCACGAAACCTGGCACACAACGACGCATGCGCAGTTTGATCGGAGACCCAGGACCCCATCCACCCACCGTCAGGTTACTAGAATTATAGTAGGATTATAGTAGGATGGCATCAGACAAGCTCAATGTCGCAGCCATGGCGACAAACCATCCCCAGACCCAGTCCCTGAGGTCAGACATGGCCTCGGACATGTATTGTTCATTGTTTAATGTTGCTTTTGGGGCTTCTGTATATGTATTGCTATTATCATTGTTTTGTTGATTTTGTTTTTAGTTTTGTTGTTTATTGTTTAACCTTAACATGTTCGAAATATAGCTATTCATTCATTCAGCTGAGGAAGACTCCTATGCCTTGCGGTTTTGCGGAGATGGACCTCTGTAGTCAGTTCAGGGGCTCCTGACCAATCGGCATTCCAGTTAGCCAAATTTGTTTTAATCGGCCATATGGTGGCGCTGTACCAAACCATTTTAAAGCTTGGACTTTTAACTCTTGAACCGTAGGTTGTACAATCAAATGGCCACACCCATTTCCGCTTAACTAGATTTAGCATGTTCCTCAAAATGTTCCTCAACAAATAGGCTCTATTCACAGCAGCCATATTATGAAGACATTCACAGGTGTTACCAATGATACTAATGAAGGCTCTGTTCCATTTAGTGTAGCACAGTGGTTTCCACGACCCCCATAACTCTGAGAGTGTACAAATGGAACCAAATGGACCCGTTACACACCCGTAAAGGGCCATTTGGGAGTGTTTCCAGTCAGCCAACATGCACAATATCAGCACCCTGACTCTGTTTGACCAGAATGGAACAGAGCCTTCATTAGTATCATTGGTAACAGCTGTGCATGTCTTCATAATATGGCTGCTGTGAATAGAGCCTATTATACTTGACCATTTGCCCTGTCGTTTTTTGACTATGGTTCATAACACTTACTCCAATCTTGCGCTTTGTAAGTCACTGTGTATAAGAGTGTCTGCTACACTAATTGCCTACATTTTAAAGCTAATTAATGCAAATGTACTTATTTTCAACTTTCACATGAACGGCAATCTTTTCACAGCCCTAGTCATTGGGCTGTATTGGGTTTGGATCCAGAATCCCTCGTTTTGGAGGTGGCTGGACGGTATACCATCTGCCGTCTCTGATTGGTAGAGATTGAAACGTCTGTCTGCCGCTCTGTTGATTGGACACATGTCTGCCTGTGTGAGTGGCTTTTCACTCCACCCAAAATAAAGCCTCAATTAAGTTGGAGCATCTCATCTTCACCACTGAAGAATCCCCCCAGTCTTGCTCCTTGATGGAGCTGCAATTACCAACGAGAGCTGTCCTGTGTGTGTGTGCGTGTGCGTGCGTGTGCGTGTGTGTGTGTGTGGAAAGGCTTTATAAATTGAGAGAAGAAGGGGGACAGAAAGACAGTCACAGTAGAAAGAATAGTCCAACAAACTGCAGGGAAAATATCACATCTCGATGGTAGGATGCCAGAAGGGTGGAAGAAAGGAAGGAAGGAAAAGGATTTAAAAAATCATAAATAAGTCAAAAATCTTAACACTCTGGTCGCTTTTCAGCATTATAAACTAGTACATAAACTTTTTTTTGTTATACTTTTTAGCCTTAATGTCTGACTGTACATTGTGCTGTTTACAATTCTGACTTATAAAGTATTCAATCAATCAATTTATACGGATGGGAGAAAGGGGGAATGAGAGAGATGGAAAAGAAATGGTGAAAGGCTGTCCGCTGTACCCAAATGTATAATGTTGTGCATCGGCACATATTGGCTTGCTATCCCATTTGATGCCATTACAATGTTACCGTATAGTTTTAAATGGAGAAATACTGATTCATTTGTAAATCAATAGAAATTTGATTGTGTCAGATGAAAAGACAAAAAACAATTACCCACAGAGGCCAAGTGATGAAGGCGCTTTTATGGATTGTTTTTGTCTTCTATGCACATTTTGGACTGTCTGGAGGTACACACATTTCCATCATTTGTCAAGGAAACTTCCACAATGCTAATCTATTCATCAATTTATTTTATTTAACAACAATTTAGAATTTAGGCATTTAGCAGACAAATTGCAAGGTCAGAGTAAATGCCATGAACCTTGTTAAACCAACAGTAGAGTAGTGTAAGTGCGAAGTGGTTGATTTAAAATTAAGGCTGATTTATACTTAGTTGTGCGTCGGTGTCGTGCACAGAAAATAGCCGATCTACAAGCTCAGAGTGCGTCGCAGCGTGACACATTCTGAGTTACACCTCATACTACACCTCATAAGATACACCAACTAAGTATAACTGAGACTTTAGAGTGCTAAACTAACACGTATGTGCTGCAATGTGGTTGACAACAAACTTGGCATCCATCCAAATAACATACTTACTGTAGCATCTGCTTATAAGTAAACAACATGCATCTGGAGAGCCTCTGCATTTTTTCTGAGACAGTCAATAGGGCATCTCCGGCCATTTGGCATGCTGCTTCATCCTCATGTGTAATAATTCATATTTATATATTTATCTACACACATGAATACCAACCTTTACAGTCTATAGGCCGGTTCGCTTCGACTCATCCGAATGGACAGAGGGGAAAAAAGCAGCAACGGTCTCGGCCATTTATCTGCTTCAAAAATACCTTTTCTCTAATCGAGGCACCCCGGCACATAGAACACTTTCTAAATGCTGCGGTGTGCGCAACACGTGGAAAGCTGTGCAATGCCATTGCTCCCGTTCCCATTGAAAACCATTGCAAAAAGATGGCCACATAGGCAGACACAAAGTTAGGCACGGCGAAAACAGAAAACCGCTGATCTACAAGCTCACACCCCTCCCCAACTCTCCAGTTGAAGACGTGCTAAATAGTGACCTCGGCCTGTGTAGTGTTGGGTTGGAGCATCTGCCTTCAATTGGCCATCAATGTAAACTTGAAAGTGAACTTTATTTATAAAGCACCTTTTCTCTGTAAATCTGAATTTGCTCATATTGTGATGTTTCATTATCATTCAATTATTGTTCCACCGTCACATGAAACCATGAAAATCTCTGTCCCTGTTTTGCATATTCCCCTCCTTGACTTTGTAATGCATGATACAAATCCTTCCTGTCTCAAGTGCCTTTTCCTGATGACCGGCAGAGATGGAGGCTTATTTACCGTGAAGCCTCAAACACGATATCGTAGGCCTAGTGCAGCCGGCACTTGCATTTTTATGAGCCTGCCAGCCACTTCTCTGCTTTCTCCAATCATCGCTATTTCTCCCCCACCCTGTTTATGCTAATGCAAAAATATTTTCATTATATCTCACAATGATGCATTTAATAGGCAATCTGTTCTCGATGCCTGGTGCGTAGTGTGGGTATAATCACATTGTGCCAGGCGCTAAGGCAGGTGCCTAAAAACTACACTGATTGGTTACGTGGATAAGAGCTGAGCATGATAGGGAAATAGAATAAACAAAATACACCTGTCTCCAATGAAAGGCAAATTACATCTTTCTCGCCTGAAAGATTCTGGATCCGTTTTTCAGCCGCATGCATAGAGGCAAATACATAACGTGCGCGTGGGCGCGCGCGCGTGTGTGTGTGTGTGTGTTAATGTTTGAATAATACTGTGTGTTCTATTTTCCTCTCAGTGTGATGTTAATAAATTCAAACTGTAGTTCAGTTGTATCTCAGTTGTAAATACAATATGCAGTGTAACAAAATGATACAGCACATGAAAACAGAATGTTTTGAAACCCAAATTCAGTTTGTATTACGGAGTAGTCCAAATGATTTAGAATGTTATCATTACTTATAATGAAGTGTAAAACAGGTTCCTTGTCCTGAACACAGAGTTTGATTATCAGGGTGGGTCAGTAGTGCGTGTTGGTAGCATGTGTGACTGTCACCGACTGCATTGTGGGGAAAGGTGTCCCGTGGTGTCACTCGAACCTGAAAAGCTGCTCACTGACACCTGCCAATGGTTTGCCAAGTTATCTTCCCCTCTTTTAGCGCTTGTAAATGTACCCATGAATAATTTGATGGTGTCATTCTTTCTGGTTTAAAGGCACTGACTTCAAAGGGTTTACCAGATGGTCAAGCCTCTCAGTAAATCATTCTCACAAACGACAGTATAATACTCTCACCACACAATGTTAGCCCAGGATGCCATTAAAAAACACCTGCCTCCCTTCGTACAACAGCACCGGTCCTTTATTTCATCACTAAGCAGCGTGTTGCAGAAGGGGTATGTCGGACATCTTGGCAGTGGTTTTATTTCACTGTGAATCCTGTGGCCTATGTCGGGTGTCGACAGACTGATTGATGTACGGACATGTGCATGTGTTCTGGTACAAGGGCTTCAAAGTCCAACAAAGAGGCAGGTGTCATCCTGCATGCTGCCTTGAGCTTTTGCTATTTTGGCCAGGTGGTCGTCAAGTCTGTAGATAACGTAGGTCAGAGGGTCATCTGCCTTGAAATGTGGCAGTATTAAATTATTATGATTCTTGTTATAGTGTGCTAACAAAATAAGATAGCCAAAATGACTCCTTTGCTTCCTTTTATCACTGACAGCACAAGATGAAAATCAATACTAGAAGAAGGCGTGTCTGAAGTCTTTGGCTGACCAAAAGATAATACTTTTAGTGGCCTAAGTCCCCTATTTATTTAGAAATATTGAATGATGAACTTCATGCACTGTGTTTTGGAATTCTTTTTATGAACCAGAGTTTTAGTAGGTGTTACAGACTTTGCTCTGTTCACTTGAAGACAATAGTTAGCCTAGATATATGGTTTATTGTCCTCGGAGAGGAAATTATTATCCACGCTCGGAACAGAAACAAAGACACGATGGGATGTATCACACACACCATGTAGCACAAACACAGTGACATCACAGAGAACGTGAAGCTGCAACACAAACATAATAGGGGTCACAAGGGTGGGGAGTGTTGTTGAGTGCAAAGCTTTTGCAGAGGCGGGCACCCCCCCCCCCCCCCTGCACTAGGATGGTGTGTATCCACGGATAGAGAGGGAGGGAACCATTGACAGTAGAGGGGGGTGTTCTATGTCAAGTGCAATGATGTTTGCTTTACTGCATTTTGTGTTGTTGTTGTAATGTTGGTATTTAAACTGGCACAATAAACGCATGATTATTGCTTTACCGTGCTTGTTTACCGTACATATACTGTGTCTGTGGAGATGAGTTTGTACAGGTTGTGTGAGGGAAAATCAATGCTTTTGGCAGCTCTGTGTGTGTGTGTGTGTTTGTGTGTATGCGTGATCTTTAACAATGTATTTCTATTGTTGACGGTAAGCACGTTGGGTGAAAAAAACGGGCTCACTGAGAATATGGCACAGAAGGAGGTAGGATTTGACACTGGTGTATTTTAAATGTTCGGATGACTGTGAGTCCCAGTGCACAGAGATTATCCATGGGGTATTGGCTGAAGCTGAGGTTATTGTCCAGCGCTATGCCAAGATAACCCTCAGCCATCTCTAATTTCCCTCCATGGTTGGACTAGAGGGGTGAGCAGGTATTATGGGGGAATTAATGAGCAGTGCTTTGGCTCCGGAGACATTGAGGTGGAGGAAGTTATTGCTACAGCATGTGATGAACTGAGATATGGACTGTTGGAGTTACTTTAGGCTATTGTCTTTGAGAAGTGATAAAAGGATCATCTGATCATCTAGTATGTGTAGTTTGTAGTGACAGAGGATGGACTCTGATGTTTGGTCTCTGTAGAGGTCATAAAGGAACGGATTGAGCACACAGCTGGTTCCGTTTAGTCTGTCTTGTATAATTCCAGGAAGCCATAAATAGTGATCACTCCTCTTTGCTGTATTTGATGATAATTGCAAAGGAAGTTCACTGGTGAGTCCTTGGACGCACTTCCAAGTAATACACTATATAAAGGTAACTTCAAAAAAGGCTTTTTGAAGTTTTCCAAGTTTGCGTCTGTTCAAAATGTTGGCAGAAGTTGTGCATTCAGGCTTATCTGGATTTTCAAAAGATGTGTGTCCCATTGTTTGCAATTCTTATTCTCCTCAACTCCGTTTTGTGAGTGAAACACCTGGATTCAGCGGTCTGTCTTCTCTTGTGTTGCTTGTCTGCCAAACACATGCACAGTCCATTACCTTCATGCCCGCAGGTGTTGGAACCAACATAACTTAACAAACATAAATTGTGCCGCTTCCATCTCAACCATAGCTTTTGGTCAACAGCTTCACACAGTAGATTATAGCACCATGTGCTAAGCTCTGTAACCCAACCGTCATCATTGGTCTGTCTGTCTGTCTATATTGTTTAGCGTCCATGAGTTTGTTGTGCTTGTTGTCTGCCAGACTGTCTGCCTGTTTGCCTGCCTATCTGTCTGTTGTGTTTGTCTACCTGTCAGCATGTCTATCTGTTGGTTGGTCGGTCTGTCTGCCTGTGTATGTCTGTCCTGTTTGCCTGTCTGTCAGTCTCTTTCTGTCAGGGCATTGGCAGCTTGGTCACCATACCCATGATGCTGATGATACGTACGGCGAGTCCAGATATCCCTGGCAGTGTCTATTACAGCATACTGTATGCCAGTCTGCTAAATACCCGCCAATGTTGCTCTGATCCCCTCTCACGTTGCAGATACCTTTTGTAGTGTGAGTGTAAGGTAGTGTAAGTGATATTTTTTGGTTAACACAAAAAGTGTTTTAGTTAAAAGGTTAAAGCTCTATATTCTGATAGTAATCATTGCCATGTGTTTGTTCAGGTACAGGGGTCTCCCCATCTTTCCAGCTCTTTAATAAACATAAAATACGTTTTCAGGTGGGTGGCCAATTACAATTTCACTTCTTTATCCTGTATGAGTTCTCTCTGATATTCCGACCTGAAAATATATTTTATGTTTATTAAAGAGCTGGAAAGACGGGGAGACTCCTGTTACTGAACAAACACTCTATAACAAAAATCACTTACCGCACCTTTAATTAACCTGATTTCACTGAATTGACATATCTATTATTTTATGTAAATATGAATTCTGGTTTAGTCAGGTTTTAACTGACCAAAACAACATTGTTTCATATTCGTATGGAGGTTACAGTACTTTTCCATAGGTTAAGTAAGCCTTGCTTACTTAACCTATTGGCCATGAGGCTGTTTCTGTAGTGTGAGGCAGCTTGATGTACAAGCACATGGACATGACGTTAGTATGTCTCAGGGACTTAGCAGGGAGGCTTTGGTATGACCCGGCTGGGGATCGAATCCCAACCTCCCCAGTCTCGGGGCAGACACTCTAACCTCTAACCTAAGGCCACTGAGCTGGCCTTGTGCTTTCCATAGGTTAACACACAGGCTATTACGTTGGAATAATGCCATGTGTTGTTGAACAAAGTGCTACTGTAGCCCTTTCATAGTCCAGGGACTGGATGAAATGAGAGAACTGAGGGGTGGGTGAGAGACTGCTGGTAATGGCAACAAAAAAAGCCCTGCTGTGCTGCAAGGGAAATGTTCCCTAATGCATTTCATAGTGTACACTGCGTGAGAGGTACCACAGTGATATTAACCCCGCTTTTCTACCAAAAGACAAATCCACAGTGGGTATGGTGAATACACCAAGTAAGTCTGATTGTTCCCCAAATAAGGGATTTTTGTTCCAACTCTCATTTCAGTGTAATGGCAAACCAATCGCCAGAGAAAAATGTTTTGGGCATTTTATGTTTCGATGTTTCAATGTGTCATATCAACATTTCTAGATGTGGACCATGTCGACTCGACACAGTTCTTGTCTAAACTAACCCTAGGCATATTCACATTTGCTTGAATTGTCAAGTACTACGTGCAATTTGTAAATCACCCTATAGCAGGGTCTTCAACAGGGGGTCCGGGACCCCTTGGGAGTCCTCAGAGTTACTACATGGGGGCCACCAAATCTTTGTGAGATTGGATTTTTTTTTTTACATTAACCACTTGAACCCTATTATCCCCATTCTGAACAGAACTTGAGCCAAAAATAGCCGATCTACAAGTTCACAACGCCTCGCGTTGCGAGGCGTTGTGAGCTTATAGATTGGCTATTTTTAGCAAGTAGGTTTGGTGTTGGTCTATGAAATCTATGAAAATACAATGTCATACAGTATGTAGTGGGGGTCCTTGCAACATGTCTCTCTCAGCTAAGGGATCCTTTCCTTGGGCTGAGAACGTTGAAGACCCCTGCCCTATAGGTATGCAAATCAGACAGCGCCGAGCCGACAGCGAGGCCATTGCGCCGCTCGGTGCAGGTACTCGCTCGTTTATATAAGCTTGCCTTGTTTTCAATGCAATCATTTGTATTGAGTTAAATGGACGCATTTTTTTTACATTTTGTGTGGAGCCAGGGGGCGAGTGATGAGGAGGCTGGGTGTAACTAGCCGAATAGCTGCTGTGTGACTATTCTTGCCCTATTCTAATATAACTGAATTACATTCAGTTATATTATTAACCACTTCATCCCATGCAGCATCCATCTTCTGGAGGGAACATTAGCCAAAAATAGCAGATCTACAAGCTCACAACATGTCAACGTGTTATGAGGTTGTAGATCTGCTATTTTTTTATGTCCATCCAGTCCCTGGACAATTTATTTCTAGTATAACAAGATGTTGGTGTACTGTAGATGGGAAAAAAAACGTCAAATTACAGAGCCGACTCATGTTTACTCTAGACTCTAGAGTAAAGTCTACAAGAGGGTTTAAGTGGTTAATGCACCAATTCTAGTTAAGTATTTCCCCTCTGCGTCCACCTCAGTCAAACTCTAATGGCACTCACACAGCTTGACACAAATCAATTTACCTCATGTACTGTAACATAAATGCACTCTCACCGCAGAAATTGTGGGGATTTTACCATCTGAACGTGTATGCTTGTGTCAGTGTGTGTCTATGTGTGTCTGTCTTTGTACACATTTCCATGTACGTGATTTCGTTTTGGTTGAGCTACAGTAGCTTGTTTGTTTGTACAGTTCAAGAGAGTTTTATTGTCACATAGATGTACAAGTACTGTACACCCACTGTGGAAAAACGGGCTCCATAACACACACATAAACAATAACTCTAAACACCTAAACTAAACAACTTATACAAGTTAAGGTTAAAACGTGTGTGTGTGTGTGTGTGTGTGTGTGTGTGTGTGTGTGTGTGTGTGTGTGTGTGTGTGTGTGTGTGTGTGTGTGTGTGTGTGTGTGTGTGTGTGTGTGTGTGTGTGTGTGTGCGTGTGCACGCGTGTGCGTATACATTGAGAGAAGAAGGGGGACAGAAAGACAGCAGTCACAGTAGAAAGAATAGTCCAACAAACTGAGGGAAAATATCACATCTGGATGGTAGGATGTCAGAAGGGTGGAAGGAAGGAAAAGGATGTGTGTGTGTGGTTATTGTAGGTGGCAAATAATAGGCCTCATTCTGGTGATTTGTGTGCCACCAGACATACCAGCAGCATGCAGCTCCCAGGTCTTGCCTGCCTCCACTGATCGATGCGTCTGGTTCCAGGGTTTAGCCGGGCCAAAGCTCCCGGCACTCTAATGGAGCTTCATTTAATAGAAAGCTGAGATACAAAGCTCTCCAGCCGGTGTGTGTGGGAGGAATGGAGAGAGTGATGGGCGAGAGAGAGGGGAAAAGAGAGAGCTTTGGTTTTGTGTGGGTGGTGTGTGTGTGTGTGTGTGTGTGTGTGTGTGTGTGTGTGTGTTTGTTTGTGGAGGAAGGTATGTCTGTGTGGAGCGAATGATGTGTGTGTATGTTTGTGGCTGTAGTGTAGGCGTGTGTGTGTTTGTGTGCTTAATGCTTATAGTATGAGAAAAATGTTGTCTTTGTAGGGTGTGTGTGTGTGTGTGTGTGTGTGTGTGTGTGTGTGTGTGGTCATAGTGAGACATGGCCAGGAGGTGGTGTGGTGGCAGAAGTAATGTGACATCAGTACACACTACACACACTGAAATCCTCATGTGTTACTGTACCCAAATGGACCCAACGGGTCACTCTGTCAGAGGTACAGTAAATGAACACTGAGGATTTTACTGTGTTGTATTATGGAATCTCTGGCAGCACCGGCCTGCTAGGAATGTAACCATTTGTGTGTGTGTGTGTGTGTGTGTGTGTGTGTGTGTGTGTGTGTGTGTGTGTGTGTGTGTGTGTGTGTGTGTGTGCCAGAGGCAGGCAGATATTGCAGACAGAGCTGGTCAGATAGAATTCCCCCCCCTCTTTACCCCCCTGTGTGTGTGTTACAGGACCCAGCGAAGCACGCTGGCACTTTAGCCACTCCAGGAAGAGAGCTCTTACACAGACACACACCATTCACACACATAGTGTGTGTACACACACACACACACACACACACACACACACACACACACACACACACACACACACACACACACACACACTCAACGGACAGCCGACCTTTGAAGCCGCGCTGTGAGCATGTCGACGCAGGTAAAATACGACTGCACTGCTTTGTTTCAACGTTACGTTCTTATTCAATAGCTTGCGTTTGTCGTTACAGTGCTATTTGAATTCCTGTTAAACAGAGAGAGAGAGAGAGAGAGAGAAAGACACACACACACACACACAGGAAGGTGTACATGGGCTGTGACGGACAGTGGCTGAAATGACTAGTAAGTAGGTGGCTGTTCTCTTGCCACTAGCTCGGGCGCTAGAGTAACAAAACAAAGTGGCTGTCATACGCTGCTCAGGCTGCTGTTCGCTCACCATGCCTCCTAGCCCTGCTAATATTACCATGCACCGTAGGCTATACTCTGTCCTTGTGTGGGCGTGTGTGTACTGTATGTACTGTATGACACAACGTTGATGAGGGTAGTGGCCTGGGTTATTGTCATTGGAACTTTTTTTTCTTTCCTAAACCGAAATAGTATTTGGCTTTTTAGTGAGCTGAGTGGGACACAGTGTAGGGGAAACGGACATTAGGAGAGCTGAGCTTGCATAGTGCTTATCTTGTCACAAAGTCATTGTTCAGCAATTTATATCGTCTAGTAGTGGTTCTCAAAACGGGGTCCAGGGACTCTGGGTTCCTTGGAGGGGTTCCAAATGGACCGTCTGTATTCTGTAGCTCTGTAAATCTTTGCTTCTGGGGATTCTACAAATGTCTTCTAAATCCTAAGTTTTCTGAAAAAACCTATGTTGCTATATCAGTGGTGCTCAAACTTGTTCATGTCAAATGTATATGGGGTATTTGGCCGTGGACCCCCATCTCAAATTATTTTGTTCCATTGACCCCAGAAGCAAAGATTTGAGTTAAAAATGTTTCCTTTGAAAAAATATGTATATTTAAAGATTAGCACATTTTTTCACAATAAAAAAAAAGCAGATCTACAAGCTAACACACACACACACACACACACACACACACACACACACACACACACACACACACACAGAGCGCCGCGCTGTGAGCTATTATATCTGCTATTTTTAAATAGCCAAAGTATAAAATAATGGTTTAAGTGGTCTCACAGATGTGTTCCCGGTTTTAATGGGTTAAATACAGTAGACTTAAGGCCTTTGCAGACAGGGTGCGATTAGTCAATCAGTTTTGCATGCGAAAAGACGCACGAATCGAACTGGGTTCGATTGGAAAAAAACGCATCGCATCGCCACACGGTAAATTCGGAGCCGGTGTGCATGAGGTCATTGAGAACCATGTGTTCATTTAAAAAATGATATTGTCCGTTTTTTCCGTGCGAAAAATCGCACCCTGTCTGCCGAGGCCTTTATACTGTAGACACAGCTTACATTCAGAGTTCAGACTGTATTAGACCAGGGCCTAGGGTTCTGTTCTTCAGACTGTATTAGACCAGGGCCTAGGGTTCTGTTCTTCAGACTGTATTAGACCAGGGCCTAGGGTTCTGTTCTTCAGACTGTATTAGACCAGGGCCTAGGGTTCTGTTCTTCAGACTGTAATAGGCCTAGGGTTCTGTTCTTCAGACTGTATTAGGCCTAGGGTTCTGTTCTTCAGACTGTATTAGGCCTAGGGTTCCCAAACGTTTCCATGCCAAGGACTCCCAAATAACCCAAGCCCCTAGCTGCATCCTCCCATTGTGAAATGACTTAACCCATTCAATCCGTGGGACGCATCTCTGTCATTTTAGATTTCTTTGGCTATTCAAAAATAGCTGATCTACAAGCTCATAGTGTGGCAAGTGCCACGCTATGAGCTTGTAGATCTGCAATTTTTTGAAAAAATCGTGACAATTTGTGCAAATCTTTGAATATATATATATTTAAAGTGAACATTTGTCAAATATTTTGTTCCAGGGACCTCCCCTCAGAAGCAAAGATTTGGCTTACAAATGTTCCATTAAAAAATATATATTCAAAGATTTGCACATATTTTCACGATATATTTTCTAAAAATAGCAGATGTACCGTATGCTATATACTGTATATGATTGCTTTCCCTGGTCTTAATGGGTTAAAGAGCAGCTGAAATAAAAAAATGTTTTTTCACATAATTTGTTTTTATCAATAGTCCCTCAGAATAGTGGAAAAAAAACACTGCTCATCTGCCAGTAGACTTGGGTGAGGTGCTGCTGGAGACAAAACCAAACCACTCAAAACTTTGCAAAAATCTGTTTTTTTTCGGTCATACAGAAAGCATTTTTGCACAGATTTGACTTTGATTTGATAGTCCCTAAAAGTCCAATCTTAATGATTGCCTGTTAAACAAAAACATAATCAGCATCAACATCAGCAGGACCAATTTCAACCAATAACGTCATGACTGTCAGCTGCCGAATCCTATATCTCCACTTCCCAGGGACTGGACATTCACCAGTAGATGGGGCTCGCTGGTTCAACATCTCAGCCCAACCAGAACTCCACCCTGTGTGTGTTGTGCCTGTGATTAATTGGATTTCAGCGAATTCGAACGGAGCATTTGCGATGAAAGACTCTGGAATTCCATTGAGTGATCGCCAATCCAAATACAAAAGTGTTTGCCTTTTCATAAATGTGGGTCCAGCTAGCAATGTTCCAAAAAGTAACTATAAAAACTATAATGGACGAAAAACTGCAATGTCGGTCAGGAGCTCGCAAAAAAAAAAAGAGTCCATTCCGTATGGTGCCCTTGTATATACTGTGCTCACACACATTTAGGTTACTCTGTGCTCTGAATGGGTAATGACCTTGCTGCTGTTCCCCCCTACTGCTCCAGGAGTCACTCTCCTCTCCTCCCCTCTCCTGAGACATGGGTGACTGCAGTTACCTATACTCTCCTTGCTTTTCTTCTCCTCTTCCCTCCTACACTCCACTCTCCTCCCTCATTCCGCATCAAACACATTTCATCCGGTCAAAAAGCAGAGTCTCTAAATAGACATGACCTTAGACTGAAAACACAGCCTCGCTCGCCACCAACTTGACATTTTGAAGTGACCCGTCGGCTGTATGTTCCTAACCTGTCTGTCAACTGGCTAGAGACATAACACAGACGGATAGTCCGTCCACTTAGGATAGAGACACCGTTCAAAGCCAGTGTTCTCCACTCTCGTAAATGTCACTCAAACAGGCAGGCGTGTATTGCCTAATGTTTGAGACCCATCATTGATTGGGCTGAAGTCAATAGTGTGTGTAACTGCAGGCGTGGACACACACACACACACACACACACACACACTCGTACACACTTGTCATTGTGCTTTAGCTCTTTGTTTTGGTTTGTTTTTCATTTAAAAAACGAAACAAAAATATTGAACGTCTCTCAAAGATAATGAGTCTATCAGTAGACAATTACATTGTGTTTTGATCAAGTCCCATTGGTGTAAGTACACAGTAAATACAAATCTGAATGTAACTGCAGGAGGCCTTTGATGTTGGATAATATTGGCACAGTCTCAATGAGTTACGGCTTGAAAAGGCCATAGGTCTGACTAAAGGTTCATTTAAAAACATATGTTCTTCTATTTGGTACAAGAGAGAGAAAGAGGGACAAAGAGAGCAATCAATTGTCAGGGGATGATGGAATGGAAATAGAGGGACAGATTTGAGGGGCAGAGAGAGAGAGAGACCCTGGCTGGAAAATGGCAGAGTGAGAGACATTTCACTTCCCCCTTGCTTTCTTTTACGACGTCACAGAGAAAGAAAGACAAACCTAACAGTGACAGAGAGAGAAACAGACATGCAGTGAGAGAAAAATGTGAGATTACCCCCCAAAAAAATGCATTATTTGATTTAAATTGATTGTTTATACTGTATAAAGATGAAATTGATTAGTTTGAACTATTATTACTATTATTCTTATTACTGTGCTGTGTGAAGTCTGTGCCACCACTGTAAGAGCTGGTTTTGCATCCCTGTCGAGTAGGTATTGTGGCTGCTCACAGACCTGGTCGCCTTGTGTAACATTTGTAGTACTACTAGGCTCTTCCAGCAGAGAATGAGCACACGCTGAGTCCAGGGCTCAGTCCCGGGGGCTCGGGGGGCTCAGTTGCGGTCGCAGTGGGTGTCTATACATTACATCCCATCGCGGGAAAGCCCGAGACACCATACACTTCTGACGCTGACGCATTCTTGGACACGAGCGTTCATAGACAGATGGTATGGCTTAAGGAAGGTTTTCTCTTGGTCGTGTTCTGGTCACAAGGACAACCGCGGAAGCAAAGTGGCACTCCATGGAAGAGCGGCTTGTACACAAAGGTCAAGGTCACATAGCACAACAGGTGGTGTGTGTGTGTGTGTGTGTGTGTGTGTGTGTGTGTGTGTGTGTGTGTGTGTGTGTGTGTGTGTGTGTGTGTGTGTGTGTGTGTGTGTGTGTGTGTGTGTGTGTGTGTGTGTGTGTGTGTGTGTGTGTGTGTGTGTGTGCACGACCGAAACATAGAGATGTGAACATGTGTGTGTTCTTGCGTTTGCTGGGTGTGTTTTCTCCTGCCAGTGCTGTCACAGAGGGGTGGTGTTTATGTAACCTCAGTGTCTGTCACCCCTGTCCGTTGTAAATGTCACCATCTCCATTTATGGGCATCAGGCAAGGTGGTGAGGTCACACACACAGGTCACGCAGTGTCTCTCTGCCACATTTACTGTGTACACCATTGGTTCTCAAAGTGGGGTCCGGGGACCCCCAGGGGTCCTTGAGGGAGTTCCAGGGGGTCCCCAGCTAGATGATAGATCATTAGGGACCAAATTTACCCTTATGGGTTTGTAACTCAGAGAGTGTACAAATGGAACCAAATGCGGGTCCATTTGGTTCCATTTGTACACTCTCTGAGTTAAATTAACATTGATTTTACAATATAAATTGGGGTCCCTGAGATAGAAATGCCATTAAATGGGGGTCCGTAGCCTAATGCACGTCAAACTGGGGGTCCTTGAAATTAAAATGGTTGAAAATCACTGCTAGGGCCGTAAAAATCTTCTCTTATGGGGGTCCTTGGCATATCTTTTCAAATGGGGGTCCGCGGGCTAATAAGTGTCAATGTGGGGGTCCTTGACATGAAAAAGTTTGAGAACCACCGGTGTACACCGCTAAATCCTGAGGGTTAATTTAACTCTGAGGGTGTGTCCATCTTTAAAGTAACACACAGGCTATTGCACAGTATATACAGTATTCGCTTAGGAAAAAAAAACAAGGTCAACAGATGTGGTCTAAATGCAATACTGACACTTCATCAGGCCTGTAACCATTCCTTATCGGAGAAGGGTTTCACATTGAGTTGAAAAGGATTGAAAAGTCAATATTGACTTCAGTAATTACAGTAGCTACTGTAGCTACCTGCTTCCCACACATACGGTATGTGTCCATGCGTATAGCATGTATTCAGTGTTCAGAACATTCAACATTCAGCAGCATACACACATTACTGACACTTGTTTGATAAAATATAGAAATTTGAGGCTCCAAAAGTTTTAGGCTCCAACATGTCCCTCACCCCAGCATGAAGTTACACATGGCACCTGATCCTTTTGAGTACATTTAGTGTACTCACTAGCGGCCTTAGCTATATGTTTCACCCGTTTCAATTGAAACAGGCCTCGCCCTCAGGGAGCCCCCGACTTTTTTACCTGTCCCCCGTGACGGGGCGTGGGAGGTATGGGGGCCCAACATTAGCTCTTGAAACGGGCCCCCAGATCTTGAAGGCCACCCCTGAGTGTACTACTTGCATTAAGAATTTCTCAATTAACAATTTCTTAAATCGCAGGAGGCTGCAACGGTATAGTCTTTTCTCTACAGGTACATTATTTCAGGTATTTTAATTAGGGATGTGACCGAATAGGGTTTTTGTAAATCGATTATTCCACGACTGCCATTTTTATTATGTATTTATTTACTTTCAATTAACTGTCACCGACATGTTTGGAATTTGCGTCAAAGACCAACTGTTTCAAAGCCATAGTTGCTTATTTAAGTGTTGCTGAAACGTTAGGGAGAGAGAGCGGACAGCAGAGCTCACAACTAATGCTGAAATCGCATTCTAAGAGACAATTCATATGCATTTTTGTTGTCGCCCAATGCTCTGAAAGTCCTACTTAATTTGGAGCCTTTTCAGATTGTTAAATGGATAGCGCATTGCTTAGGCCATACGCCATTATCATGCGCACATTGTTCTGCTGATGGCTCAATCAGGCCGCGGGAAAGCTGCTGAAATACAAATACAAAGCGCCCACCAGTGCCTCCCGATTATCCTCTTAAGAAATGATGATCACAATTATTCGTGTCAGTATTAGACAGTCAGTAATGAGACAAATCATTTTTTGCACTTGAATTTGTTCAAAAGGAAAAGTTCGGGAATGACATGCAGCAAATGTTTCGCCTGGCACCGGGACTCAAAGCAGGGACTCGCTGCTTGCTATCGGGCGAGTTAAATTTACATTAACCCATTTAAGACCTGAGGCCGATTCTACGAAATGCCTGCTAAATCAGTTGTTCTCACATTTTCAAGATTTTTTCAAAAATAGCAGAGGTCTGCTATTTTTGAATAGCCAACGCAAAAATCTAAAATGACACGGGTGCTTTCCCGGTATTAATTGGTTAACACGAACAACAGCCGTCTGCTATCAAACATAGTTCCATTGATTAAACATTCAGTGAATACCAAAGACTACAGTAACAAAATACTACTATTTCATTACAAAGACGGTGCAGACGCACCAAGCATCACTACAAGCTAGGTCACTCCGGGGTTCTGTTCTGGAAGTGGTCCAAAACAGAGCTGCTTCCTTCTCCCAAGTAAAAATGTTGCAACAACAACACAATTCGATGATGCAGCTACTATTTATGCATGTGCACATCACTAACGATGCAGCTCCGAGTGGTCTGTCCTCACTTCTCCCTCCGTCGTGCAGGTGCGTTCCTGCCCTTACATGGCGAGGGGCTGTGCGGAGAGCCGCATACCAGCGCTGAGTAGGTTATTTTCATCCAAGTGCATTGAAGGAGTTTTCAAGAGGTAGCTGCATTTAATGACACGGTTAGTTATGCAAGTCGCTTGCCCACCACCAACACTAGTACCGTCTTTGCATGTGTGATTGTGTATTGTGTGATATGTTTTATGCATTTTTTAAATATATTGTTCTATGTATTTGTATTCGTACCACAGTACATGGCTTTTACTTTCTACTTCTACTGCCTGGGATGCACTTTGTGAGTGCACTAAATATATGTATTATTGCTAAATAGAGACTGACCGACCACAGATTACAAAATCTTGAAATCAACTTGTAAACTTGTATTTGAGGACATTTAACGTGATAATAACAACAACACACACACAAATAACTTTTTTAATTGAGTAAACAGTGTATATTAAACTTTAATATATGAAACGAACATGTACGGCCCGGACCGCATGTGTAGCAGTCCGGGCACCTAGGCTACTATGTAGCCTGTCAGCGCGTTGCGGGTTCGAGTCCCGATCCTGATGGCCGTTGCTGCGTGTCACTCACCATTTCTCTCACCATTTCCTGTCAGCCTACTGTCCTATCCATAATAAAGGCATAAAAGCCCCCCCCCCCCCACTAAAAGAACAAAAACAAAAAACATATACATGTATAATTATTGTATTGTATTAATTATACAATGAACAAGAAGACTACTGTAGCTCTATTCACATTTTTTTTTAAATATAACTACAATCTAACAATGCGTTGTGATGCAATGAGCTTATAGATATAGGCTAGATAGGCTATTTTAGAAACATTTTAAAAGGTAAAAAATCGTGACACTTCGACTGCATAATTGCAGATGCCGATGTTGTTAAAAAAGTCAATATATCGGTCGGGCTCTAATTGTTGCTTTTATAATGGTCTACTGCTAGACAGCACTAGCGTTTGGTTGTAGAATCGACATTGTAACCATGAGGTTGCTGGCTTGAATCCCTGCACCTGCTTGGACAATCTGTATGGCTGGAAGCAAATGAGACAGTGTCTGCACTCTTAGCAATTACAGTCAAGTTGAGCCAGCCACTTACAGTAACTCATGCATTCATATCATGTCACCTCAAATGGGGTTTTAACATTGTGGTTTGGCAGCAGCAAATATAATCTTATAACGTAATTGATATGATCCAGAGTCGCTATCAAAGAGCCGGTCTTGGGGATAGAAATCCCCTCAGTAATCATGCTTTATCACTTAATCATTATGCATTTTATGACTGGGCCTTCAATGTTTAGTTTCAATAACGTCTTTACAATATTCATAAAATCTGACAATTTTCAAAAGAGATGATTATTATGGAGTAAATATGACATTATCTTTACCGATGTTTTATGAGACGAAGGAAGGAAGGAAGAATGTGCACACACACACACACACACACACACACACACACACACACACACACACACACACCGAATCGCCTCTTCGTATTGTGTGGTTGCCATTTAGGACATGTGACCTTTCTCAAGACCAACAGAATAGGCCTGTGAACGCTGACCACACAATAGAATATTCTGTGTGTGTGTGTGTGTGTGTGTGTGTGTGTGTGTGTGTGTGTGTGTGTGTGTGTGTGTGTGTGTGTGTGTGTGTGTGTGTGTGTGTGTGTGTGTGTGTGTGTGTGTGTGTGTGTGTGTGTGTGTGTGTGTGTGTGTGTGTGTGTGCGCGCGTGAATAAATCTCTTTATATGGACTGTGTGGACGTTGAGAATCGTTGCACTGCAGCACAATGGAGTTTTGTGAAACCCATTACATTCTCACAAGATGAATTGTTTGGCACTCTTGCAATAACCTTTTGAACCACTTAGACCAACAGCGTTGCCCTAAACAAGGCTTTGACACCAACACTATAATACTACTATATTATGCTGCTGTGACTTGCGTCACCGTACTTTCATAGGGTCGATCAATTTGCTACAGTACAATAACAGACAATGCAGTACTGTGCATTTTAATCGTCCGAGATGATTCAGCGCTGAATTTAGCTTTGAATGTGATGTTCTTATGGGGTAGTAGGTTGGTTATTGCTACCAGAAAAAAAGACACACTGTAACAAACATCACCCACATCAACCCCCCTATCTGTTTACCGACCGAAGAGGGAGCTGACATAATGTAGCTGCCATTAACCCATTAAGGACGGGAACGCATCTGTGTGTCATTTTTTTATAGCGCGGCACAGATGAGCTTGTAGATCTGCTATTTTTGAAAAATCATGAAAATTAGTACAAATCTTTGAATGTATATATTTTTTAAAGTGAATATTTTTAACTCAAATCTTTGCTTCTGAATCCTAACAGTTTTTTGAAAAAAAACAAAAACAAATGTTGCTATAATATCAGTGGTTCTCAATGATATGATAATGTATTTGTCCGCGAACCCCCTCCATCTCAAAATATGTTGTTCCAGGGACCCCCCAGAAGCAAATATTTGAGTTAAAAATGTATACATAATATATTTGCACACATTTTCACGATTGTTTTTCAAAAAATAGCAGATCCACAAGCTCGTAGCGCGGCACTCGGTGCCGCGCTATGAGCTTGTAGATCTGCTATTTTTGAATAGCCAAAGAAATCTAAAAATGACACACAAGATGCGTTCCCGCCCGGTCTTAAAGGGTTAAGCATCTGCTGTTGAATTTAATGAGACTCCGTGAGGATGAACTTCACTGTCATAACTCACTACTCACAGAACCTCTGGAGGAATGGAGTGGTTTTTCCTCCTCATGCCAAGCAGTGATGCATTACAACTCACTCCTGTTTAGACACTTATTCCTTGTTAGTATTTTTTTTTTTTGTTGAGCATTGCAGCAGGGGGTGGGCAATGTTTCGAGTTCAATATGAGGAATATTTCTCATTTAAAATCTATGCTCGATATATATTGGAAATCACACTTTTTAGTGAGAGTTCTCGAGAATGTAACAGACATGTAGCGCCGTTGCATCATTTAATTAGTCGTTTGATTTAATGAAAATGTGACACTGATGAAATATGAAAGTTGATATTTGGCCCATCATAAATATTGTGATTATATGTCACTTATAAGTCATACCAGCATGACATTATTTCATCATTAGAGAGTACAGTAGAGAGGGGATGGAATGGTACACAGGTCGTCAGTTTATTTAAAACGTGCAATTGTGATTGTGGTATTTTAATTAAATACAGCCAGAGTGTCAATTTAACAGAAAGTACCAAAAGAAAATCCCTTCGTTTTTTTCTGGATTTTGGTGTGTATAGTCTGTATACATAATCATTTTAGCCTGCCCTTTGATACAGTACATGGAATGTAGCTCAATTTTGAATTTATATACAATATAAAACAACGTATAAAATGTGCCACAATCTTTAGTGCTGTAGTGCGTAGTGTACTGTATATGATACATACTATATATTCGCTTTACTGCCTACTGTATATGAAACACACTACATCTTATGAGTAAGTTCTCCAGAATGTGAATGCACTGCTCAGAATCCTCAGGAGATTATTTCCATGGTTTCCTCCCCATGCCATTAATTAATGCTTTATTCTATTCTGGTGTGTGCAATGTGCATATCACACAAGAGTACTAAAACTAACATATTTTCAGTACATTACCCCCTCAACCCCTCCCACCACGCCCACTTATTTGCTCATACAAAGCATACAGTACCATATAAAAGCATACATCATCTAATTACAGTAAATACGGATAGCCGGTAGAATAAAAGTGCATATCACTCTGGAAAGAACGATGAGACATACTATATTATGCAGTTATTAATTCATAGATCCCCATGGACTAGGCTAGTATACCCCTCTCTACAGTACACTGGTCTGGTACATTTAATCTCTTGCCGTTTTTATTTATTATTCTTTTTTTATGTAGAGCGTTGTGTGTTAGGCTGGCTCGCTCACTCTTCTGGCAGAGCGACTACTGTACTTCCTATCACTGGCCCCCCTATAGCATTGGTTCTCAAAGTGGGGGGTCCGGAGACCCCCGGGGGTCCTTGGGCGGGGGGGGAGGGGGGGTGTTCCAGGGGGTCCCCAGCAAATTGTGTTAATATAGCATCACAATCATTGTAACCACTTTAACCTTTTATACTTTGGCTATTCAAAAATAGCAGATATACAAGCTCATAGTGCGGCACTATGAGCTTGTCCCTGGAACAAAATACTTTGAGATGGAGGGCCAAATACATATAATTTTGGGGGTCCTTGACATGAAAACATTTGAGAACCACTGCCCTATAATCATGTGTCAATGTGAATTGGTGACCATCTCTTCTTACTCATTTAAACCCAGGAAGACATCTGTTATAGTTTCAGGTATTATTTTACGTTCTGACTATTGGAGTGTTGTGGCTGCAACACACAGGAATTGTGTGGAAAATACCAAATTCTGTGTCCAAACAAGGCAAACTGGCAAAAGGTGAAAGAATAGTCTGGATGGATCAATGTTGGAGAGAGACGTGTTGGCATGGCAATGGCTGCAATATTAGTGTGATATAGTTACAGGATAGAGGGAGAAAGATGTTTGGATTCTCTACCCTGTAACTGTCACTTGGTATTAGGAGCAGGCCTGAACAATAATAGTTGGATTTTCTTATAGAAATGCGGCATTGACATTGCAATGGCTGTAGCTCTAAGTATTTGTATGCAGTATAATGATGCAGGCATTTATATTGTAATATTGGCATTATAGGCATTTATATATTAGGCTCTATGCACAGCAGCCATATTGGAAAGAAATTGGGCCGCTTCTTACTTCCTTCACAGGTGTTACCAATGATACTAATGAAGGCTCTGTTCCATTCTGGTCAGGGTGCTGATATTGTGCATGTTGGCTCACTAGAAACACTCGGCCCCTCACTAGAAAAAATGGCCCCTTACGGTGGGTGTGTAACTCTGAGAGTGTACAAATGGAACCAAATGGACCCGTAAGGGTCCATTTGGTTCCATTTGTACACTTTCAGAGTTATGGGGGTCCTTGGAAATAAGACAACCACTGTGCCACACTAAATGGAACAGAGCCTTAATTAGTATTATTGGTAACACCTGTAAAGGAAGTAAGGAAGGGGCCCAATTCATTCCCAATATGGCTGCTGTGCAGAAATGATCTTCTCTGTCACGCTACATGCGATCCAACACTGACGGTTGACTTGAACAGTGATACAAAATGCATACTGATATTGTAAATTCAAGGAATGATATATTCTAATGATATAAGAGTGACAGTACTGTATGTGAGTGAATCAGTGGAATGTAGAAGTGTCTAGCAAACGGGCCTATCAGGCCAGTGGTTCTAAATAATATATCATATTATACTGTATGCTCATATTGCTCAGTAGTGAGTAGTGATCCAATGGGAGAGAGCCGTTGCTCCTATCTCTCCCTCATCCATTGCTCAGATGAATAGGTTGACTGGAAGTGTTTGAAACTTCACTAAAAAGAAAATGAAACTAGTATGTCTTTGGATAATAAATGTCTAGCGACTGCATATTTCTTTATGATAATGGTAAAAGCAAAATGTGAATATCGAGGGAATGGTTTTCTGGAAGTATTTGCAATCACATCAAAAGGAAATGTTCCCCAGAACTTTTTGAACTAGACTAAACGAAACAAAAAGTTCCATTGGGAGCCTTGTCTCAATTGTAGCATCTTAACAGGTGCAGCATGGTCTGTTTCATTACAAAATGAGATCTGCTTTTGATTTTTTTGATTTTTATGTTGTCTATAGCAGTGGTTTTCAACCCTTTTCATATCAAGGTCCATAATTCTTTCGTCATTTGAAGCCACAGACCACCATTTGATGAGATTTAGCCTCTCAGACCCAAAACTTAGAATATTTTGTTATGCTTGGATACGATTTTGTCCACAATTCCATGTTGTATTGATGTGGTACGATAGATAGGAGAGATAACAGGCAAACGTTGATCAAAATAACAATTCTTCTACAATCTCTAATTGTGTAGACTTCTTTAAGTAATGCAGATGTTTAACAATACTTTAAAGAGGTGGTGCCATGGTTTTGCACTTTTTCTGTTTTTCATGTGTCTATGAGGTTGATAGAACTTCATTAAGGCCCCCGCTGGTGGTTTTATGGTGTTTCATGTCTTCTCTGACTATTTGGAGTTTTTTCCTGGAGTTTTTTTGAAAAAAATCCTTACATAATAATAATACCTTATGATTAGGTTTTAGGGTTGAAAAATATCATGGCACTCCATCTTTAACTCTTGAGAGCGTAAAATGAAACCAAATGGACCCGTAAGGGTCCATTTGGTTTCATTTTACGCTCTAAAGGTCTACCCAATAAGGGTCCATTTGGTTACCAACTCTCCATCATTTAGCTAGGGACCACCTGGAACCCCTTCAAGGACCACTGGTGGTCCCCGGACCACTGATTGAGAACCGCTGGTCTAGAGGGAGCAGGTGTACAGGGTGTCGAGCGGTTGCTGCATTTAAAGTAGGCGCTCATGCTGGGCGCTAACTGATTACATCAAAGATCCCAACGGGGAAGTTCACTGCCGTCTGCCTGCTCCACTCAGGGTCCCCCTTAAGATCCACTTCTTATGCAATGTCAGGCAGTAGAGGAGACTGTAACCCAACCACTTTCCCCATGCAAACTTTCTTATTATCTTAGGTACTCAAACCCGCCACTAAACTACTGTAAATGTTTTCTCTATGTTTGTTGTTTTGTGGCAGTGTAGATAATTACACACATTGTTTCACACACTGCCTACCCTGGAGGGCTCGTCTGAGGATGACGACGAGATAGATTAGAAAGGATGGATAATGTTGTTATGGCTCCATGTCTGTACCTATGTTGGTCCCAGTCTTGACTGGGACCAAAGTAGTATTGAATTAATCCATTGCTATTTTGATCATTTCATATTTTGAATTATTGATCAATAGTAGATACTAGCATACTGCTGTGGTTCTCAAAGTGTGGTCTGGGGACCCCCAAGGGTTCCAGGAGTTCCCCAGCTAGATTTGTTAATAAAAAATAATTTTAACCACTTTAACACTATTTTGTAATTCAGCTATTTGGAAAATAGCCAATCTACAAGTTAACAACACATTGTGATGTGACATGTTGTGAGCTACTGTAGTACATCAGCTATTTTCAAAAGATTGTGAAAAATAGGGAATAACTTTTAACATTTTTTAACAACACAAATCTTCTCAAATGCGAGTTACATTACATTACATAAGATTTTAACATGGGGGTCTGCAACCAAATCAATTCAATTTGGAGGTCACATGAAAGTGTTTGAGAATGACTGGCATACTGTACTTTGGATGATAAATATTCTGATATTTGAATTGAAGAACACTGAATGCACTGAAGTGCTCTCCCCCCCCAAATGCAACACGCAAACACAGCAAACAAACACCATACACAGTGACATGCCAACCCCTGTGTTGTTTACCTCTCTGCCAGTGGTATGCTTTCACACCATGCCCGAGGCCCTGAATGACTGCATGAATGGCTGAAAGCCCAGTATGGGCTGAAACCAATGACACACACACACACACTGCCCCTGTCCTTAGTCATTTCGTGCTGACCACACCACTTTGTGATGCGAGGACTGATCGGCGCATGCCGTCCAGGACGAGGCAGTGAGAGGGTAGAGTGGGGTGTGGCACAAGGGGGCCACAGCTTCCCCTCACATTCTACACACGCCTGGGAAAGTCAGGGCCGAGTGCCCTATCAACAGGGTGGAGAGAGGGACTCTCTAAGCTTTACTGCGCCCTTGGGGAATTATCGCCTCGTGGGCCGCAGGGTGGGTTGGTGTGCGTGTGAAAATCCAGCGCAGTGACCGCATAGTGGTAGAGTACAATTGAGGGTTGCTAATTTTGTCTCCCCCCCACCCCACCCCTCTTCTCTTTCTCCCTCTCTCTCTCTTTGCCCTCCCTAATTCCTCTCCTCTCTCTACCTCTCGCTTTCCTGCTCTGTCTCTCCAGCCATAACCAGAGGACTACGACATTTCGGCATCCCGTGACGGGACAGGTGTCTCCGGAGAACTCCGACTTTTTCCTCCAAGAGCAGTGAGTGTTTTTTGGTTGTTGTTGTTGATGTCTTCGGACCGTTAGATACAGTATAACAAGGTTCTCCAATGTAAACGTTGCTGCTCATAAACAAATGCAACATCCGTATGGTGATTTATGGAATTATATACAACAAATGACACTTTCTGTGTGATGGTCTGGTCTCATTGCCGTCTTAATTGTAGCATATTGTGCTTCCTATGATGACGGATGTCTTCCAGGGCAGTCTATGGAGAATGGTTGACCTCTGTGGAATTGCCAGGGACACGACTCTGAACGTGACGGCTCAGACTTCAAACAAAACACTTAGAAATATCAAGTTCATTGTCAAATTCTTTCACTTTTTTATGGACTCCAGAAAATATCACCTTAGTAGCAACCCGCCCCAATTGGTCGAGTAGGTCTGAATGCAATTTAGTTTGAATTTAAAACTCTCACTTTAATGAGGAGGATGCATATTGCCTGTACAGTACAAGAAAGTAAGTTGTTTTCTGTACTGAAAATACAGCGTTGGACGAGTCAAAGACAAGTTTTATTGGTCTTAAAATGTATAGTGTGTTTGCGGTAAATCGACAACGTGTTCAGTTTATTGCCAACTAATGACAAAGGAAAATGTTGATGAATATATCAAGGTTTTATTGCTGTTGGCGTGCGTTGGGCATTCGGTAGCATGGAATGGAATTCAGGTGTGTGACAGAATGTCGTGCCTGTTTTTTTGAGCCAGTAGAGGTGGAAGGTGCAGCTATATCCTGTTTATGACAGCTGCTCTGCACAGTTCTCTGTGATACAGTCTCCCTGAGCCTCAACATATTGTTAATGCTAACGTTCAGCCTTAATAGTCACTTTGCACAGCAGCCATATTGTGAAGACATTCACAGGTGTTACCAATGATACTAATGAAGGCTCTGTTCGATGGTCAAACAGAGTCAGGGTGCATGTTGGCTCACTGGAAACACTCTCCTACACCAGTGGGTCTAACATTTGTTGGTTCCTTAAGGGATGTCCAAATGGTCGGTGCTGTCTCAACCTGTGGTTGCGGCCCGGGACACCAAAGTGGAGAGAGGTTTATGGTTAACAACTTAAGCAAAGGAATGTTGTGTTATTTCATAAAGGCCTATTGGGTCTTGGCTTTGTAGTCTACACAAACTCTCGGTCTCATAGTGTGAAACTATCACTATTCTCAACAGAAACACATTATCACACCCAGGACAGATACAGTATGACGATATAGTAACATAAGACTTATTTGAATGTGGGCTGAATCTCGAAACCAGAGTCTTAACTCGTATACTATCAATAAGTAGACAGCTCTGCTGGCCAAAGACTGCCACTAGTGTTTTCTGTTGTTTGTCACATCAACTGCTTGAAGCTGAAAAAGCAATTTGCCTTGACATGTCTCTGGAACTCTGTAGGGATCGAACACCATTCTAACAAAAGATATCCCATCATTTGGCGTTTTTATGATGGTAGTGGAGAGTGTCTATAGCATATGATTCACGTCATTGTCATACTCATCAAAGCATTCTGTGAATGGTCAGCATTGACATCCTGGAGGAGACCACTCCCATCTGAGATGTTTCATCATACCGTAGGATAAAGATTATCACTCAGAATTACTTTGTATTGACTTGCAGTGGCCCTTCCCTCTAAGGGGACAAGTGGACTGAAAACCATGCCAAGAAATGCTCCCTGCAGCATAACGCAGCCACCACCACCAGACACCTCACTGAAGGGGTCAAGTATTTAGGCCTGTACCGTTCTCTTGGTGTATGACACACATGCACTCACCTACTTGTTTCACTTTTTCCACCTCTCTGTAGATCAGTGGCTTTCTTTGTTGTTGTTGTTTGTTCAGTGGTGGAAAAAGTACTCAAATGTTTCACTTAAGTAAAAGTATCAATACTGCAATGTAGAAGTACTCTGTTAACAAGTAAAAGTCCGGAATTCAAAATTTACTTGAATAAAAGTACAAATGTATTGGTATCAAAATGTACTTAAAGTACCAAAAGTAAAAGTACTAAAATGTTTGAAAATAGCAGATCTACAAGCTCACAACGCGTCGCTTTCAAATAATTGTAGTGGAGTAAAAGTACAATATTTGCCTCTGACATGTAGTGGAGTAGAAGTAAAAGTATAGACAATTGGAAATACCCCAGTAAAGTAAAAGTACCTCAACATTGTACTTAAGTACAGTACTTGAGTAAATGTACTTAGTTACTTTACACCACTGTTGTTTTTGCAATAGTGAAGTCTACAGTATGTGCTGCTGATGCAGTCAGATCACACCCTGCAGTGATATTCTACTGTATAGTCACCTGTAGAAGAGTTGCTCTTCTGTTTTTACGTATTGCACTGATGCATGTTCACAGTCATCAAAAGTGTGCTTTCAAACATTTCCAACACTATTTACGGATGTCCTTCACATGGATTGAAATGTTTAGACACATTCCTATCAGAGTTCATTGGCTAATCATTTCAACATCGTCTCACTCTATTGATCTCTACACAGTAAAGTCATTTATCCATTTGTAACTCTGAGAGTGTACACAAGTAACCAAATGGACCCTTAGGGGTTATATTGGTAGGTACATTCTCAGAGTTAGATTAACACTCAGGATTGTACAGTGATTTCTGTCAATTAAGAAACATCAAAGAAGCTTTATTATTCCCTATACTTCTCTTATAATTCACACAGTAAAGAATGATAGTCTCCAAAATGGACCCTGACCTTGAAGAGAAGCTGCCTAAATCCCCCATCTCTGACCACAGGCACCTCAAAATCCCTATCAGCTCACACACTGCAGTCCTCTCTCTTTTCACCTCCCTAAGCCTGGTAAACCATCCCGGTCGCGTGAATTCACATGTTGATGTGTCTTCTGCATGAAAATGTGAATGGTTTACCAGCCTATATCTCTTCTCCTCCTCCCCCTATCATCTAATTCCTGTCTTCATGATGCATGATATTGACAAAACATGCTGATACTGTGATACTTACCCTGAATTTTGCAGTAATTATGTCAGTATTTTTGCACTCAACCCTTTTAAGATAAAATAAATAAAGTAAAGTGTGTGGGAGGCTGAGCAGGAGTACAATTTGCGATAACATTTGTATTTTTGCCAAATATTGTGAGTACAGCCAGTACAGTCTTGATTGGTTGCACTTATTTACATTTTTGTTTTTCATTCCCTCTCAGTCTGTTCCTATTGCCTTTTTCTATTATGCTCTTGAATGATGGAGTGAATATTATGGGGCCAAGCTGTGCTTAATGAAAAATAATTACCGCAGTCGGCGCAGTGGGTTATTCAGTTAGACTTTCAAAAATATTGCCAATTTAGACCATATGTAGGGGGCCAAGCTCGTAGGGCCGTGGTCCCCTTTTGTCATTGCAGGTTTTATTCTTCCGCCGTTTTTCCGCATAATCACAGAATTAGCCTAACCATGCAGTCGGCTTTTACGAAACTCTGCAATATGGTTACGAAACCCACAACCATTGGCCAAAGGGTGCCGCTATAGCAATCAACTGAAAAATGCTAACTCTGAACAGGCATAGCTCATGAACCGTTTGACCGGCAGCAATAAAACTTCAACAATACACATATGTGTCTCCTTGTAATTTGTCACTTTGACCTATGACCTCGGACCTTTAGATCTCCAACTGTTTTGAATTATATGAAAAACTGTTCAAATGTTTCTCCTCCTGGGATTTTTTAGCAATGTGCTTTGTCGACAAAAAATCATACTGAAATTTGTTTAAGTGAAAAAATTAAGCTTTTATGAGCCAATGAATATTGCATGAATGTAGAGTCACATTTTTATGAAACTTTGCAGTATGATAGAGGGTCATTCCAAATAGCACTGAAACCAATCTTACTCTTACCTTGCCTCCAATTTGCTTGCTTTCTGCCATTTTGAGCAGTTTGAAAAACACGTAAACCTGTTTTTCTCCCAGGATTTTGTAACAATTTGTGTGAAACATTCTACACATAATCTATGGACCATTATCTAAAGTCCCAGTTGAAGAGAAGTTTGTACGTGAAAACAAATTGAGCCTCCATGAGCCAATGAATATTGTATAATAAAGAGACCACAATATCCAGAATCCCTCAGTATGCTGCTAATCTGTTTCCAATGTTCATTTGGTAGCTGCATAGGTTCCTTTTCTTCACAATTTGGGTCTAGCAGTAGTTCAGGTGGTAGCGTCACTGTCTGTAGGTCACAAGGTCCCCGGTTTCTAGCCTTACCTTATGCAGGCTTCATTCAAATTGCCACGCACCGCACAAATCATGACTGTATTAATGAATGCATGCACACTTTTTATAGATAACATGAAATGCTACTTTGAGGGTATTTATTTTCAATTTATGACATATTTCCTTGTGAAAATAGACGCAAGTAGGGTGGCCAAAGCTCGAGTCTAGCTCAATTGGTAGTGTTGTAGCTTGTGAATTCCGAGGGTCGAGGGTTTGATTCCTGTCCCCGGAAATGGGTTAAGGTGTCCATGAGTGGGGTTCTTAAGCCCTAAATATGACACCTCAGCTGGGTCAAGCTGAAAAGTAGTTTCCCCTGTTGGAATCATTTAAGGTCTTTATTATTATTATTATTATTATACTATAAACAGCACCATGACCTGCAATATTGACCTTTTGAAAACAAAATGGTGGCACTACGTGGCTTATTTTATATTTTAGGTTTAAAGTTAACTTCTTAAAGTGGCAGAAGGACACCCCGACATCCACTGTTTGAATATGAAGCCGTGTCTGAAGCCGACAGACCACATATTGTCGCTATGGTGACAAAATGTGTAAGCCCAATTAGAATACTACAATCCATCTGTGGTGTCTAGAAGAAATTCAAACATGTGCAACCTTCTGTCATTTGAAATCAGTTTTATGAGATGCATTACAATTTCCACAATCCCTAAGCACTCAGCTGTTCAGAATGCTTATTTGTTAAATGTACAGGCTCCTTTCTCTCAAGTTCAATCCATTTTGTTTCTATGGCTTGTTGCATATATTGCATTTTCCACGTTTCCTGTCGCATTCCTTGGCCCCTGTATCGCTGCTTGCAGCTAAAAGTTTTATTGTGGTTGTGAATATTGATGCATACACAATGATATACCATATAGTTGCTGTATACAGTACCACACTTTTGTTGAGGCAGGAATGCTATGTGTAATAACAACAGCTGCTGAACTATAACTGAGGCTTTTTGCAATATGGTGGAAACCAGGTTGGGCAGAATATTTCTGTGCGCCAAAATAGGTATTTTAAGGAGAGGCCATGTTGAACTGCAGGAATAGGTGAGGTGAATGAACTAATTTGACTGATTCACTGAACAGGAAATCGTAGGTGTATCCATTAAGGAGAAGTACACTATGTGCTCTGAATTTGATTACATTTGGCTGCAGCATAGTTTGTGAGAAAGCATGCTAGGTGGTAGGTAGCACAGCAAAGGAAAGGGAGAGTTTCTCACTTTCAGATGCCAAAAAGTGTGATAGGCCTAAATAAATAACAAAAATGTGGTATGTTCCCACACCACATTTCTTTCAGCATAATTAGGTCCATTACAGTATGCTTAGTTCATTTACCTCAGATTTTCCACCTCGTGGGTTGAAAAATAACTTTTTTTCCCTCCCAATGTGCAGCATGGATTCATATTAGTGCCTCGGCTATTGTGATCTGCAAATTGCATTTGATGTGATTTGAAAGGGAGGTAACTGGGTGCTGCTGTGCTCATTACATTTGAGCATACGATGTATCTTTAGTAGATATACATACACCCCAGGTCTCTCAGCATCAGAAACACTGGGGAGAGCGTTCACAACCCTTTTTAAAGGGAACTTGTAATTTTTCCCCCTTATTTTCTGTCACATAATCTTACAGTGGATGTTCTTATTAACCACGGCCAGGAGTTGGGAATTCAATATTATAGCCTCATAAATATGTATACGCAGTATAAGTAGCAGTATAAGATCAATAAGGAGTTTTTGGGACTATGAATTATGCAAAGTTATTCTAGCGGAGTCCCAAGAATAAAAATATAATAAGTTGGAAATGAGCGTAATGGGGCCCCTTTAACTTTGACTCAAATGGAATCAATTTAAACTTTAGGCAGTACGTCTCTCCACTTACGCTGAGAAAAACTGATAAAACTGTATATGTTTCCAAGATTCGTTTTCCACGCATATCACCTCAGAAACCCTCAAATCATAGAGTCATGCAGTTGAAAGTCATACTAAGCTCACCGCCCGCCACGCATTCGTACTCTTTTCTTCCTCTGGCTTTCATGTCCAGTTTGTCTCTTCCATCTAATCCCGGAGTACAGGTCCCTAAGGGGCCCCTCATCCCATGATGTAGGTGGGGGGCAAAACATCTCCAACCCTTTTTAACCCATTAAGACCGGGAACGCATCTGTGTGTCATTTTTTGATTTATTTGGCTATTTTAGAAAAATCGTGAAAATTTGTGTAAATGTTTGAATATATTCACCTGTTTCCTAGGCTGTGTGTTTTCCACTTCCTGTCGATTTCATTGGATATCATTGGTCATCTGACCAGTTTCATTGGATTTCATTGGATCAAATCGACAGGAAGTGGAAAACAGGTGAATATATTATTTTTTAAAACAAACATTTGTAAATCAAATGGGGATTCTACAAATGTCTTCTAAATCCTAACAGGTTTTTTTTTTTTTTCTACTTATGTTGCTATAATATCAGTGATTCTCCAACTTTTCCACGTCAAGGACCACCCGAAATGATATGTATTTGGCTGTGGACCCCATCTCAAAATATCTTGTTCCAGGGACCCTAACAAGCAAACATTTTTGCTTTCAAAAATATATATATTCAAAGATTTGCACAAATTTTCAAGATTTTTCAAAAATATCAGATATACAAGCTCATAGTGCGGCACTCGCTATGCCGCGCTATGAGCTTGTATATCTGCTATTTTTGAATAGCCAAAGTATAAAGTAATGGTTAAAGTGGCGAAAGTGACACAGACGCGTTCCCCGGTCTTAACGGCTTAAGTCTCCTTTGTAGCCCAGAACACGCCTGGAGAGCAGGGACCGTCAATTGGCACCATCAGACTTTGAACAAAAAAGAGCCCCCATTCCCTCACGTTGGCCCCGGGGCTGAGAGCTGGAAGACAGTGGAAATGCAACAACCACTGGGGACTGGGATAAAATGATTGCTCTTCGCACAGTTTGCTTGAGTCATTCAGGTTCACAGATTAAGTTTGCTATGCGGCAGTAGCAGAGAGCGCCTCAGGTTAATTTAGTTTCGAAGCAGTCTGCCGAGTGCTGATTTAGCTAAACTCTATGCTATACTTACTGCTCACACAACTGTAGGATTATTTATGTTAATCTGAAAAGTTTGCAATGTACTGTAATGATAAATGGTGTATAGTCAATTGAGGAGAAACATGCTGTACAGTAGCCTATATGTGTGCAATGTAAGTAGGTTAACATGAGATTCACTGTAAAAATAGGAATAGGAATTTGGCAAAAATAATGGTAAGTCCCTTTCCCACAAAATGAAAGGTGTATAAAAAATGTTTGCTAAGAAGTTTCCAATTGTGTGCCGTTGTTTTTGGTAGTATTATGCACTATCTGTATTAAAACGGGATAAATTAGGATTTAAAATCCTGTTCACTCACCGTGTTCCCAAAATACTGTTGTGCATTCAGTTCAGTGAACACGTTTGTAAAGTTGTGGGCAGTTATGTGGAGTCCTTTTTGAGGTTTATATTAGTCTGCACAGTGGTGATTTGGCTAAACAAAGTGTGTATTTGCTCAGTGCCCCAGGAAGAGGTACATTGGTACATTGAGTCTAAAGTTTGGAGTTGATTTCTCAGTATAGTATGTTGTACTATAGTTGTGATTTGATGGAAAAACATCCCACTAAAAAGGGATTAGCTAAAAGGAGTTTGTGAATAAGGTAATATATAATTCACTGTTTTGATTTCCCCCACTGTACTTCATCAAGAAGTGAATTTAAATGAATATGGAAAAGAAGAGAATAGAATAATGAAATTACATTTTGCATTTGCAGTTTAGCACCTGTAATATAATTTATCAAATGAATGTCATCGCTGTTGAACTCTGTGGTGGGATATTGAAGTGGACCATCACTATTAGTGGCCTTGGGAGTTTGCATTTCTAAAACTTGGCCACAAGGACACATTGTGAAAGGGAACAAAGCAAGTTGTCCATGATCAGACTTGTTTACCTGACTCTCTGGTGCATCTGCACCAAGGAGAGCATTCTAAAGGTACAAATCACTATGTATAGGAAGTATTTTCTACACACACACACACACACACACACACACACACACACACACACACACACACACACACACACACACACACACACACACACACACACACACACACACACACACACACACACACACTCTATCCCTCTCCAGACAAGTATTTCGTAGTTTTCTATTACCTATTCTCTTCATTGTGTATTTTCTTCCATTCATCTGTCTCTATCTTGCCCTCATGTCACTTTGTTTTCCTTGTTTCCTATTTATTGTTCTTTCCCCTGCCATCACCCCAGAGCATCTCCCTCTCTGACACCATCTCTCTCTCTCTCTCTCTCTCTTCCTCACTTTCTCTCTTTCTCTGACTCATCGTCCTGCAATCTCTGTCCCCTTCCCTCTCCTTTCCTCTATCTTGCTGTCCCCCTCTCTTCCTGTCTTCCCTAGCCTGGAGAGGTACATCGTGATTTATTGCTACAGAGTCCCAAAATAAGAAACCACAACCTCTGCAGGCTATCCATACTGTACCTGCAAAACTATATTTCACACACATTTCACTTTCATGTACCTGAAAAACTATTTTAGACCCTGGAAATGTATCTTCTAATACATTTCAGGGAAATCTATGTCCTTTAAAAAATCACACCCTGTGTGAAGGAAGCGGTGCCTTTGGGGCGGGGCTTAACGCATTTCAGTTCATCCCTATTGGTGGTCTGAGTCGACTTACCAAATTTGTACTCGGTAGCATGCTGCAAACTGGAATGATGGCTGTTTAAAGCCCAGCCAATGGGCAGACAGAGGGGGCGGGGCTTAAGTAATTACAGTTCGTCCCTATTGCTGGTTTTAGTCCATGTACAAAATTTGTACTCCGTAGCATGCTGCGAACTTGAGTTATGGCTGTTTGAAGGCCAGCCAATGGGAAGACAGAGGGGGCGGGGCTTCAGCAATTCATGCTGGTCCCTATTGGTGGTCTAAGTCCACATACCAAATGTGGACTTGGTGGCATGCTGCAAACTGGAGTTATAGCTGTTTAAAATCCCGTGCTCATCCCGTGCTCATACGGGCGCTGGGGGTCCCTGGACCCCTCTTTGATAACGTCAGCAAGTCATGCGCCTCGCTATTGGTGGTGTAAGTCCACATACCAAATTTGGACTTGGTGGCAGGCTTCAAACTGGAGTTATAGCTGTTTAAAATCCCGTGCCCTAAACGGGCGGACGGACAAAGCATACGCGGGGGGTCCCTGGACCCCGCTTTGATAACTTCAGCGATTCATGCTCGTCCCTATTGGTGGTGTAAGTCCACATACCAAATTTGGACTTGGTGGCAGGCTTCAAACTGGAGTTATAGCTGTTTAAAATCCCGTGCCCTAAACGGGCGGACTGACATAGCATACGCGGGGGGTCCCTGGACCCCGCTTTGATAACTTCAGCAATTCATGCTCGTCCCTATTGGTGGTGTAAGTCCACATACCAAATTTGGACTTGGTGGCAGGCTTCAAACTGGAGTTATAGCTGTGTAAAATCCCGTGCTCATCATCCCGTGCTGATACGGACGGACGGACATACGGACAAAGTCAAGCTTAGAGCGGTTGGCACCGCTAAAAAAATGTAGGGCTACGTTTCAGTATAGTCAGATTCTCCTTCTCTGTCTTAGGGGTCATGTCCACCAAGACGTTTTTTCCTGAGTGCAGTGCATGTTTTTTGTCCATTTTGTCCATTTTGTCTATTTTGCGCTACGTGTTCATGCCTGCCGTTTAACTCTGGGCATTTGGAAGCATTTTTAGCAGGGCGCCTTGTGTTTTTTAAGCTGGGAAAACATGTTTTGGTGAGGTGGACACACAGCCTTTTAGTGTTGGCAGAGTGGACAGGAGGGCCACATTCCACTGGATCAGTATCATTAGCACCATATGTAGTCAGAAAGTGTCCCTCGCCTCTCTCCCCCCCTCCCCTCTCTCTCTCTCTCTCACACACGCATGAACGCACGCCCGCAACACACACACACACACACACACACACACACACACACACACACACACACACACACACACACACACACACACACACACACACCTGTCGAAGGTGTCATCTATATCTAACAGGGGATCAAAGCAGTTCTATGTCATCTGACTCTATTACCATCAGGTGTGTGTGTGTGTGTGTGTGTGTGTGTGTGTGTGTGTGTGTGTGTGTGTGTGTGTGTGTGTGTGTGTGTGTGTGTGTGTGTGTGTGTGTGTGTGTGTGTGTGTGTGTGTGTGTGTGTGTGTGTGTGCTTTAGTTTGTACATTTGTGTGTATTACTGTATGAGAGAGTGTATGTTTGTGTACATTGTGTCTGAGATCCTGTGTGGTGATGTGTGTGTGTGGGGGGGGGGGGGCGGGGTTATCTCTGTCAGTAGTGGGGTAAGTGTCGTGACTTCACAGCTCCTGAACAGAACCCTTATCAGCTCTCTGTCTCTCAGCTCTTATTTTAATCTGCCCTTATTTTTGCACCGGAGGGTGGAATATCTCCCCTGGCTGTTGTCCGGGGGTCGTAGACTGCATCTGGGTCTCAAGCGTGTCTGAGAGTGGTCAGCTGTCTGTCTGTCTGTATGTTTCTGTCTATCTGTCCTGTCACGTCTGTCTGCTGAATTCCTAACATCGTGGGGGAAAAAAGGAAGAATATATATATATATGTAAAGTGATATGTTCAGTCTCTGGGTATCTATGTGCAATGATATTCTGCTGTCTATACATAGAGTCACAGCAGCTCCTGTCTCACTGCCATGTCCAGAGAACTCACCATTTCATTCATTGATCTATCTATCTGTCTATCAGTGGTGGGAAGTAACTAAGTACAGTTACTTAAGTTCTGTACTTAAGTATACATGTTGAGGTATTTGTACTTTACTTGAGTATTTCCAATTTCCAAAACGTTTACTTCTACTCCACTACAGCTCGGATCCAAATATTGTACTTTTACTCCACTACATTTATTTGAAAACTTTAGTTACTAGTTACTTTTTAGATTTTGATTATCCTACTATAATTCTAGTAACCTCTGTCTGTAGTGGTGAGTAGGTGAGTACGTGAGTACGTGAGTGAAGCTACCCGGTTCTCCTCAGTGGCTGGAGCAATTGCTCTGATTTTGCACACAGCCATTGACCATTACCATCTGAACGCAACTGTGAAGCCCGTTTTTCAATTTCATCAAATCTCAGCTTCTTATTAGCGTTTATGTGTCAAACAATGTCGCCATGGTTACGGGCCTGCCCAGCTATGGGACGAACTGCCTCCCGGGTTGCCAGATCATGTGCGCATATCCCCCCACGGATGCGCTGCGCCGACCGGGTATGGTCTAGTTATTACAAAACATACATTAGCCACTTCAGCATATACATTTCTGCCATTTGAAAATAGCCGATCTACAAGCTCACAATGCGTCGCGTTGCGACGCATTGTGAGCTTGTAGATCTGCTATTTTCTAAAGTTTTTTCCACATTTTATACATTTGAAAACTTGTGAAACGGGACATTCTGCACAATGAGTACTTTTACTTTTGGTACCTTAAGTACATTTTGATACCAATACTTTTGTACTTTTACTCAAGTCAATTTTGAATTCCGGACTTTTACTTGTAAGGGAGTATTTCTACATTGCAGTATTGATACTTTTACTTAAGTAAAACATTTTAGTACTTTTTCCACCACTGTCTATATATCTATCTATCTACCGTGTCTGTCTGTCTGTCTGTCTGTCTGTCTGTCTGTCTCTAACCTCAACCCTCTTGCCTCCACCCTAGCCTGTTAATTCCTATAGAATGTGTTACAGTAGTTTTGTGTAGACAGCTGCGTCAGCAGTGTGTTGACTGAGGGGTGGTGGTGGGGGGGGGGGGGAGTGTTGGAGATTACTGGGTCAACGGAAAAATACTTTTGTTGACTGTTGCCATAGCAGCAGTGTGGATTCCTGCTTTTTTTGTGTGAGAGCTTGCATCCAGAGGTGTCTGTGCTATGACCGCAAATTCTCCTAACACAATATTTTTTGCTCCTCTAGAGAGATATAATTATATCAGGATGTAATCTCGCAAAGCGCTGGAATGTCGTGCACACTGCCAATAGGTGACGGAAGTACCCCCACTCATTTATTTGATACAGTTTTATACTTTTTAAATGTATTTAACTCAAATTATATAGTGGAAGCCAATGTGATTCTTGCCCAATTGTGGAGTACGTCTTATCATAGACCAGTGGTTCTCAAACCTTTTTATGTCAAGGGCCCCCATATTGTGTATTTGTATTTGGCTGCAGACCCCCCCATCTGAAAACGTTTTGTGCCAGGGACCCCAGAAGAGAAGACTTGTGTTATAAAAAAAAATCCAATACTTTTTTTTTAAAATGCTCAAAAATAAGCAGATGTCGGCCCGGACCGCTGACGTAGCGGTCCGGGCACCTATAGGCTGCAATGAAGCCTGACAGCATGTCGCAGGTTCGAGTCCCAATCCCGATGACCTTTTGCTGCGTGTCTCTCCCCGTCTCTCTCTCTCCCCATTTCCTGTCAACATACTGTATACTATCAATAAAGGCATAACCCCCCCCCCCCCACAACCAAAAAATAGCAGATGTACAAGCTTGCAGCACGGCACGAAGTGACGCGCTGCGAGCTTGTACATCTGCTATTTTTTTTAATAGCCAACGTGTAAATGAATAAAGTGGTTAAAGCGATTGTGATGCTGCATTAACACATTTTGCTGGGGACCCCCTGGAACCACCCCGCCCCACCCCCAAGGACCACTGGGGGTCCCCGGACCCCCATTTTGAGAACCACTGTCGTAGACTACTGACGTCACAGTCCGACGAGATCCGCCCTGGAGCCACGCCGTTCCCATGTGGACGCCGAGGTCCACACCATTCGATTTTTTCATGTTCTTTCTGTTTTTATTACTCATTTAATCACTGCTGTTTTATCACCTGTGTTTCATCACAGTACAATGAATACAGTTTTTACGGCATGGCATACCGAGATCAACATGATGCAATTTCTACTTAATTTCTTAATGGATTGTAAACTTGAGAATAGAGCTCTGGTTGATACCGACAATACGCCTCTCCGACCTACTACTTACTTAGTACTTAGAATAAACGTTCACAATTTTCCTTCAACATTTTTGTTAAATGCTATTTTTGTTTCCCTTGAAGGAATGAATGAAATCTTTATTTTGAACATTTTAAAATTAGACAACCAAGTAAAAACATTTAAAATAAATGCAATATAATATAAATGCAAAACAAATCAAAAACATCCTCCCAGGCAACAACAAAATACTATAATTCTACATTATAGTATTTTTTTAATAGTATATTTTAGTTTCCCTTGTGAGAGTTCAAGAGAGTTCCCTCATTTCTGTCCAGTTTACCAGGCGTCATCTGGGAGTGCAGTGTACTATAGAATAGCACTCGCTAATGTCTTTCAAAGCGATGCCAAATGAATCTCTTGGAGCCCAATGCATTGTGTGTGTGAGGATTTATGAGTTCATTTTTCTCAGTTGCTTTCTCACCCACATATCAACTCGGGCTCCATCGCATTCCTTCCTGACACATTACTGAGTTTAAGTTTCCTGCGGGAGAGGTTTTTCAGGAGAGCATAGCAAGAAGGACGGCTTCGTGAAGACGATCACAGCCTTGGACCAGCTCTTTACATGTCCCTCTCTCCATCTCTCAGGCTCTGTGCTCATGTACTGTATCTCCCTCTCTCCATTTCACAGGGTTTGTTTTTTTCTCCCTCTGGTCCTCCATGTCTGCTCTCCTTTCTCTCCTCTTCCTCTCTCATTCTCTGTCTGCATGTCACTTTCAACTTTCTCCGACTCCCACCCCTCTCCTCCTGTGTCTCCCTCAGGGAGCAGTGGAAGACAGTGTTTATGGTTTCATGCACACATTGAATACTGAATCCTGATTACAGTTTTTGCTATCTACAGCTAACTTGCTACCTATTGAATAACTAACCCCCCCCCCCGCTGAACATACAAAAATGTTGCTCTTATGCCAGCGGTTCTCAAACATTTTCATGTCAAGGACCCCCAAAATGATATGTATTTGGCCGCGGACCCCCATCTCAAATATTTTGTTTCAGGGACCCCCAGAAGCAAAGATTTTAGTTGCAAATGTTCGCTTAAAAGAAAATATATATATTCAAAGATTTGCACACATTTCCCCAATTTTTCAAAAATAGCAGATCTACAAGCTCATAGCGCGACAACCAAAGTATAAAAGGTTACAATTATTGTGATGCTATATTCACACATTTTTGCTGGGGACCCCCTGGAATCCTGACATACAGGTAACAGGTAACATATGTCAGTCTCAACGGTGGTGATACAGAGTTAATCAGAGCATTTCCATGACCACAGAAGTAAACAAACATGGTGCCTGTGGAGGAATGTGTACTGCTGCACCCACTGCACTGCACAGAAGGAAGACGTCTAGTTTACAGAAGGACGAGGTCGATGCCACAGGCATATTTGGAAACGATGCAAGTCGTGAACGATGACATTTGGGAATGCATGGTCCACCCGGTTATCCAATACCCGTTGTACTTGTTGTCAAAGTACTCATTGCACCTGTTGCCCAGCCCACGAGGGCTGACTTGGCATTATATCATCATAATGTTATCAATATTGTGATACGAGACTAGTCTGTGTTTTGGATATTGTAATATCGTGATATGACTACGTGTTGTCTTTTCCTGGTTTTAATCACTTTTATACTTAAGATTTATACTCAATCTGTGAGCTTGTAAATCTGCATTTTGTGTTGTTTTGAGTAACTTTTTTAAAATTATTTCCCCCCTTTTTTATTGGTTAAAAAACATGATAATCTTTTTTTGATAAGATTTCAAAAATCACACCGATATATAAATGATACATTCACAACAGGAACAAAAATAACGTGTGTGTGTGTGTGTGTGTGTGTGTGTGTGTGTGTGTGTGTGCGTGCGTGCGTGCGCGTGCGCGCGTGCGTGTGTGGTTATACAGTATAGGTTTAACTGGAGTAAGGCTTATGGATAGGAGAATCACTGGGTGATGAATTTAGGATTGAAGATAATGGATGAATCCAGACCAGATGGGGGGGTGTGTCTATTGTGTTGGTGTCCAGGGATATGTAGTCTATTATTACGTTTTTCCTGTGAGCAATGTTTTTGTTTCCCTTTGATTTCCAATTCACGAGGATAGTTTTCTTGGCAGCAGTTAGGGCCGTCTATTGTGTTCATTGTTTTAATCCATGTTCTGATATATCACCTAGTTAGTGGGACGTGGCAGCCCAGGAAACGTGACAGAGATTTAATGACTTCTTTCCAAAACTGTGCTACTGGTGTGCACTCCCAAGTGGCGTGAATGTAATTATCAGGATTATTCTGTGTGCACTGTGAACAGTTCATTATAATCTTTTTATCATCCCAATATGTCATCGTCACAATATTAATATCAAAGTATTTTGTAAAAAAATATATATATATTTAATTTTGTCCATTTATCTCTCAGCCCTACCCACCACCATAGTACTTAGAGGCTATAGTCTATGATGTCACTACTATGATGTCATATTGATGAGAATGAGCATATCGGTCAGATCAGCGGTTTCTGGACAACCGGATCTACATATATGCCCTTATATGGGCATATCGTTCGGATTGGCGGTTCTGGACAACTACCAAATCGATCGGGCTGTTCTCAAGATACGTGGGGGACAGATAACGCACACACGCAGAGTTTTACGTAATTTATAGATGGATTATAAGAGCACTGGGGCACCCTGGTGGCTCACCTGGTCACCTGGTTAATACCATTAAGGCTCATTCCTTAAACCATTGGTTCTCAAAGTGGGGTCCGGGGACCCCCAGGGGTCCTTGGGGGTGTTCCAGGGTCTCCCCAGCAAAATGTGTTAATATAGCATCATAATCATTTTAACCTTTTATACTTTGGCTATTTTTGAAAAATCGTATTTTCTTTTGCAAATCTTTGAATATATATACATTTTAAAAGCCAACATTTGTAACTCAAATCTTTGCTTCTGGGGGGTCCCTGGAACAACATATTTTGAGATGGGGGTCCGCGGCCAAATGCATATCATTTTGGGGGTCCTTGTCATGAAAAAGTTTGAGAACCACTGCCTTAAACAGTCCTGATTCGAATCCGACCTGAGGGCCTTTGCTGGGTGTCATTCCCCATGTCTCTCTCCTGCCATTTCATATCTTTCTCCACTGTCGCTATATCAAATAAAGACTTGAAAAGGCCCCCAAAAATAACTAAAATATAACTACTTTATGGAGCACAACCACATTTAGCACACCGTAGAACAAACCCATGGACCATAAAAATAAAAATAAAGTGGTATTCCTGCAACGATGTGCAGTAAAAAGTGGGACTCGTGCTACTATGGTTCCATCTGTACTTGTCTCATGCAGCGGAGATAGGGCCGACTCAGAAAGTTGCATGTTCAGCAGGATAAAAAAAAGTGTGAGTCGTATAGAAAGTTGAGGTGACTGCAGACAGAATGTCCTTTATGTGGTTGAGAGAGAGGAGAAGTGCCTGGTAGAGACTCTTGTCAAAGAAAGGAAAGGTCTATAATGTGGTTCCTCAGTGTCTGTCAAGAATTCAAAGATGTCTGTCTCAAGCCGTCTCACCTTCTGTCCGTTACTCTTCATTCTGTGACATCGTTTGTGTCCTCTCTCCGCACACTTTCCATATCTTGTTCCCTGGCATGTCAGTTCCTCTTCACATCTTCATTTCCTCACTCGTTATGTCTCTCTCTCTCTCTCTCTTCTCTCTCTCTCTCTCTCTCTCTCTCTCTCTCTCTCTCTCTCTCTCTCTCTCTCTCTCTCTGCACTCTCTCCATGCAGTTCCATCACTTCTTTGCAGTGGTGGAAAAAGTATTCACATATTTTACTTAAGTAAAAGTATCAATACTGCAATGTAGAAATACTCTGTTACAAGTACATGTCTGGAATTCAAAATTTACTTGACTAATAGTGCAAAAGTATTGGTATAAAAATTTACTTAAAGTACCAAAAGTACTCATTATGCTGAATGTCCCATTTCACAAGATTTCAAATGTATAAAAAATCATTTGAAAATAGCCGATCTACAAGCTCACAATGCGTCGCGATGCAACGCATTGTGAGCTTGTAGATCGTCTATTTTCAAATGGCCAAAATGCATATAGGGCTGAAATGTATGTTTTGTAATAATAATCAACATCTACAAAGTAACTAGTAACTGAAGTGTTCAAATAATTGTAGTGGAGTAAAAGTACAATGTTTGCCTCTGAGATGTTGTGGAGTAGAAGTAAAAGTATTGGAAATTGGAAATACTCAAGTAAAGTACGAATACCTCAAAATTGTACTTATAAAGTACGAATACCTCAAAATTGTACTTAAGTACAGTACTTAAGTAAATGTACTTTTACTTTTACTTTCCCAACACTGCTTCTTAGTCTTTCTCTCCGTTTGTCTCTCCTTGTATCTGTTTCCCAAATCACATCTTGACTGTGCTGCATTGTCTCTACTGACCTCTCCTCTGTCCCTTCTCTCTCCTGGAGAGAAGGGGAGAGAACTGGATTACGTGCCTCTCTCATTAGAATCAATGAGGCTGTCCTAACAAGCTGCGAGTGTCAAAAGGTGAGGGGAGCGCCTGTTATCCTCGCTGCATTGATGGACACTCTGTCTCTTATTTTTTGACACGGCAAGAACCACCTAGCCCTGGGGTCCTCTGCCGTTCTATTAACCCTTTAAGACAGGGGGACGCATCTGTGTCATTTTAAGATTTCTTTGGGCTATTCAAAAATAGCAGATATACAAGCTCATAGCGCGGCACCGAGTGCTATGAGCTTGTAGATCTGCAATTTTTTTTTCAAATCGTGGAAACTTTGTGCAAATCTTGGAATATATGTTTTAAGACGAACATTTTAAACTCCGATCTGTGCTTCTGGGGGGTCCCTGCCTGGAACAACATATTTTGAGATGGGGGTCCGCGAGCCAAATACATATAATTGTGGGTGTTCCTTGACATGGAAAAGTTTGAGAACCACTCATATAGCGACATACGTTTTTCAGAAAACTGTTAGGATTTAGAAGACATTTGTAGAATCCCCAGAAGCAAATTTGATTAGCACACATTTTCAAAAATGTTCAAAAATTGCAGATCTACAAGCTCTTAGCGTGGCACTCGGTGCCGCACTATGAGCTTGTAGATGTACGGGCTGTAAATGGAGAAAGTGCAAACACCAGGTTGAAGTTTCACTGCCCCTATAGACACTTGCTGGTTTAGGTTGTGACCAGGCTCTTCTCTTCACAGATGAGTGAGGCTGGGAACGAGGCTATATAACCATAGGTTGTTAATGTAACCGGTGACAGCAGAGATAGGTTGCTAATAATAATAATAATAGAACTGTTGTCTAGGCTTGTGTGTGTGTGTGTGTGTGTGTGTGTGTGTGTGTGTGTGTGTGTGTGTGTGTGTGTGTGTGTGTGTGTGTGTGTGTGTGTGTGTGTGTGTGTGTGTGTGTGTGTGTGTGTGTGTGTGTGTGTGTGTGTGTGTGTGTGTGTGTGTGTGTGTCAATGAGAAACAGAATGAGGCGTTGAGTGAAAGAGAGCGGGTGAGAGCCATTTCAGTTGTATAATAGTGTGTAATTGAGAGATTGTATGAGATGCTGTGGCTAAAGAAGGAGAAAGCTTTTTTTGTGTCTCTGGAAGAGAGAGAGTGGCTGCAGGCTGCAGCCACAGTGTTATGCCTATGATAAATTACATGATACACTTGTGTATGCGGGCTCTGTGCACAGCACAAACTAGTAATAGTTTAACACTAAATGCAGAACAACAATGCAGCCAATACACTACTATACTGTACATTGGACACAACATTCATTCAAACAATAAACTACAGTAGACAGTATAAAAAGATAACGGATGAATTTCCATTTAGTTCTCAGTATTTGAGATGAATAACAATGTAGGAGAGATAGCAAATACTGTACATCCAGTGTAACCGGAGTAGGAATGATACATGATACTCAGGGTAACACTTATGGGTGTACTGAGCACACATTTTAGTCAGGAGTGTGCCTGAAATGTGTTTGCATAAGTAATGCAACCTTTTTACAAAAGGAAATGGCCGCACAGAAATGAGGCCAGCATAAGATCAGGATTTAACGTTATGAAGCGGTGAGCAAACACACCGCATGAAGTAAACAGACAAAACATTGCAGCCCCTTCATGCATGCAGATCTCCTTCTGTACAAAAAATGCCTTGATTTCTATCGCGGAATGAATTGCAAAGCAACACTCAGATGTACAGATATTCTAACCTCCTGGCAAGTTGGCGACTATCAGTGGTGGAAAGTAATCAAGTACATGTACTCAAGTACTGTACTTAAGTACAATGTTGAGGTATTTGTACTTTACTTGAGTATTTCCAATTTCCAATATTTTTACTTCTAATCGACTACAGTACAGAGGCAAATATTGTACTTTTACTCCATTGCTATTATTTGACCACTTTAGTTATTAGTTACTTTGTAGATTTAGATTACAAAAAACACACAACTTCAGCCCTTAAAATTTTGGCTATTTGAAAATAGCCGATCTGTTGTGAGCTTGTAGTTGTTCATCACGACGGCACCAATAACAGGAGTGTCAACACAGGTGTCTATAGCTAGAAGAAGGCCTACGGGCATGTTGTGGTGGGATTGGTACAGACTGGCAGTTTGAGGGGATGTGTGTTTGTGTGTAATGTGTGGTGTGTGTCCAACAAATCGAAGCAGATCTATCTGTCTGAATAGTTTGTTTTCAGGCAAGCAGTGATGTGACATACCAGCAGTATGTCAGTTAATGGAAGGGCATTTATTTTTTACAGTTGGATATCACCTTAAATTTAAAGAAATGAGTAACTGAGCATCTACCTTTTCATATAAAAACGGATTATTAAAAAATATATGGAATTTGAACTGTCAACATATTCTCAATATAAGAGAAAAAGACACGGAATAGTACTCTTGCAACTACAGCGACTCTTACATTTCCTTATTTTAACAGTTTATTCAATTTTAACTTCCTTAGGCTCAATAACATATCACCATCCTATATTAAAATTGGCTAATAGTACGACCGGCCGGCCTTCGGACCATGTCATAACACACATGTCACTATGACTCAGCCATAACCATATAAGGAGTAACCAATGCAGCTACGCCCAAATATGGAATGTGTTGTCTAACCTCAATGTGTCATGGTGGCATCAGGCGCAAACAAATCAGTCAGCTCCATATATGGGCACAAAAGGGGGCATGCCCATATATGGGCATGTACTGATGACATCAGGGATCTCTATATATGGGCATATGAGGGGGAGAGAGATACGGTGTGACATGCAGCAAAGGTCGTCCAGATCGGAATTGGAACCCGCGACTCGCTGTCAAGCTGCATTAGAGCCTATATGTGGTATGAGCCCAGACCGCTAGGCCAGCGGGAGCCCAACATTTGAGTTTTTTAATCATCTATGTCTGTTGCAGTCAGTCAGTGGGGAGCTTGATTGGTGTGACTCCAGAGACACTGAGCACTGGATCGCCATGGAAACCAGAGGCACAGTGCTGCGTCAGATTGTCCATTAGTCACTTAACCCATTCAATCCGGGAACGCATCTGTGTGTCATTTATAGATTTCTTTGGCTATTCAAAAATAGCAGATCTGCAAGCTTGTGGCGCGGCACAGAGTGCCGCTCAAATCTTTGCTTCTGGGGATTCTACAAATGTCTTCTAAATCCTAACAGTTAAAAAAAAAAGCGTATGTTGCTTCTCAACCACCACCACCCAAAATGATATGTATTTGGCCGTGGACTCCCATCTCAAAATGTTTTGTTCCAGGGACCCCCAGAAGCAAAGATTTTAGTTAAAAATGTTCGCTTTAAAAATGTATATATTCAAAGATTTGCACACATTTTCACGATTTAAAAAAATAGCTGATATTAAAAAACGAGCTAAAAGAGCTTGTATATCTGCTATTTTTGAGTAGCCAAAGAAATCTAAAAATGACACACAGATGCGTTCCCGGTCTTAAAGGGTTAATGCTATATTGTACTATTGTAGGTTGTCTCAATTAATGGAACCTTTTGGAAAAAAACACTTCCTAATAATGGCTACTGTACCTGCCAATAGTCTATCCTTCTAAATGAGAGAGAGCCAGTGTCTAGTCTGACCTAACCACACATTTGTCTCCATCAGTGATTCTCAACCATTTCTTGGATCAGGGCTCACTTGAAAATCTCAAAAGCGTTCATGGCCCACCCATCTGACCACTTAACACGGTAGCCGAAAGGCTGCATGCATTTTCAGAGCATGTTTATTTTAATCCATCGTGTTCCGGCTTGGATCAATGGAAGTAACGTTTCTATTTATCAGTATCAGTATGTAAACCATTTTTTCCCCAAGGTTTTAAAGAAAATACAATTAAAAGAAGCTCCCAGTCAAGGCTTTATTAACGTTTCGACACAAGGTCTTCTTCAGAATCTGAAGAAGACCTTGTGTCGAAACGTTAATTGAAGCCTTGACTGGGAGCTTCTTTTAAATTTAGCAGTGTGCGGACTATTATTTCTTATATATTTCCACTGTTGGTCCTGCACCTGCCGTCCAGTGGATGTGCCAGTTTTATTGTTTCTTTAAAGAAAATAATACCATGACATGGTTTTAGGCTACATTAGCACTTTAAACCTGTACTACAGTTGACTATTGGCTATTTAAAAATAGCCAATCTACAAGTTCACAGTAAGGTCATAGTGCGTCACCGAGTGCCACGCTATGAGCTTGTAGATCTGCTATTTTTTTTAAATCCCTGGCACAAAATTGTTTTGAGATGGGGGGTCCGCAGCCAAATACATATCATTTTGGCTGCGGATGTCTTTGACATGAAAATGTTTGAGAACCACTGGTCTACATGCCATGCAGGGAACACCTACTCCAGATTGTGGTCAACTAGGTATAGTTTCTGCATATTCTCATCTGGATATGCTGATATGTTGTTGGTACATTTCTTTGCATGAGCCCATGTGTTATTTTTGAGTGCCAGTGCTTCACCACCAGGCTTGCGCACTGATGACGCACCAAATCACTAAAAGCTCTCGTGAGATAGTACTGTAGGCTTAACGTTACCAGTATGACAAAATGCACCTGCATCTGCTCCTGCCGTTTTCATTTCAATTGCGTACACACTGGAGGATGTCTCAAGAAGCATTTCAGCAACAGCCATGTAAGGTAATAGGCGACTCCAACCTCATTTTAACCTGGGGCGAGAACTAGATGAGACACACGCCCACACGGCGCGCACAACATACACACAGACAAAGACGTGCGTACACACATACAACACTACAGTATACCGTACTTGTAGATAGACACTCAACAAAACGTACACACACACACACACACACACACACACACACACACACACACACACACACACACACACACACACACACACACACACACACACACACACACACACACACACACACACACACACACACACACACACACACACACAGTGACATACAGTATACACACAAAGAAACCCATTCAATACCACACATACCAAGATAAACACATAAACCACAGTGTTCCGTACCTCAAAACCGGTCGTCCCCTGCCCTCCAGGCAGAGTGGGGTGTGGACTGAAACAATACAGAGGACATCCTGTCTTTCGGTCAGGTGTCTCAGTGTCGGATGTTCCCTTTCACTATCTCTCTCTCTCTCACTCTCACTCACACTCTCACTTTCACACTTTCACACTTTCTCTCTCACACACACACACACACACACACACACACACACACACACACACACACACACACACACACACACACCTTCCTAAAACACACCATTATCACTTTGCTGGTTGTTCAAGGTCCATTCATTCCTTTGTATCTCCCTCCATCTCTCTATCTCTTTCCGTTGTCTATCTTTCCATCCCTCTTCATCTCTCCCCTCAGTCCATTCACTGATTTGTCCCTCCATCTCCCTCTCTCTGTCACTCTCTCTCCCTGCCTACTGCATCATGGCGGTAGAGTTGTCACGATCCTAAAATTGTACTTGTCAAGTACAATTGTCGTAAAATAATTGCGATAAACAATTTAAATGTGTTTTTGGCAAAAACTGCACTGAGCAAACAAATAACTTACCTACCAATGATCTTTAATCAGGGGTCTTCAAAGTTTGTTTTGCCAAGGACCCCCTAGCTGAGAGAGAGATGAAGCAGGGACCCCCACTACATATTGTGTAAAATTGTGTTGCAGGTTAAACTATTTCATAGATTTCATAGATAGCTGGATTCATGTTAATGTGTATTTTTAGATAGTTAACCTTTAAAACCCTCATTTTAGTCAACTTGGCCGTTGGCTCTGTACTTGGTTGGCTCTGTTTCCCTCCACACAGACTCTCGGAAAATAGCCGCTGCGAGGCGTTGTGAGCTTGTAGATCTGCTATTTTCGGCTAATGTTCCCCACCGCTCAAAGATTTGGCGGACCCCCTGTAGTAACTCTAAGGACCCCCTAGGGGTCCCGGACCCCCTGTTGAAGACCACTGATCTAAAAAAACTAATCATAATGTACTGTGGCCAAAATAGGCATTGTGTGACCTTGTAGATGCTGCTATTTCCGTTTGAAAATGTCTGAACATTTTTCAACATGGAAACGATTATGAAGATTATGCAAGATGATTGCGATCATCTCAAATAATTGCGATAGGCCTACATGGTGGTGGTGTTTGACAGGTGGTTTTGTTGTCTCCCTGCAGACCCCCGTCTCTCCGGATGACAGCCAGACCCCCAGCAGCAGGAGGAGGAGATGGAGAAGTGGGAGTAGGGATGGAGCAGCAGCTCCTCCGGCCGTCCAGCGCGGCCATCAGCGAGACCTCCACCTCCGTCACCTCCTCTACGGTGGACACCACCTCCACGACCAAGGTCAGTGACTTTGGAGAGTTGTGTGTGTGTGTGTGTGTAGAGCAGTGGTTCTCAAACCTTTTCATGTCAAGGACCACCCAAAATTATATGTATTTGGACCCCCATTTCAAAATATTTTGTTCCAGGAACCCCCCCCCCCCCCCCCCCCCCCAGAAGCAAAGATTTGAGTTACAAAATGTTCGCTTTAAAAATGTATATATTCAAAGGTTTGCACAAATTTTCACGATTTTTCAAAAATAGCAGATCTACAAGCTCATAGCGCTATGAGCTTCATATCATTCATGGGTTAGGGAAGAGCGCCCTCTAGCGTAAATTCTAAAAAATATATATATTTTAGGACGTATACTGTATACGTACTTTTTCCACCTGTTCATTTTACGTACTTATTGGGAAGATGTTTGGGGCGGGCTATTTCTGGTCCATAACGTCAGAAGGAGTTCTCCTTAACACTATGTTACTTTGAAGCCGTTGCCCACACACCCCCAGTAGCGCCGCGGCCGCAGCCTCTCGTCTGTAGTAAAACAAAAAAATACACTTTCGCTACTCACCAAAACAAAGACGGTTTTAAGCCTACTTTCCCTAGTGGGAACACTCGGAGCCCCCCACCTCACGTCTAAAATACACTTTTTCTCCAGAAAAGAAAATATTTCACCAGAGGGAAAATGTTTTAGTTACTCCACTGTGCTCCCTACAGATCTCGTCAATGGAATTTTTCTGTTGACAAAAAGGTTTTCCTTCCGGCGGAATATTTTCTTTTCTGGACACAAAGTGTATTTTAGATGTGAAGTGGGGGGCCTCAGAGTGTTCCCACTAAGGAAAGTAGGCTTTCAACATCTTAAAACCGTCTTTTTTAAGGTGAGTGGCGAAGGTGTATTTTAAATTTTTACTACAGACGAGAGGCTGCGCAGCCTGCGCTTACGGCGGGTGTTCGAGCAACGCCTGAAAGTAATATATTGTTAAGGAGAACTCCTAACGCTATGGACCAGAGCTAGGGGCGGGCCGTTCTGGGCATGCGTTAAATGCGTCAAATATTTTAACACAAATAATTCAAAAAATTAATTGACACGATAATTTTGACAGCATCAATATATATATATACACACACACTCTGTACACAGTATATTCCATCCATTTTTCCCTTTACCTCTGTCTCTCCCACTGTACTCTTTCTCATCTTTCTGTCTATCTGGTTGCACACTACCATCTCTTTCCTCTCATTCTTTCACACACTTCTCTCTCTCTCTCTCAGTCATGTGTGACACACACAATCACACACACACACGCACACACATACATACACGGTTGCGGCTCCACAGTGGCATGAAATCTCATCCCAGCCTATCAACAGGTGCCCTGGGGACAGAGATTGAACATGTGTCTCTGCCTGCACGGTCTGCCAGATGACAAGACATCCATCACCCATACTTTACTCCGGTTCCACTCCACTAAACCCACCTTTACCACACACACACACACACACACACACACACACACACACACACACACACACACACACAAACACAAACACGCATACGATTAAAATGGAAATGTGCTGGTCTGAGTCCATGGAGTTCCTGGAAAAATGTGAAACACAAAAGTGAATGAGAACTAACCAGCTTAGCACCGTGTTCATACTGGGCAGCTCCCAGTGACCAACATTTGAAGACTGGATACACTGGGAAGCTGGCATCGCACAGTTGAAGACTGTGAACTTCCCGCCATGGCGCATTGCAGCAATTTTACCATCTATTCTACAGGGTGCATTATTGTGGTTTCAATGTGTTAGCGCCTGGCTCAGCACGCCGTGAATTAGTCACGAGTGTGTTTTCGGCATTACATTAATTAAGCCAATCAGAGTGTTGGCTGTCATCACCATCACCTAGGCGCGATCCTATTTAACCCATACAAATTCCATCTAAATCAGTAGTTCGCACTTTCAAGATTTTTAAAAAATGTTAAAAAAATTTGCAGATGTACAAACTTGTAAATCTGCTATATTTGAATAGTCAACGCAAAAATCTAAAATGACAAAGATGCTTTCCTGGTTTTAGTTGGTTAAGACCAAAACCCCCATGCACAAAATTGGCGCAAGATCATTTGATGTTGCTATGGAATTTATATACTATGCGGTGATATGCAAGAGACATATTTTACTTTTTTTTATTTTTTTTTAAACTTTTTCCACACAGAACCAGGAGATAACATGCATACAAACTGGCTCAATAGCGCCCCGTGCCAAACAGGACAATGTGGTATTGCAGGTGAAAGTGCTTTATAAGCCAGTGAGAAGTCAGTTGGAATTAGTATATCTGAGGCTTGATTTAGGCTCAAACCTTTTGAAAAACGTTTGAGGGACATAAACAATATGATATTAGATATTATTATCATTTTTTTAAATTCATGGTGTAGATCCTTTAAGAGTAATGAAACATAATGACTCAGAACATGTCACAGTGACCAGCCAATGACCCTTGTGTCTAAAGGTCTGTGATTCAAATAGAGATGAGAGAACAGACTGCACATAATTAGGTCTGCAGCCTCATTTCTGATGATGGTTGCAGGAAGCTAATATTGAAACACCTTGTGAGTGGTAGGTAAGAATAGCTTGATTCTGTCGGCCTGATAGGGAATGATAAGAGGGTATTTAAGCCAGCACCTCATGGGAGCTTATTGAGCTTGTACTGCTGATGCTGCCTGCTTCTTCTGCTGCAGGAAGATTCCTGCGAAAGTCATTCCTGCTGCCTGCTCCTGTGCGTGCTAGATTAAACCTAGGATGTTGCAATGTATACTTAGTGCTGAGTAAATCGTGAACATGCAGACTGGTCTGTCATCCTTGCTTGGGGAGACATCAAATCTGAAAGCTCACCACGCATCACAACGCGACACAATGTGAGCTTGTAGATCTGCTATTTTCAGTGAATGATCACCCCAGATTAGGGATGCTAGGGTTCATGTGGTTAAATACTTGTCATACTGGGCAGCTCCCAGTAACCAAAGTGTTATGCATCAAACGGCTCCGCTGCTCAGGCCTGTCTCTAGACGGCCTCCTGAAACACTGAACACTATTCTGCAGGAAGATACTGGAGAGTGTTCCACAAAATTACCCGCCATCTAAAAATAGACCACTATAACACTCTCACACACACACACCTACACCTACACACACACACACACACACACACACACACACACACACACACACACACACACACACACACACACACACACACACACACACACACACACACACACAGTATGGACAAGCCTCATGATGTGCAGTACATGGCACACAACAGAACTCACATGTAGGAACAGCAGTACACATTGCCTTGTTTGAGGCTGTGATGTGTCACTGTGTATTATGCTTGGCTACCCGGCCAGCTGCTACTGTGTGTGTGTGTGTGTGTGTGTGTGTGTGTGTGTGTGTGTGTGTGTGTGTGTGTGTGTGTGTGTGTGTGTGTGTGTGTGTGTGTGTGTGTGTGTGTGTGTGTGTGTGTGTGTGTGTGTGTGTGTGTGTGTGTGTGTGTGTGTACTTTATGTCCTTGTTCTGGATATGTTTATGCTACATACACACACACAAGTTATTCTGAAGGCTTCTTCCTACTTTAACTTAGTTTTGTTGTTTTCGTTATTGTTATGTTGTGGCTCAGTATTTTTTGGACCTCAAATACTTCCATTTTGCTGCTTGTACCTGTATGGGTTGTGGTAAACTTTCTTAACCCACACACAGACATATAGTAGTCACAGTGCATGGATAAAATCATGTTTGAGAAACTGGTTTGAAGTTATGTGTCAGAGGGGGTAAGCCATTTGCATGTTATCTTTTTATCTTGTGTGTGTGTGTGTGTGTGTGTGTGTGTGTGTGTGTGTGTGTGTGTGTGTGTGTGTGTGTGTGTGTGTGTGTGTGTGTGTGTGTGTGTGTGTGTGTGTGTGTGTGTGTGTGTGTGTGTGTGTGTGTGTGTGTGTGTTGGAGGGAGTGCATTTCTTTAGCCAAAGTGCTTTACAATGTCATTACACCTATACATTCACCAATTCACATACCGATGGCAGAGGGAACCATGCAAAGCACCAACCTGCTCATCGGGGGCAGTTTGTGGTTCTTGCTTATGGACACTTCGACACTAACCCAGGGGGAGCCGGGGATCGAACCGGGAACCCTCCGTTTCCCAAACGACCGCTGTACGACAAGAACTTAGTATATTGTGTGCTACAGTTGTTTTACTCCTCTAATCAATTAAGTGGTAACAATGAATGTGTGTGTGTGTCTGTGTGTGTGTGTGTGCGCGTGTGTGTGTGTGTGTGCATGCGTGCGTGCGTGTGTGTGTGTTTTGCAGGTGTCCCGATCAGCTGGAAGGGTTCACAGCTTTGGGAAGAGAGATCAGGCAATCAAGAGAAACCCAAACGTCCCTGTAGTGGTTCGAGGATGGCTATACAAGCAGGTTAACACACACACACACACACACACACACACACACACACACACACACACACACACACACACACACACACACACACACACACACACACACACACACACACACACACACACACACACACACACACAATTTATTGCCATTTATTATACTGTAGCTGGGCCTATCAAAATTAAATGTCTCTTTTTGGTTCTTGAATATAATATAATGGAATGTAATAAAACTAGGATTGTTATTGTCTGTGCATGCAGAACCTTGCCTTTGGCTTCAATGCGGTAAAATTGAAATCAAACTAGATGCTATGCATGCACCGCTATGATAATGAGTTCCACTTTCAAGAGAAAGAGCTCTTAACCGACGGCCCAGATTTGGTGACGCCTGATATCAGTGTATAACAATATAGAGCATACAGTTACAGTAGCTTGAGCCAGGCTATTATTGGAGACTGGGTGTGTATGTCCGTAAATAGCAGTGGGTTTGGCAGCTCAGAGTGCTAGCACGGGTCCCCAATATAGCATCATTGTACCCTGTACGAGGCAAACAAATGGGCTGTGTAATAGCACCATGCAGTTATGTTGAATTGGCAAGACACACACTTTTCAGGAGGCACACACACACACACACACACACACACACACACACACACACACATACACACACACACACACACACACACACACACACACACACACACACACACACACACACACACACACACACACACACACACACACACACACACACACACACACACACACACACACACTAAAGTGCAGTGCATGCACTGTATGCAAGAACATACAGGACAAATGCGACCACAGCCAAATGCATGTGTTCACATAAAAGACACATAAAAACTCAACTCGCATAATATGTGAGTTGTGTTTGGGTGTGCACACATTGTGTATGCACACCCAAAATCACACTTTCCTTTCTCAAACCAAACCTATTAGTTGCAAATTGCAATACACCCCCCCTCCCACACACACACACACACACACACACACACACACACATACACACACACACACACACACACACACACACACACACACACACACACACACACACACACACACACACACACACACACACACACACACACACACACACACACACACACACACACACACACACACACACCCTAACATTGCATAGCCTACACACAATCACGGTCACATTGGAATAAGCTGCACGTTGTTTGCAAGTGTTTTTCTCTCAGTTGCTTCACTTCAAACCCGTCTACTCTACTTTGAACCTTAAAAGATAGATCATGGAGTTAAAAAGCTGTGGCGGGTGAATCCACCCGATAAAAGAGTATAATTGATCACTCCCTTTTATCCTCTGTCTCGCTGCCTTTTGTCCACGGTCGTTATCTGTCGCTATGTGTCCACCTCACTAGGTTTTCCTTTCATTATATCTCATCTTTCATTATCGCTCTCATTCCCTTGTTCATTACTCCTTTCTTGTGCTCTTCCTCGCTCGTAAACCTCTCTCTCCTCACAAATGACACTATGTGTCTCTCTCCTTTGTCTTGCATGCCCTCTTTCTTTCTCTCTCCCATCTTTCTCTTCCTCTCTCTCTCTCTCGTTCTCCCTCTGGTCGCTGTTCGCTCACTCCCTTGATCTCTTTCCTGATGTCTCTTCTCCACCGTGCCCTGCTCTATTCCTCCCTTATTCTCTGTCATTTATTATCTGTTATTGCTGTCATTTTCTCTTTACTTCTCACTTTCTGATTATCTCTCTCTCTCTCTCTCTCTTGCTCTCATTACATCTCGATCCATCTCTTTCTCTTTGCTGCTTTGTCTTTCTCTGTCTATCTGTTTGTCTTTCTATTATGTTGTGTGACTAAAGCATAATCCCTTTCTTTGTCTGTTTGTCTGTCTATCTGTTTGTATTGTCTGTCTGTCTGTCTGTCTGTCTGTCTGTCTGTCTGTCTGTCTGTCTGTCTGTCTGTCTGTCTGTCTGTACCTCTATGTCTCCAGGACAGTTCGGGAATGCGTCTGTGGAAGCGGAAGTGGTTTGTCTTGGCTGACTACTGTCTCTTCTACTATAAAGGTGAGTGTCAAATGAAGGTCAATTTAGCATTTTCCGGCCTGGGCCGCAGCTTGGCGGTCCAGGCACCCTAGGCTGCAATGCCAGCCTGACAGCGTGTTTCGGGTTCGACTCCCGTTCCCGACGACCTTTGCTGCGTGTCACCCCCCCATCTCTCTCCCCATTTCCTGTCAGCCTACTTTCCCTATCCCTCTCTAATAAAGGCATACAAAAGCCACGAAAAAAATAAAATAAATATATATAGCATTTTTCTGTGCTTTTGGTCCTTGTTATTTAAAAGTGGGCAGTTCTCTCAGTCTCCTTTGTACAGGAAGTGTTGAGGAAATGCCAGTAGGAAGGCAGAGGAGCCTTTTAGCAATTAGTTACTTAATAAATGATAGATAATACAAATCAGTGGTCCTCAAACTAGTAGTGTACCACTAGTAGTACCCCTTCACCAGCACAAAACAATTCCCCCCACAATAGCGGGCGCTAAGGTTCAAGTGGTTTCTATTCATGTGGTTAAAGTTTTGTGCTAGTCTGGGTCTGACTCTGAACCCTGATCAGCTGTAGTGCCAGGTCTGCACACCTGCCTGCCTCTCACTGATAGACTGCACTTATGCACTGACACTAACTGACACCCAATGGACCACGGAATATTCTAGACACGCATTAAACCCACGTAATCTGTCACCACACCGTTCTCTTTGCCTGAATGTTGCTGACATAATCCCAAGAGCTTTGTGTGTAGTTTACACAAGCTGGAATGTCAAACACAGCTACTGTAAGTGATGTCACTCAAGTAAGTACACAAGGGACATTCGTTTGGCAGGGATCTGGCAGTACAGTATAAATTGGCCTTTAGGGAGCCTTTTGCACGTTGCATTTTGCATTTTCTGTTGCATTTTTGAGAATATTCTGTTCTTCATTTCCACAATGTCCGCATGGTTAATGACGAACGGTGCACAGGAGGTTTCTTGTAATATATTACAATATATTACAAGAAACCTCTTGTGCACATGGCTTCTGTTACAGTATGAGCACTGGTCCCATCCTGTAAATAATATTTTTTGACCAAACTGACCAAAATGCAGTTCGAAAATATTCTGTACACATGGATGTAGTGTGAATGCGTTCTAAATATTCAAAGCAGGTTTTTGTTTGCTTGTTTGTTTGCTTTTTTGTAATTTAGCCTTTTAATGGCATGAAGCTACAGTATTGTAGAAGTCTGTCTGTCTGTCTGTGCGCGCGCACACACACACACACACACACACACACACACACACACACACACACACACACACACACTCACACACACACACACACACACACACACACACACACACACACACACACACACACACACACACACACACACACACACACACACACACACACACACACACACACACACACACACACACACACCTCTATCTGCCTCTATCTCTCACCTGTCAATCCATCATTATGTGTCTCAGTGTCTGTCTACACCTCCATTATCACTCCCTCTCCATCCCTCCATGCTTCTATCTTTCATCTCTCTGTATATTAAGCCTGATGTTCTACGCCAGTGTTGTGTGCCAAAAATATCTGATCTACCAGCTCATTATGCGCCGCGATGCAACGCGCTGTGACCTTGTAGATCAGCTATTTTTGCCATGTGACCCCATCCTACAACAGAGTACAGAGTATACATTCTTCTACAGTATCTCTCTGTCTGTGTATTAGTCCATGCGTTCAGCCGTGCCTCATTTGTCTTCCCTTGTCATCTCTCCCTCCTGTCCTGCATCTGTCCGTCAAATGTGGAGCAGGATGTTGAGACATCGGGGGCTTAGCTGAGCCCAGAAATACTGTTCCCCCGACAATTGCATAATTTTCAAGCTATTTCAGAGTAAAATGAAGAATATAAGATGTGAGATCCTGTGCTTCAAAAACAGCCTCGCTCTCGCTTTCTCTCGCACGTGCACACACACACACACACACACACACACACACACACACACACACACACACACACACACACACACACACACACACACACAGTGTGAGTACACTATACTAACAATATACTGTAGGCCACAATGGTTGGTAAATCCCTAAAATCCCAACAGCTTTTCTGCCAGTCAGGACATCCTGATCATAACATCAGCTGTATCACCTATTGTTAAAGTGTGTGCGTGTGCGCACACGCGTGTGTGTGCATGCGTGTAGGGTATGGCCGGCACGGCGGATCACGGCCACCTCACTCTGACTCAAACATAACCATAAACAAACCCGATACGCCCATATATAGGCAGGACTCGGCAAGGACTCGAGGGAGTGCGGTGCCTGTCGCCGAGTCGTTGGGATAAGCGGTTGTCCAGAACCTGAATCACATGCAGACACACTGCACACAGTGTTCAGTGTGTGTGTGTATTTATAGAGGTGTGAACTCATTACGATTGGACGGGTGCGTGTGTTTGTGTGTCTATATAGTCTGTATGTGTATAGTCTGTATCCTTGCATACCTTGCATAGCTGCATATCTGTGTTTGTGTGTGTGTGTGTGTGTGTGTGTGTGTGTGTGTGTGTGTGTGTGTGTGTGTGTGTGTGTGTGTGTGTGTGTATGTTTGCATGCGTGTGTGTGTGTGTGTGTGTGTGTGTGTGTGTGTGTGTGTGTGTGTGTGTGTGTGTGTGTGTGTGTGTGTGTGTGTGTGTGTGTGTGTGTGTGTGTGTGTGTGTGTGTGTGTATGTTTGCATGCGTGTGTGTGTGTGTGTGTGTGTGTGTGTGTGTGTGTGTGTGTGTGTGTGTGTGTGTGTGTGTGTGTGTGTGTGTGTGTGTGTGTGTGTGTGTGTGTGTGTGTGTGTGTGTATGTGTGTGTGTGCATGTCTACTGGACATATGGAGCTGTGAGGGTGCTTTCATGCCCTTGTGTGTCCGTGTGGAGGTGAAAAATGTGTGTGTGGGCAGGAGCCGTGCGTGTGTGTGTGTGTGTGTGTGTGTGTGTGCGTGTGTGCGTGTGCGTGTGTGCGTGCGTGTGTGGGCGTGTGTTTGTACTAGTGCTTGTTGGAAATTTAGCAAGTGGTGAGTGAAATCTACTCTTTGCCCCTTACTGTCTACGCTCTCTCTCTGTGTGTGTGTGTGTCTCTCTCTCTCTCTCTCTCTCTCTCTCTCTCTCTCTCTCTCTCTCTCTCTCTCTCTCTCTCTCTCTCTCTCTCTCCCTCCCTCTTCCCTCTCTCTCTCCCTCCTCCCTCTCTTCCTCTCCTCCTCTCCTCCTCTCCTCAGACAGCAGAGAGGAATCTGTTCTGGGAAGTATTCCTCTACCCAGCTATGTTGTGTCTCCTGTTGGACCGGAGGACCACATCAGTCGCAAATACGCTTTCAAGGTACACCTCGCTATTTTAACCTCACAGGTCTATGTTTACACTCTGTGTTAAATTGTTGGGTAACCATTTACACTGCAGACCATTAGTTCAGCAGAAATGACCAATTAATATAAACAAGTAAAAAGTAAAGTACACATGATAACCAGTACACGGCTGACCCGTGGCAACTTTATTGTGTCATAACGGTCCATATACAGTAACATTCATTACGAAATAACATCATTCATAAAGTACATAATTCAAGATGTTACTGTAAGTATGGTATTTCTGTACTTCTGAATGCTAATTGTACTTGGTCATTTCCAGTTGAAAATTCCTAATAGATGGCCTGTGATTTAAGTTTTCTTTTTTTTTTAAACTTCTGTTATGTTGATTTTAGGGTTGTTTTCTTCTGTCTGGAGCTCGACCAAATGAATACTGCGATAGCATTGATGTTCATCCTTTTGAGTTAGATCCAGCCAACAGGCTAATCACTTAAACCCTATTATACTTCATTGACCGGAGTCGCCCAAGGCTCTGTTCTAGGCACACAGTTTTTTTTCTCCCCTCTACACCAAATCTCTCTCAAAACCGAAACACTGTTCCCCCCAGAATATGGATGCTAGGGTTCACATAGTAAACCACATGCCCTTTATATGTTGTATAAGTATTACAAATATTTTCTCTACAATTGAATTTTATGTAAAAACTTGAAAGTGGTTAACATATTGTCGGGCAGAAACCTCATATCTCCATATTTCAACTTTGTACTGTATGTGTTTTTCGTAAATGAATGCCTTACTTCATCATTCAAGAGTGTGGCACAAAAGTATTGAAAATAGCCGATCGACAAGGCTATTTTCACTATTTTGAAATAATATTTAAAAATAATAATAATAGGGGTTCAAATGGTTAGATAAATAGTTCAGTGGTGGGCAGTAAAGTACATTTACTTGATTACTTTGGAGTATTTGATTTTTGTTTTTGCTTTTTGCAAGCTGATGATTTTCACTCCGCTACATTTCAAATAGAAATATTGTACTTTTGACTCCACTACATTTCTAGGAAGGGACTCTTGGGGCCCAAACTTACAAAAATATGTTATGAATTAACCACTTAAGGCCTTTTTCAAACTCTCAATGTGTCACGCTGGGTCGTGAGCTTGTAGATCAGCTATTTATTAAATTTCAATTTCTGACCATTTCTGAAAATGTTACTTTGTAATTTGTACTTTTGAGTAGTTACTTGAGTACATACTTTGTCCACCACTGCTTGAGTTGCTAAATGACAAGCAGCCAATCAGCAGCCCTCATTGGTGGAAACTTAATTACACCTCTCCAATGCAATGCCACTTGCAACTCTGCACACAAAAACACACATAAACATATAATTAATTCATCAGTTGTGTACGCATGTGCATACTGTACAATACATACAGTACATCCCTCACACAAACATACGAAAAAATGTAGTATTATGGTATAATTTTCTCACAATGACAGCATAATTGCTTATTGCAGGTTCATAATTGTTCATTGCATTCAGCATGGGTTATAAAAGCTCACCATGTACATTATTAGTTTTGCACCGTATTGTGGTTTTGATTCAATCCAAGCCAAGGTTGCAAGGTGGTCACATCTCTGGAAATATTCATCATCCATTATTGAAGTGAATGCATCATTCTATATTTTGCTATGAACATAATGTAGCGCATATCCACAATATATCTTTTTTTTATATAAATATGTTTTTGCCTTCATATAGAGTACTGAAGTCCTGACGTCACTCGTTCATCCCCTGGTTCGTAAAGTCATTTCTCTATGGAGAATAACATTGTGTCATCCTAGAATCGTCTCATAGAAGAATTGTGGTCCAAAAATAAACAAACTGTCTCGGCGAAATTGTCAGGGAGGTCGCTCTGTATCGTTTATGATAGTCAGTCACTCATATTTGATACAGTCTGTTATTGGCGAAAATGTAACTAATTTGGCGGAAGTAACATTAGCGTTTTCTCACCGCCAGTTGATGCTTCATATCCATAAGAGTCAAACCGCCAGGATCATTTGTTTATTTTTGGAACACAGTTGACGCGATATTAAACACGTCAATGGGAATTCAGAACGGGGGGGGGGGGGGCGCGACACAGGTAGGATGTGTAAATTACGTCAGACTTCGGTGCTCTAGTCTATAGGCTTTAAAATCACTGAATTTAGGATACATACTGTGTGAAGATTTTTATTTCATAGCACATCCAACCCTTATGTTCTTGCTCTTGGACAGACCGAGGGATGGAGCCTAGTTTACAGAGTACAGTAAAATACCCCAAAAATGTATATTTAAACTCTGAGTGTGTACAAATGAACTCACGTGGGTCCCTGAAGGGTCCATTTGGGTAAGTTTTTACATTATCATAGTTAAATTAACACTATTTTACAGTGTGCCAATTTGAACGGTAAAAGAGGGACGGAAAAATAAAGAGGCCAGTCAGGCCACTGTGAACGGGCCAGCTGGCTCGTAATCCTCGCTGGGATCGCTCTCAAGAGGTTTTGTTCTGTTCAGCTCATGATTGCCTTTGAGTCAGTTCCTTTTTTAAGCCGAACCAACGCTACTGCCATGTACTGTAGATGGGGTGGAGGAGGCATTTCAAATATGGGTACTCTACTTTACTTGAAATGCCTCCATCCCATCTACACAGAACCTGTTACTGTGAAAAACACGCACGCACGCACGCACGCGCACACACACACACACACACACACACACACACACACACACACACACACACACACACACACACACACACACACACACACACATTGCTCTTCTTGTGCATGGGTTAGTCAGTGAGCTTTGTTTCATAGTAAGTTCACTCAATTGGCTGTTTAACAGAAGGCTTAAAGTACATTTTTGCTTTGCACAACAAGTGTCGAACAACGCGTCGCAAGACGAAATTTACGTCAAAACTATGCATGGTATACCTTTGCAGACGGTGTTGCGTGACTCTGAGAAAGTGAATGGGCGCAGACACCTTCATAAAATGTTGTGTACTCTGGTTGGAAAGACGAAGTAAGCTCTGTTACGGAGATGCACGAGATTAAATTCACCTCCTGGTTATTTTGTGGCGACGCTGTCGGCAAGTTGCAGAGATTATGAATGCTCAGAACTCACATGTGTTGTGAGACACGTACTCTGGTGCGACACGTTGTTTGAAAGCATACATTTACATTAAGCTTTACTGCTAACATGATGCACTAGTTAAGGTCTGTACACAGTGGAGTGTATGCATACAACATAGCGAATTCTTATGTAAGTAACTTTGTTTAAATATACATTTAGCCTTGGGCAAAGAAAAAAGGAATGTGAGGTTCATTTTCCCCACGGTAAAATGACGTGATGTCATTATCAACCTTCTGCTTGCTATTGTATTGAAAGACAGACCGCATAGAGTAGATTGTGAGGTTTTTCCTCTCCCTGCCTTTGTTTCACTTGAAAATCACAACCATGGCAACCACTTTATTATTGTTAGAATAGAAGACGGTGTAATGCCTTCATCCATCAAGCATTTGACATTTGAATGTCCTACAAGGACATTTCTCTCTATTGCTGACGTGTTCTACAGTATCCATGGATGTTGGATGCGTGTGTGAAGTGATGACTGGAGGTAGAGTGTTCTGTTGAAAGGCGATTGTTTCCATGTTCAATTCATGCACACACTTTAATAACTTTAAGAAGACATGGTCAAGTCATTGGGTTTCTACAGCAGAACTATGTCTGTCCAGGCTATTCTTAATCCCTTAACCTGAAAAGGGAAACCAAGATTTGCGTTCACAGGACGGTACTGTGAGATTAAATCAGGCTACCGCCGAAAGTGGGGAATAATCAAATCACTACTGTGCACATAAATGCACAATGTCCGACACGACCAATGTGATTTTGAACTTCATTGTTGGAACAACCATGCAGCAGTGACAGGAGACCCCTCCCTGTAGCTGTCCCAGATAGGCCTCTGTTATGTTGACATCAGTTCGGAACTTTCCAAATACATCCACAGCCTAATTTATTGATCTGTTGTTATGATGGTGTCCCACACCAAACGTATCATTGGTGCGGGACACTGTCGCACATCATCGTAAATCAGGCTTTAGTTGTTTTGTCCATCTTGTATGGGACTTTAGGATCCCATTCGCTAGCAATTCTGTTCTTAAATGGGGTGGAATAATGTAAGTAGAGATGACACATGTTGTTACAATTCAATTACAGAACATGTTATCGATTTACTAGATATTCTATGTGATTTGTGAACAACAGTCCTATTGTGTCATCTTCCCATCACCGCTAATGACCAGCGGTCTAAGCTAAGGGACACTTGTGTCACCATGCAGAAGCAGATGAAATAGATAATGACTGCACCATGAGTCATCTGTAATTGTTCCACCCACTGTAAGGACAGAACGACCAGCAAACTGGGTCCAAAAATCCCATTAATTTTCACCACCGGTGCGGGGGTGGCAGATCCAGATGATGTATAACGAGAGACTCGTAATAATGTCAACACGATGGAGGTCTGTTCTCTGAAACCTCTTCCTTCTCTTGCTCCTATTTGGCTGGCTGCCTGCTCGGGACCGCCTCTCCACCTGTGTGAGTGCGTGGGGTCGTCCAGTGACTGACCAGTCAAAAATAGGTACTGCTCCTTCCCCCAATGTATCCCTGCTCCTGTTGTCTGCTGTCGGTGTGTTTTTGTTTTGGTCTGAGCCCGTCAGAATATATGACGCGTGTATATTCTGTTGTTTTTCGGCGCATGTACGTCCTCGCGTGTTCTTTTTGACTGACATTGGGTGTGTTTTTTGTGGTCAGTGTTGCCATGTTCTCTGATAACTCTCACTCACTATGTCTGTCTTTCTCATTCAGTCTCTGGTGGGGTGCATCCACAAATTCACTGTTAAATCCAATGTTATTGCAAAGTAACATTGTTATTTACACATTACAGGTCTAGAATATCCTGTAATTGTTTTGTTCTTTGTTTTTGTTTTATAGAAATCTAACATGGCAATAGTGTTTCTGTTTGACATCTTGGCACCCTGGCAAAACAATTCCCGTTCGTAAATTCCAAAATATTTCTGCACTCTGCCACACTCTGAGAGTAAGTCAGAGTGGATTTAAGAATGCACCCTCTTTCTATTTTTATCTATATATTGGCCTCTTTCTCTCTCTCAATCTATCTTAATCTGTCTCTTCCTCTGTCTCTCTTGCTCTCTACTGGGCTTCTTCATCTCTCCTGTCCTCTGTTGTCATCATCATGGTAAATCTCTCTCTGGCTGATGTATTTGGGCTTATAACCTGTGGTTATGGTTCATGACCATTCGTCTTTGTCTCACTCTTTTGCTCTCTGTTGCTTTTCTCAATTGTTTCATTTCCAAGAAAGCACAAACTGATAGAAATGCAACCTATTTGTATTCTTATTGATTTTCCAAATATACAAACACAATCTGTAGCCAGAAAAACTCATACTATCAACAACAACAAAAAGTAACAGTAAGCAGATGGCAATGCATCAAATATTTGTCAAAACAGAAGAATAAACTATCAGGAGCCTATGCATCTATCTTTATCTGCAGATGTGCTGATCTTTGTTGTTTCTCAAGGTAAATTAGGTTTATATGGAAGCAGTTTACAGGTTTGTTTCTTATATCAGGACTTAGTGGGCAGCTCGGCTGCCCTCTTATCTTCAGAAACACAATGAGTTTTTAAAAATAGAACCTAGACAGAGAGACCCTGTGCGTGGTCTGTGCGTGCGTCCGTGCATGTGTGTGTGTGCGTGCGCGTGTGTGTGTGTGTGCGTGTGTGTGTAGGGGTGGGGGTGTGCCCATCCAGAGAGGAAGGCAGCCCTGGCTATTGTTAGCCTCCATGACTGCCAGTGCAGCAAGCTATTTTCAGCTTATGGATGGAGAGAGACACAAAGAGACACAGAGACAGGGAGACAGAGAAAGTGTACTGTAGGAAAAAAGTGAGGAAAAGTGATTAGGGGAGAGGATAGAGAATAACAGCATAACAGAGATACTGCAATCGAGGAGAAAGGAGAATGATTGGATGGTACTGTAGCTAGTAAAATACAGAATAAACAGGACGAAATAGGATGAGACGAATGGAAAAAAATGAGGTAGAAAAATAATGTGAGGGAGGAAAGGGAAGGGTGGAAAACAGAAGGGAGGAGAGGAAAGTGGACTGAACAACGGAAGAGATGGAGGAGAGGACAGAGAGAGAGAGATAAAAAAAAACATGGACAGAAATGATTAGCGGGCATGGAAAAACAGAATACAGAAGAGTGAGAGACAGAAAAGAAGGGAGGGAAAAAGGAGGACAAAAGTCAAGGACAAAAGTCATAAAACAGGAGAGTGGTAAAGTGTGTGATTTTGAGAGAGAGAGAGAGAGAGAGAGAGAGAGAGAGAGAGTGTGTACATTATTACTAACTAAGCTGTACTGTATGCGTTCTCTATTGTTCTATTATACACACACACACACACACACACACACACACACACACACACACACACACACACACACACACACACACACACACACACACACACACCCACACACATGCGTATGTTTAAAATAACTAGCAGGAATACTGAATCCATCATGTGTCCACACATCTGACACATCTGTCTCTTTCTCTCTCATTCCCTTGTTCTTCCTCTCTGTCTCTTGCGCTCATTTATTTCTGTCTAAAAAAATCAAATCAAATCATCTTCACTTCTGTCTTTGCATTTATTTAGTCATTTGGAACTTAAGCTCTTGCTGCATTTAAAATAGAGACTACAGCTATAATTCACTACAGCATCCACTACAGCAATAAATGTGTATGTGTAGTAGTGCACATCAATTTGTTGATTTTCTGTAATACTATATACATGTGACTCTTATTGGGTCCTGGTGTTCCTTACAGAGGGAAACCGTAGCTTTAACCCATTGAGACCTGAAGCCGATTCTGTCTCCTAAATCTCAACAGTATTCTGACAAAACATATGTTTCTATATCAGTGCTCAATCTTTTTCATGTCAAGGACCTCCAAAATGATATGTTTTTGGCCGCGGACCCCCATCAAAATATTTTGTTCCAGGGACCCCCAGAAGCAAAGATTTGAGTTAAAAATGTTCGCTTTAAAAATATATATACAGAAGATTTGCACACATTTTCACGATTTTTCAAAAATAGCAGATATACAAGCTTGTAGCGCGGCTTGTATATCTGCTATTTTTGAATAGCCCAAAGTGTAAAATAATGCTTTTTAGCTCAAATCAAAAAATGACACAGTTCCAGGTCTTAATGGGTTCAAATGATGTATCAGGTGTGAGGGTGTGGCCAAAAGAAAAATGCTTGGTCTCAGGAGGGTATTCCTGGCCAATTGTGAAGTATTACCACTTCTTTATTTGGGATGAACTGTTCAGGCCTTGACTAAAAGGAAGGAGAAAGACCCGGGTCTGCCAGTGAGAACGGCTGCATTCAATAACATGGGGGGCCGAAAAAAAAGCGCTGTCCGTGCGCTGTGGGTTTCAAGCGTTACAGTAGCTATAGCTAGCTAGCTTGACAGCTAAACTGTACTGCAATATGGGGACAATGAGAGAGTAAATGACTGGGGTAAGCTGAATATTCGATCGATTGACCAATCAATCGATCAGTTGATTGATATGCCAAAAAATGCAAACCAACAACAATGAAAAGTTTTTTGTTGGTTTGCATTGTTGCATTATTGGACAGAATGTTAAAGTGGTTGTAAAGCAGTAATACTATGTAATAATGAGTTTGTCACACCACAGAATAATGTGTTATTAACCAACTAGCCACATTTAAATGATAAAAGAGATTGCCAAGCTCCGAAAAATAGGTTTCAAAAAGAGTGAAAATGAATGCAGTTTGTTCTCTCTTCCTTGGACGCTGGGGGCATGTCCACTGAGGCCTGCTGCTATATTTGCTTATTTCTCAGGATGCACTTTGGCACACCTGGAAATAATATCGGAATGATGTTGTGGGTTATTATGTGTAGTGTTGTGTCTTGGTGTTAATTTGGTGATTTGTGTGTTGTTTTTTTGGTAACACCTTGACTGTAATTGCTTGTTTTCACTACACCCTCTGCCTTTTGTCTTCCATGTTAAGTCACTTTGTGTGGCTATGCTATGTGCTATGCTTTGTCGTACGACGATGTCGCAAAGCAGAAATAGTTGATTTGCAAGCTCCTTGAGAGCTTGTAGATCAGCTTTTCACACGAGACACTGTAATGAGATCACACAGATTAATGAAATAATGATTCATGACTGCTCATGAGGGGCTTGCTGATGTAATCATGCAATTTGTTTTTGTTTGACAGGAAGTCATTAAGATTGAACTTTTAGGGACTTGACATAAAAATACAAAAAACATTATGTACACAATTTGATATATATATATTTTTTAGAAGATTAAAACATCCACGCACTGGTTTAAAGCTCCCAAAGAATTGTATTAATGCTGCAACGTTTCGACCTCATAGGTCTTCATCAGGCAAAAGGGTATACATGTATTTCTTGCCATCTATTGTTTATTATATCTCCATTATGTCCATGTATTTGCTCTAAAAGTGTGAAAAACGTATTTTTCATTATATGAAGTAATTTTGGTTCACTCAATGTCCTGCATAATGTGCAAGGTTTTACAACAAATGCATGACTTTTTAAATTACTTGAAAACAAGTCCGGTGCTCCCAACAGGGAGGCCTTGAAGCAAAGCAAGCAAGTGACTGCACTCGTTGAGCAAGCAAGTGGCTGCACTCGTTGACACGAGCAGCCGCTGGCTTCTCGTGTCAACGAGTGCAGCGTCAGAGTTGGCAGGTCCATGGTGGACGGAATAGGTTATCCCTCTCCTTGACTCAACCAGTCACAGTGATTCAGGCAGGGTTTTGAGGAGGAAGTGGTTTTGGAATGGCTTACACTGTTCTTCAAGTCATTGCCAAGTCTGCCAATATAGGTATTTGCAACTTAATACGTTGATTGCGCTGGAAAATTGTAGTGTAGTTTGTATTTGACCAATACAAACTCTGTCTTTGTGTCGGCCGAGAAAACCAAACATGTTCAATTATGTTGCCGACCTTCAGGGGGGAATCGGCCCTGATGAACCCTTTCACACTAGATAATAATTAACACTGACTGTCTGTCTTGATGGTTCGAGTCACCGATCTGCAAATAGACTTAAAATCTGGGGAATTCTCACCAAGTGAGAAAATGAAGCTTTAGACAACATTACGAGTAACTGATAGTTAAGGAGGGTGAAGTCAAAGCGAGAACAGACAGGCTAATGATACACCCAAGCAAACAAGAGCCAGTAGGATTATGTATAATAGATAAATGCTGGGTGATGAGACGGCAAGGGAGATGAAGAACCAGGGAGAAAAACTCTACAACTGGGTTTGTGTGTGTGTCTGTGTGTCTGTGATGCGTTAGCATACATCTGTTGAATTCCTGACTAGGAGCCAGGAGGAGTGTGCTATGTTCAGTAACCACACTAATTAGAATACAACAGAGAGTATATTATAAATAAAGCACATGTGAGGTCTGCAGTACATGAGCACCCATTATACACACATGCACATGCACACTTAATTATCCCCCATACATTATTCAGTGACTGAATCAGGGAACGGGGAGATTTAGTATTTAATTATTTCTTGTTTGAGCGTGAATCAAGTGATTTCTTTCCTCTTCTCCTGTCTTCCAACGCTATTACCACAAAACTGAGCCACAAAATGTGTCTTAAGTGAATGCCATACATTTTCCTGGAAGGATTATAATATCACAGACATTTGGGAAAAAAGAAAAGGGAAAAAAAGAGGCATGATTACTTCTTAAACCACCATCTAACACAAAGTCAAGTGCATCTCAGGCACCACAGCACTCTATAGCTGAGATCAAGGTTATTAAACCCACTGGTTAAATGTCCTTATACTGTAGCGTGCATTGTTAAATCATACATTGTGTAAAAAATAAATCTCACTTCCACATGATGTAAATTGCCTGAGACTGCTGTAGCTGTGTTTAATTACGTTATGGCATATACTGTATATCTTTAAATGGCGCCGGATGATAAAATTGTCACAGATGTCTTGGTGATGCTCTCACAGTGACAGTGGTGTGCTAGATGATGTGACTAATAGCCTTTTTAGCTCTCCATCCATCTCGGCGCTGTCTGTCGGAAACAAGCCACTTAATCACAGACTGCAATTATCTTGTCACAGAGCACAGTCACTTCCAGTGTGCAGCATTTGATAATGTCTCTGCAAAGGGTAGCTTGGTTTGTCAATTCACGCCCACCACAGTTTAAAGTCAAGAGGTGGATCATTCTAGAAGACAGGCTGTCCAAAACATGGACATGGCTCTAAACACCGTGGCATAATCGTTCTACTACCAATACAGTTACTACTAATTCTACTACTAACGCTACCATGACTTATACCATTACTATCATAGTAGTAGTAATAGTAGTGGTAGTTGTAGTAGCAGTAAGGGGAGAAGCAGTGGTGTAAAGTAACTAAGTACATGTACTCAAGTACTGTACTTAAGTACAATTCTGAGGTGTTTTCACTTGGGGTATTGTAACTGGAGTATTTCTGAGTACTTTTTCCACCACTGGGGAGAAGTAGTAATAGAAATAGCAGTTGCAATAATGGTATGGTGGTAGCATTAGCAGTATTAACAAAAGCTATCTAAATAACGTTCTTAGCATTTGTGGTCAAAAACGAATCAATAACAAAACATACTGTATGTGAACCAACCAGTGTTTTGTACTGGGTGCAGGCAGCAACCGGAAGCCAGTGAAGGGAACGCAAAAAGGGGGAGACATGCTACTACTGCTTATAATATGTGCATAACGCTACATTTCCCATTCATTTACCAAAGTACTGAAAGAGAAACCAATACAAACAAATTAACATTTTCCGTCTTTGTAAATCCCTAAGCAGTTATCTATGCTCCTCTTGTAAAGTCAGCGTATGTACTATATTGCCGTCTACTGGCTGTGTTGTAGTTGGGTTGCGTTTGCCATGTTTTCCCCTGTGTCATAACATGTTTCTGTTACTCCAAAGGTGTACCTGTCCTGTCCATTGGTCTAAGTTGTGGCTTTGTTAGTGTTAATTGGATGGTATTTTTTGGTGTCTTATTGGCTTCCGCTGACTCTACCTGCAACTGGCTGATGCTTACATGTGCTGTTTGTCCTGTTGGACGGCATGACATCTCTCTGTTGGTCAAAGCTAAACTTTGCCTGCCAGATTGACTGACATACTACTTCACCCCTCTCTCTCTCTCTCTCGTTCTGTGTCAAAAAATCACCTGGTTCATCGGACTCCTCACCTTGTCCTCTTCTTTCTCTCCCCATAGGCTAGCCACACGGGCATGCGCTCATACATTTTCAAGCAGAGCTCTGTCATTGGCACACAGGCGGAGCACAGCGGCATGCGGACGTACTACTTCAGCGCCGACACGCAGGAAGACATGAACGGTTGGCTGAGAGCCATGAACCAGGCTGCACTGATGCACAACCACACAGATACACTGATCAGGTAGGACTTAACTACCCAATCGGATGCACTGATTGGGTAGGACTAACACACCACAACCACACTGGTGCACTGCACTGATCAGGTAGGACTAGAGCGCGATACATGCTGCTTGCTTCCGACGTTACGGAAAGGGAGGTGATGATAACTACACCCCCAAGTTTTTCTGACGCCAGAAAAATCTAACTCATTAAGACCTGAAGCTCATTCTACAAATGTCTACTAAATCCCAACAGTTTAAAAAATATATATGTTTCTATATCAGTGGTTCTCACACTTTATCATAATTGCCAAGGACCCCCAAAATGATATGTATTTGGCCGCCGACGCCCATCTCAAAATATTTTGTTCCAGGGACCCCCAGAAGCAAAGATTTGAGTTCAAAATGTTTGCTTTAAAAGAATATATATTCAAAGAGTTGCACACATTTTCACGATTTTTCAAAAATAGCAGATCTACAAGCTCGTAGCTTGTATATCTGCAATTTTTGAATATCCTAAGTGTAAAATAATGCTTTTGAGCTCAAATCAAAAAGTGACACAGATGCGTTCCAGGTCTTAATGGGTTTAACCCATTAAAAGCGGGAAAGCATCTGTGTCATTCTAGATTTTAGCTACCGGTAGATATTGTCTCTGTCGGTGGAAACCTCACATGTCCAAAACTTTTACTTTTCAGGATTCAAATTCAAAAGTAGCAGATCTACAAGCGCCGCGTTTCAAACTTGTGGATCTGCTACTTTTGATGCTCTTGTGTGACGCTGTAGTGTGATCAAGTAGGGCGTTACTTTACAACAAAAAAACACACAGCTGTTACAGTGTCCACTGATCAGGTAGGACTAACACACGCTATAATGACACTGACATGCATTATTCAATTAAGACTAGAATGAGCTTTATTGTCACATCACAGGGTTACAGGTGTTAAACAGTGGGCGAAATTAGTTTTTTGTGCAAGCTCCATATTTTTGACTGGAGAATCCAGTCCTCTATCTCCTCCTGCAAGTTATGCCAGGAAGCAGGCCTGTGCAAGCAGAAAAAAAGAAAAAATCATGTTGCCGTATTTCCTGTTATTTCGCGGACGTTCAGCTCTCGTCTCGCCGCTCAGCTGCTGCTGTCTCGGGCAGACTGAGTGCGGGAGTCCCGCTCCCTCCAAGGCCGGAGCCCGTAGACAGACAGATAGATATATATATATATATCTATGTGTCTACGGGCATCCCTTTGATGCTTCGCTATTAGTTGAGCGACATATACACTGACTATTTAGGAAAAAGAGAGAGACACACGTGTGTGTGTGTGTGTGTGTGTGTGTGTGTGTGTGTGTGTGTGTGTGTGTGTGTGTGTGTGTGTGTGTGTGTGTGTGTGTGTGTGTGTGTGTGTGTGTGTGTGTGTGTGTGTGTGTGTGTGTGTGTGTGTGTGTGTGTGTGTGTGCGCGTGCGTGCGTGCGACACATGCCGTGCTCCTCTCCTTTGCCCGAGGAGAGGGTTCGAAGGACAGCACGTACATGCCAATTCAGAGCTCCTAGACCAGTGGTTCTCAAAGTGGGGTCCGGGGACCCCCAGGTGTCCTTGAGGGGGTAGGGGGTCCCCAGCAAAAATGTGGTAATACAGCGTCACAATAACTTTAACCTTTCATACTTTGGCTATTCAAAAATAGCAGATATACAAGCTCATAGCGCGGCACCGAGTGCCTATGAGCTTGTAGATCTGCTACTTTTGAAAAATCGTGAAAATGTGTGCAAACCTTTGAATATATATATATTGTTAAAGAGAACATTTGTAACTCAAGTCTTTGCTTCTGGGGGGGGGGGGGGGGTCCCTGAAACAAAATATTTTAGATGGGGGTCCGCGGCCAAATACATTTAATTTTGGGGGTCCTGGAAAAGTTTGAGAACCACTGTCCTAGACCTAGACTGAGTTTAACAATCTTCAATACTTTAACATGCACAGCTACTACATAAAAACATTCATATAAATTGCGAATGCTGCAGGAAAAGCACCAGAGAACCTGCTCTGCTGCCTACACCAGCTTGAAAATAGCAGATCTACGAGTCGCCAGTGGGGCATCTCCTCACGACCGCATCGCGACCACCGAGCGGCCGACTGGAGCTGTGTTTAAACTTCTGTTCTCAATTATATTGTTTAGTTTGTTGTCTGTCTATAGATGTACATCTGATAGATTGAAAACTTTAATATTCTGTTATTGTGGGCGTGTGTCGGCGTTCAACGGTTACAGGGGGACAGTGACAGAGCTAAAGTAACTAAGTACAAATACTTAAGTTAAGTACTGTAGCCTACTTAAGTACTTGAGGTATTTTTTTTACTTTACTGGAGTATTTCCAATTTTCAATACTTTTGCCTCTACTCCACTACATCCAGAGGCAAATATTGTACTTATACTCCCAGGCACGCCGACTTTTGTGCGTGGCCATGGGGGCTGAACTTGATCGCCACACTTTTAATCCGATCGACGGCCATTTCCTCATACAGTTACAATGTATCAGAGTGCAATACACCTCCCAACCGCTAGGGTCGCTCAGTTGAATGCATGGAGAAAATTCGGAGAAAGAGGCCACTGATCGAATTAGAATGCTTTTCATTGAACAATACAGAAGACACGGGTACTTCTGACGGCCCGTATATAATTGTAACATCCATGGCCATGTGGTTAGCACTTTATATTTGAAACCTGAACGTTTATGTAGATGTACGGGTTGTAATGGAGAAAGTGCAAAAACCAGGTTGACGTTCAGCCATGACGCTGATGACGGACGATGCGATCGTGTTTCCACAGTGTTTCTTCTTTTCTGTCTAGTTATTGTTTGGACAATGTGTCACCTGAACTACTACAGTACTAGGCTAATGTTAACCTTGCTAGTTATAGTGTTATGTGCACACTACAGTACTGTAGGTCTATTCACATTATGTGAAGGCCTGTTATGTGCGCAATAGGCCTACCTTTATTTGACAACTTCAGTTACTAGTTCCTTTGTAGATTTCGATTATTATTACAAAACTTACATTAACCACTTCACCTTCATATACATTTCGTCCATTCGAAAATAGACGATCTACAAGCTCACAGATCTTGTAGATCTGCTATTTTCAAAAGATGTCATACATTTGACAACTTGTGCAATGGGATATTCTGCATAATGAGTAGCCTACTTTCTAGTTTTGGTACTTTAAGTACATTTAGATACCAATGTTTTTGTACTTTTACTCAAGTACATTTTCAATTCTGGGCATTTACTTCTAACACAGTATTTCTACATTTCTACATTAGTATTGATACTTTTACTAAAGTAAAAAATGTGAATGCTTTTTCCACTGACTTTATCCATGTCCAACGACCACAAGGTTAGTGCCAGGGACCAGCATAACATTTGTGGTCTAAAAGTGTTTGCAAAAACATTCCACGTTTTTTACATTTTGTCAAAAGTTTTTGTAAATCGCAGATCTACAAGCCCACAACGCGTCACACACTCTCACATTGGATAATATGTCCTAGCTCTCCAGTCACAATGACATCTATTGTATGTCATTCTTTTCTTGTTTTATTGTTTCCAGTAAGAGAGAAAGGAAAGAGGGGGGGGGGGGGGGGGGGGGGGGCGGCGGCAGGGGGAACAAGAGGGAAAAGAAATAATCAAAAAACAAAAACGGATCTACATATTTATCCATCCATACAGTATGAACATGAGGTTTAGACATAAGGTGCTAACATTCAATCGAGGTGCTAACATTTCTGTACATTCATGCACACAGCGACTGTTCTGTATACTGTAGCATGGTATGGGCTACCTGCAGACCTTAAGAGTAACAGTTCCTATGTTTATTTTAAATCTTGAAATACATCAAGCCTGGTGTTTTATTTTCACTTGGTAAAAAGTTGTTAGGTATTTATTTTGTTTTGTATTGTATTGTATTGTTTTGTACTGCCAAATAAAAATCATTATTTGGTAGTTATAGGGAGAACAGAGTGATTTCTATTACTACTGCTTGTGTGGCCGTAACACAATGAATAGATACAAAGAACTGTCCCATTCAATCTTGTAGAATGGCCCGTCGGCAGCAACACTCAGTCAACACAGAGCTTTGGGACTAACACGGTACTAATAGAACTGTCCACATTGTTGATGGTGGTAAATAGATGATTGCCAGCGGGCCCTGCCCACATTTATTGTGTTTGTGTGCATGTCTGTCTGTCTGACTGACAACGCAGCCAAGGCAGACATCCATAAGATTCGGCGTGCTTATGTGGGCCTGCACTCTGTATGTGTGTGTGCTCGTTTGCACATTGAGTGTGCATCCGTGTGTATGCTGTATTTGAGTATTTGAGTGACAGCGATAGAGAGACTGTGTGTGTGTGTGTGTGTGTGTGTGTGTGTGTGTGTGTGTGTGTGTGTGTGTGTGTGTGTGTGTGTGTGTGTGTGTGTGTGTGTGTGTGTGTGTGTGTGTGTGTGAGAGAGTTGGTGTCTGGAGATAGAGAGACATTGACGGATGACAGGAAAGCAATACAGGGCAGGCTGTGTTGGAATGTGTATCCCTGGGTTAGGGTTAGACTGCCTTCAGTCCGTCTTTGTTTCAGTGCAGTGGTATGTTCATCTTTCTTTACTGTCTATCTGCCCATCCATCCTGATCCGTCCATCTGTCTGTGTCTCTGTCAGAGATGGCTAAAAGCTCCACTGCAGGCTGTGAATGCTGCTCCACTATTATCACTGTTAGTCTGTCTGTCTGCTCTCTCTCACCTCTCTCTCTCTCTATACTGTATATATATACAGTATATATACTGTAAAAAATGGATGGACCTTCCATAAGGAAGGGACTGCACACTCCAGGGAACAGAGATTGGCAACTTTCTACCGCATTACGTATTTTATTAGCATGACACATTTCGCTGTGGTGGTGCTATACAAAACTTTTTTTTTTGCTATACAAAACTTCTGTATAGCACCTTACGAAGCTCAGGGCGAACCGCATCGTGCTAATAAAATACGTAATGCAGGAGTAAGTTGTCCATCTCTGTTCCCTGGAGCGTGCAGTCCCTTTTTTACAGTTTATATGCCTGCTGACTAGACTTGCACCTCCTACGTTTTTTTTGTTGATGTGCAAGAGTCCTCTTTTTGTTATATATATAACATGTGTGTGTGTGTGTGTGTGTGTGTGTGTGTGTGTGTGTGTGTGTGTGTGTGTGTGTGTGTGTGTGTGTGTGTGTGTGTGTGTGTGTGTGTGTGTGTGTGTGTGTGTGTGTGTGTGTGGTCATTTAGTTATACTTATGTTAGCTCACAACGTGTTGCATCGTGACGCATTGTGAGCTTGTAGATCGGCTATTTTCAAATAGCCCCATTTTTTGGGCTTGTTTTCATAGACCTGGTTGCTTATTTCTCTCGCACAATCTGGCAACGCTGGTCATCACCAAGGTTATACATACTGTGGGAAAAACCAAACCTCAGCATAGACACATAAAAACAGTACATGTTCTGCTGTGCTGACAAAGTACAGACTTGTTGCTGAGCAGAAAATGACATGTCCTCCTGGCTAAAGGTCTTATTTAACGTGTTGATGTTAAATCAGTAAATATGTAATTGAGGAGGTACAGAATAACACAGGGAACGTACAGCTACACTGAGTAAATGTACACGCATCAACAAGCGTTTAGAATACTGGATATATTCTGACATAGGAGGCTTACTGGATGTTATGAATCGCACAAGATTGTAGTTTCCCCAACAACAGTAGGAGCATCCCAACATGGTTTACCTGATGAGTCAGTATTCTAAGGCTGGATTTGAATGGAATACCGTTTTATGAATGATCGTTCCGCTAACATCCATCTATTATTATCTGTCGGCATGGGGCTGATGGCTCTGAAAAGATCAAGCACACCCCACCATTCACTGACAGCAGACAACTGTAACAGCTTTGGAATAATACATTCTTCTGAGTTTTGGAGGGAAAACAACACAAGCTAAATATAAACTCTAATACGGTAGCTGCAGTTATTCTTTGGTTGTGATTTATTTAACAAAGAATGAATCACAATTTGTTTGTTTTAGTGGTGTAAAGTTTATTTTGTTTTATTTGTGAAAGCTCAGCCTTAGTCTAAACCAAGGTTTAGCTCAATAACTGAGATGGAGTTGAAATGGAATGTAGAGAGAACACATGACAGTCAGTGAATATTTTCCAGTAGCAATTGATGGATGGGGGGAGGAAGCAATTTCCTCCCCTGAGACTTTTTCATTAGCCCATACATTTTTTATAAACATTGGTGCTGTTGTTTTAATGAATTTCCTTCAAGTCCGACCCGAACATACTTCCCATCACTAGGGACTTTTTAATGGGCCCCATGACTATTTTGAGGTTGAAGGCTATGCTAACAGTTCTGTCTACTGCACTTCTCCATCTGTCTATCTCTCTGGGGTGGGCATCTTTGATGATGGAGAGGGCCTCTATATTTCCACACTCACTCCAGGGGGCCACATTGCATAATTATTGTTGGTGTTGGGCAGCAACCTCTTATCTCCATATTCTAACTTAACCTATTTAGTAAATTAATGTCCTACTTTGTCATTCTACTATGTCACACAAAAGTAGCAAAAATAGCCCATTGGCTATTTTTGCTTCTTTTTTTTTTGGCATCCTGAAAAGTATTTTTTTTATTTAATTTCAAATAAACAAATAAACAGTCCTCCAAACAATACATTGGACATACAAAAGACAATAACATTTTAATGATAGTCATTAAACTACTAATATAGACGTAATTAATGCGTGTCGTGTTTGCAATTTGGAATTGGAACAGCTGAAATCAATCAACAGCTGAAATCGATAATATATCAGTATTCCGTTATTAACCTGCGGGCCGCATTAAGTGAAGGTGATACGGCCACCGGGCTGCCAGTTGCCCATAGTCTGTACAGTATATGTCTCTTTTTATCTTTTCTGTCTGTCTTTGCTCTCCGTCTTTCTCTCCATCCCTGTGTTCAAATTCCCTCTGTCTCTCTAATGCTCTGTGGTGTGTGGTTGCAGTCATTCTCAATCCTCTGCCCCATAAGCAAGTCTCCGAGCATACTGGGAGTTTATCTCTGCTTTGACAGCCATCCGGTTCAAATTCAGACCAAACAGACCACAGCGGCTCTGGCTGTGCCAACCTTTGAAAGGGCACAAACCCTCATAAGGAATCAGGGGAGAAATGGTCAAATGAAACCCAATTGTCATCAACTGTGAATGACTGAAGCCCCTCTGAGAGGTCTGTGAAAAATCAGCTGTCAGGAAAGCTGATGATGCTACCAACACATCGGGGAATTATCTAATGTCAGGGAGAGAAAGCAAGTGGGGAAAAAATCCAGAATAAAAGAGAAAACAAGATTAAACATTCATGTGGCCTTTTGCCTTTCATCTGAAGTTCAAGGCTTCATTGCGCTTCATTGCATTGCCTCAGATGGGTGGACGGACTACATGGCCATGTATCACACATAATAAGAATTTGACTTGATTTATTGCTTTCCATCATCACACCAAGACAGCCAAAGAAATAGAAGCACAAATCTAAAATTGGAGAAAAGAAAAGTCTGAGTTATTTGTACATCGTCTGTAAGGCCATGTCTAAAGCCTAGTCCACATCAGTAATTCACAACATGATGAAACCGTTGCAGAGAACAGTCTAAATTACCCATTTGCAGATGCCGGCACATTGTGTTGCAAGTCAGTTCGTCCAATCGCGAACAGAAAGTTGCAACGCATTTCTGATCGCAATTGTGCTCAGCGGTGAACTGTTGTGTCCAATTGCAAAGCTCAGTTTTGGGATTCTGTTGCAAGTTGCAAGTTGTTGCGTTGCGAATCATTGGTGTGGAAGCCACTTAAGTGTGTTGATACATAGGAAGGCATGGTGGAGTATTTACACGAAACAAACCAACAAGCAGAATATTGCAGATTTGACTGTAGTTTTGAATTTGTACCTAATGTTCTTATACATAATGTGGCTGCACAAGTCCCCATTTGATTTGCAGTGAGCTATAACAGACAATCCATGCTCACATAGGACAAACATGCAGAAAATAATATGAGACCCATTAAGTGAACACAGCTACCCTGGTCTGTCTTCCCCAGACCGCCAGAGACTTCGGAATCCACAGCAGACGCGTTGGACCCGGGCCAGGCCCTCCCGCAGCAGACCAACCACGTCAACCACAGAGTCAACGCCGAGACCCCGGACCCCGAGACCGCCCAGCCCGTCGTCCACGAGGTTCTCCTCGAACCCATTCACCACCCCGACGCCGAGGAGCACCCCAGCCTCCAAAAAGACACTCCCACCACCACCGCCTCCTCTGTGACGGAGCTCCCCATGATGGGCTCTCCCGCCGCGGAGACAGACCCCCGTGCTTCCCTGCCGGCCGACACCTCCGCCTCCGGCCACCACGTCCGCCAAATGGATCCCGAGCCGTCGGCGCCGTCGTCCGCGGCGGGCTCCAGGGCTCCGTCGCGCGCTCCTTCGCGCGCCGCCTCCACCCTGCCGCCCGCCGCCGCGTGCACGAGGAACGGCCTGGTGTCCACGCCCAGCCCCATCCTGGAACCCAACGGGATCGGCGCGGGGACCTACCTGAGGACCCCGCCCGGCGCCACGCTGCCCCCCGCAGACTCACACCACCAGCAGCACAGGAGGAGCACCTTGGAGGAGGTGCAGCAATGGGTGCAGGTGCAGAGAGCTGAGCACAAAGGGTATGTTGGAAGGTTTTACCGTCCTCATATAGGCACTGGTTCTCAGTCACTAGCTCTGGATCGCTAGAATATTTCGAACAATGCTCAAGGACCATCCACCCCCACCCCACCTAAGAAGGCATAGCAGTCATTTTCTCTTTCATTTTATTAATGTTTAAAATTAACCACTTGGGTGAGCGGAGTCCCTCAGGGCTCTATGCTAGTGTATTTTCAGTTTTCTGTTATTGTGGGGAAAGCTTTAAGCTGAAAATAGCCGATCGACAAGCTCACAACGCGTCGCAGTAAAGCTTTCCCCACACTACGGATGCTGGGGTTTAAGTGGCTAATGATCTTAAAGCTGGAGTTATACTTAGCTGCACGCCGGTGTCATGCACTTACAGATCTGTGTGCGACACCGCACGCAAATAAGTATATGAAGCACTTAATAGTAATTATTTTATTTTAAGCATTTTCCCCACACCGCACACATTAGTTTAATACAAATTCTCAGGTACAATATATACTGCATTTCAAATGTTTTCCTTTTGGGACCACCTGTAATTATGCCATTATGACCACTAGTGGTCCGTGGACCACTGGTTGAGAAGCGGTGCTCAGAGGGACCTTGGTTTCCCAGGCCAGGTCATCAAGGATCCCTAGTTTGTTTGCTCTCTTTCCAGAACCGCAAGTGCTGATGGTATACTGTCCTTTGAGAAATGTTATTTCTTTCATCTTACTGTAGAAAATCAGCAGTACTAGTGTCCTGGTGGTAATTAGCAATTTAATGATTTATCGCTTGACCTTGATAGACTTGCAATTTGCAAGATCAAGTAAGTACGCAGCGTGAACCTTGGTCAAGGTAAGTGGTCAAGTAAAGTAAAGTGCTGAGAAAGCAATTAAGTGCTACAACGTAATTAGTTTGCAGGCAAAGATATCACACCTAGCACCTGTCTAAATGAAATGCCATCTAAACAATGAACTTGGCCTTGTATGCAAACAGCATACATCCAATTACATAATGTACATTGCATGTAAACAAATAAACCCAGCAAACACCTCCCTCTAGTGGTTAGGAAAAGTAGCCTACAGTGGAAAAAGTACAGCACACTCACAGTGAACAAGTCATATAATAATTCATAATAATACATTGTATGTACATAATATAATGTTTGTTATATTCCAAGTGAAAAGTTTAATTTAATTAACTATTAAAGCAAGGAGCACGCTGATAACTGACTGGATTGTGTGTCATAACTGCATCATCCTCATGTACTGTAGTTCTGCGTCTCTGTACTCACAGCTTACTGTCTTTCTACACTCTCCTATCTAAATCAAACAAATATCACTAGCCAATGAGATGAAGACAATAAAGTTGAGGACAGATAGAGTGGTTCCCAAAACTTTTGCTCAAGACCCAAAAGAAAAATGTGACGTTTGCCCGGCACCCAAACTAGTGAAAATGGCAGATCTACAAGCTCACAACGCGTCGCGGTTGTGAGATCTGCCATTTTCACCATTCTTAAACTTTTTTTTATTTATTCATGGGAATTATATATATTTTTTATTATATTTCTTATTCATAAAATACAAAAAAAAAATATATATTTCTTAATTGATTAAAAGTTTGTTTTTGTTTGTTTAAACCCTTATTTAAATCTTTGGATTTTCTTTTAGTCTTTAGTCTTTCTTTTTTTTTTATGTATGAAAAAACAGTGTTTGGGAAACAGTGCCCTATACTGTACTTAAACGTCTGCTAACCACAGTTCTTTTTCCAACGAAAAGCCCTCCATCCAGAGAGAGCACCCTCCCTCGGCGGACCCCTCCCACCCAGCCCAAGTTCTCCACCAAAGAGGCCTACCAGACTCTGCCAAAGACCTCCCGCCCCAGCCCGCCCCCCGCCGCTCGCCTAGGAGAGTACAAGTACGCCCAGGACCGCCTCAGCCACTTCCGTCTGACCCCCGAGCAGCAGGCGGGGCCCGGGGGCCCGACGACCGGCGCCGCCGTCTGGCAGCTGTACGAGTGGCAGCAGAGGCACCAGTTCCGCCACGGCAGCCCCACCGCCCCGCTGTACACCCCCGCGCCGGACTACCCGTTCGGGACCCGGCCGCCCTCCGCCGTGCCTCCCTCGTCCTCCAGGAGCGGTACCGAGGGTGGAGGGCCGCACCCGCCTCGCTGCGTGTCGGTGCCCCCCTCTGCCGCGGACATCCCGCCGCCGGGACCCCCGAGTCGGGGAATTTCGCCCATGCGCAGGCCCCACACGCCTGCCGACCGGGTGACGGTCATGCCCATGGGAGAGAGGTCGGTGGTGGAGGTCCCGTTCGCCGCCTCCCCCCGCAGGACAAAGTCTCAGCTGCTCAAGGTAAGATCCTGTCCTGCTTTCTGGACAATCCACATCATTCCCTTTGATCACTTTAGACATTATTCATTATTCACAATTTAAGTAGTTAAAAAAGAACATCTTGGTTACAGTAAGGAATTGAATACACCTTCACAAGAAACAACAAGAAAACACAATCTTCTGTAACATCATATTTGGATGTTTATTGAACAAAAAGGTTTTGCACACTATGCTTAGATTTTAGCACGTTCTCTTATCAAGTGTCCTCCAATGAAACATTAGAATGAGCACAAATTCCTAAATTTGAATGATTATATTCAAACAGTCCAAAATGTGCAATGATAAAGACAATTGTATGATGGAGAAGTGCTCAGAATAGAGACATACATTTGAGACAAACATAAAAGGTAAATCCTTACATGACAGCATGAAGGAAAAGGGCCACTTTGTTTTTTTGTGTATCCAATAAGCAATAAGCAGAGGTGAGTGTGACCTACGCTGGGCATGAAGCATGAAAGATTGAGTGGTGTTCTGCTTAAAAAGACCACCTAGATTGAGCTGTTAGGATTGAGGGCATAGAGTATTGTGTTGGATTGAGGGCGTATGTGATTGGAGGGTGAATGAGCATGGGACCAGCTTGACTGCCATGCCTGTCTGACTCTGAACTACTGCCACTGAACTGCTTGATTTAACATTTTTCTGAAACACTTATGTTGCTATAAGTTCATGGAGCTCAACATGTCAAGGACCCCCAAAAGGTATATGTATTTGGCCGCGGACCCCCATCAGAAGCAAAGATTTGAGTAAAAGAATGTTTGCTTTAAAAAAAATATCTCGATTCTTCAAAAATAGCAGATCTACAAGGTCATAGCGCTACAAGCTTGTATATCTGCTATTTTTTGAATAGCCAAAGTATAAAATAATGGTTTAAGTGGTTAATTTAACGGTTTAAAGGGATAGTTCACCCCCAAAATGACTTTTTTTCTATCGATTAGTCACCCCATGGAGACTTGAATTCATGGATATTCTTTAGTTTTTGTCACATTCTTAAGCCAATAATTTGATGACCGGCAGCGGTTGTGGTAGGAGACACAAAGAGTCTCCTTTGTGTCTCCTACCGGAACCGCTGCCTACCGGCCTAACTATCCCTTTAAGTGTTAAGTATTCTAGTACAAAGTAACTAGAATACCAGAGTATTCTTGTGTGCTAAGGGAGTAGAGTCTGAAGAAGTGAGTTTTCAGAGGGGTTGAAAATGGAGAGCGAGTCAGCTTGGGAACCAGGATGGAGAAGAGTCTAGGATGCTTGTAGTGATGACCAGAGTGTTGTAGGGAAGGGATGGATAGATGTACTGATTTCCAGGGAAGGGATGGAGGGGTGGATCATGTCCTGAATATAAGGGGGTGTCATGCCCTTGATTTCCTTGTAGGTCTTTAGATCTACATCACGTTTTGTTGCGCCTTTTTTTTTGTATCAAAGCACAGTGACAGGTGTTCCTTCTACATTTTATTGTGGAGTTATAAATGAGTGCTTGTGGTTTTTTTTTATGTGTTTGTTCGATACATTTACATATAAATGTTTGCGCAAGATCTCTTAAAACAGCTTGGAAGTTATTGACACGCGAAGCCAAGAACATTATGCCGCTAAATGCCTCTGGAAATAAGATAATTCTGCTTTTATTGAACAATATGTTCAGTGCCACGCGCTACCAGTACCTAATTTATGTGAACACTTTGGAACATCTGTTTGTGTGTTTACATTGACGTGGTTGAGTATGTGTTTTATTATCTGGAGGACCATGAGTATGTATTGAAGTTTGACTTTGAATTGGGAAAGAAAGAAAAACAGAAAGAAAGAGACAGACAGAAAGAAACAGAAAAAAGAAGAAAGAAAAATACTATCGACTGAATTTAAATTAAGCTATAATAATGCGTTGTCAGCAGGCTGCAACCATCGAGAGACGGTCAATGCCTCCGACAGGCTACATCACACACACAGTCAGCGCCCCCAGCCTTCATGGCAAAACGGTAAGCCTAAGTTTTAAATGATTACAACTTTAACATTCTAATGGGAAATACTCTACGTTATTATTCAAAAGCTATTTTTTTATTTGTATTTAGAGTAGCCAATTATTTTCCCGCCCCTCTTTTCTCCCAATTTACTCATTAGACAATTAACCCTCCCCCATAATCCTTCCTTCCAACACCCCCCATTGGCTGGCACCAGCCCAGCTCGTCAGAATGGCTGGTGCAGCAGCATAAATGTCCTTCCCCACCCAGCTTCCCTCCCTGTAACATTGGCTAATTGTTCTCACATAAACACTCAGCCAAGCCGGATGCACGGCTGAGGATTCAAACCCCTTCTCTAGAGTCCGTGTGGTGGATAGGTACTGCGCTACCTAAGCTCCCTTCATTCAATGCTTTTATGATTGCATTTCAGTTTTAAAAATATATAATTCTGAAACTTATCATTCAGTATCACTATTAAATATTTAATTTAAAGCGATGTTGAACAAATGTTTGTTCATGTTCGTGTGCTTTTTGAGAGTTGTTTCGAGTTGTTTTGAGTCAAAGGAACCACTACTTGCTCACTGCACCGAAGCAACCGATAAAGATGATTGACAAAATGTTGACATGCCCAGGTAGCTATACAACATTGCATTAAGTTTTTGATCATTTTTGAAGTGTAGGTGTTACTTTTCTTTTTTCAAATGATGTGTTGGCAGTCCTGGACATAGAAAAGTAATGTGTCACTCTGTGAGTGGATGTAAAATGTAATTGCCTTCTACTTCTAAGCCTTCTTGTACGGCTTTCCTACTCTTTATCCTTGTGTTGGGTGGGAATACATGCCAACCCGTGCAATACTCTTGCATGTTGCAGTCTAGGTAGGTAGGTAGGTACTTTATTCATCCCAGAGGGGAAATGAAGGTGTTACAGCAACTCTCATAGAGACATCAATATAAACACATTAGTCTCAGGCTTATACCACATTTTCTCACACGCTGCCACTTGTATTGGCAAAATGGTGTAACGTGACACAAAGCTCATCCAATTAGTGAAGCCGAAAGGTCAGGTAAACCAATCAGGGAAGCAAGTGCCCACACCCCTCCCATAGACGGATATTTGTCCATGGACAGACAAATATAGATGTTTTTTTTTGTTTTCGTAAACCATTGGTCTGTCCAAATTGGTCGGGCGGCACCCGAGTTATGCCTGGGACAAACAGACAGATAGAGGTTTTGTGTATTCATAAATAGATTATTAGTGTTATTGCTGTATTACAAGTTATTGCGGTGTTATTTCACATTTACCCGCAGTGCTGACAGTCTAGCATGTTTTAGGTGGAGAGAAGGGCTGTAACGATCGATTATTTTCTTAGAGATTTGTTTATCGATATCTATACTTTTGTGATGTCTTCAATAACCAAGAAGTGTGTTTTATTTTTATATAGTATATTATGTAGAAACTAAACGTGTTTTTTAAATGATTAACCACTTTTTAAACTAACTTATACTTAGCAAAAATGGCAGATCTACAAGCAACATGTGAGCTTTAGATCTGATATTTTCGCTATTTTTGAAAACTGTTTCCACTATATTAAAAATGAAAAAAGTGAAAAATGTATAGAGAAAAAAAATCGAAATATTAATTTGCAAAAAAAACCCACCCATTTTATATATTTTTTTATATAACATATGATATCGGTTCGTTCAATTAACTCTTTAACTGCCAGAGTAAAATTGTAATAGTGTCACCCCAATGCCATCGAAAACTAGTGTTTTTACCTACCTTTGAAAAATCATGGAATATTTTCTGTGAACGCTGTCCGCACGGTGATCCCCTCATTAATCCGTTCCATAGTTGCGGCAAGTTGAAAATAGCATGTTTTGCCAAAAATACATACTTAAACACAGGAGCCGAGATACAGAATATTTCCCTAATATTTTAACAGGGAAGTGAATGGAGCAGCAAATCTTTGGATCGCGTTGTCTCCTCCTGGTTCTGAGTGAGTTTTTTACGTGTCTAACGCATCAATGGCACTGTGGACCAAGTACCAATTGACTTGAAAACGCGTCCATGGCAGTAAAAGAGTTAACAGTTGCACCCCTTGTGGAGAGGGTACAAAACCTTACTCATCTTGGCATTTAGTTAATGGTGTTATCCATAGTAATATGGATAACCTTTCATGAAGGAGAACAACGGTCAAATCCATAGTGGGATTTAAGTACTATAGATGTACTGAAATCCCTCAGTAGCCCTAATGACATGCATGAGGGTGAAGTGGTAGACAGTTTTCTTCTCTTTTGTTCAAGAAGTAAGACACTCAGAGACAGTGTTGTGGTTCAGATTAGCCACCTGTGCAGTACACTCCTTCTGGGACTGAATCCCAGCAGACCTTCCTACTAATGTCCAAGAAAACATTATGAAACAACATTTTGTTTTTCATGAGACTCGGCTGCCCAGACTCTCATTAAAGGATAACAAGTTGAGCAGAGAAATAGAGGGTATGTTTTTTTTTTTTACATCCTATGATGCCTCCCAGCCTGAGGAGCTCACGCTGCTCCTTATCCAGTTACGCCGCCACCAGGCCAAGATGGCCTCTGCACGCCACCACACCTTTGCCCAGCTCCAGCAATTCAACGGCCCAAAAGACCCCTACCACCACTACCACCACCACCACCTCCTTAACAACAATACCACCACCTCCTCCACCACCAATCCCTTCCTCAACCCCGGCCTCTCGACGATGTCCCACCTCGGTCTCTCGGGCCTCTCTGCTCCATTGAGACCCTGCGACACCCAGGTGGGGGACCGCATGGAACGCCCGCCTTGTTTGTCCTACCACCCACAGCTGGTAGAGGTTGCCTCTAAGTGGTCATACAGTGAATTGGTCACAATTACACATTTGTGCTGTATCTATCGGTGATGATAGATTCAGTACTGTAGATAGATAGCAGGTGGTTTCCTTGAGGAGAAAATTACAAACATTAGAAGTTGCTCTGGATCTTCAGTAGGTCCAACTCAGGCCGGTGCCTTTCGTCTTTCTTTCTTTTCTTTTTTTTTTTACTTCTCACTGAATATTTATGTATAAATGCTGTACATAAAGTACATGACATTGATTGAAAGCAGAACAAGTCACAGATATTTTAGCAGCAACCTCTACCAAAAGCTCTGGTGGTTTGGTGAAGTGAGCTGACCTTGGTCATGGATCAGCTGTGATTATTGGCCTAGCTGGCAGCCTTCAAAAACCATCAGCTTCCTCTTTCTTGACAAGCTTGGTTGGCTTCCATATTGTGGTTTTGATGACACCATCCATTATATCACTAACTTAACTTCCATACCTACATGCTGCTAAGTGCTTCTAGTCATAGCATGTGCAGTTGGGTAGTTGTCCACAGGTGTGTTAAGTAGCCTCCTTCTATCTTGGTGCCAGCCCCTAGCATGTGTAGCCTATGCCGTTCGCTAATTGGTATTCTTGAAACCATTCCATGCTTTGGCTTCTATTAGCTGCTATTTTTGGTTACATTTTTCATCAACTGGGCTTTTGATGTCAGTGTCTCACATTAAGGCCATGTTTCAAGTTTGTTTGATTTAGTGATGCAAACTGGCTTCAAAGCAGAGCTGTTTTTGTGGGCCGATTTTCATCTGCAGCTTGTTGTTAATGTGTTTAATGTACTAGGTTTGTCTGTTGCTAAAGTAAGATAACAAATAAAACATGCTCTGTCTGTCTAAAATCATACATTATTTAATTGTGTCTGCGTTTGTGAAACACTTTGTGAAAACAATTTGTGTGCCCGTGTGCGTGCGTGCCTGCGTGTGCATGTGCACATGTGTGTAGCTTAAGCGTAGGCCCCATGATTGTTTGTGAAGGCAGGTGTGTGAGTGTGGTGCATATGATTGAATGAATGCCATCTACAGTACAGTGCCTGTCGTGTTTAGATTTATAGATGACGACTTGTCAGTAATGACAAAGGGCAATTTGAACCTTGTTTTCCTCAAACCAATAATCCATATCCGTTTGTTTATTTATTTCCTCACCCCGTAGGCTGATGACACTTATGTGCAGCTGAAAAAGGACTTGGAATATCTGGACCTAAAGGTGGGACATGGAGACAGAGGGACATTGTTTGTCCTCCTGCCCCTTCTCTTCTCTCTTGCATTCTTGTATTGACTAATGGTGCTGCTCACTCAGTCTCCAACACCCACAGCCTTGATACTAACTGACAACAAGGGCTGGGTCTCTGGGCAATGTATTTTGGTTTTAGTAATGGTTCACACACAATTTAACCGAGCATGCTAAAAATATTATTTCTGAATAGTATTATATATTATTGCATTTCTTATTCACAGAAATTTGACACAGTTAAATTATCCAAATTGAAATGATTGAATGTTTCAAGCATTTTTGAATATTTTTTTGTCAAATACATAGCATACATTTTAAAATAATGTATACAACGTGGTTTTAGAATTGGTTTTACGGTTGAAAAAAGAAAAAAACTGCTTATCAGTGTCTGCCAACGATACCCAGCCAGATTGTCCTCCAATGCTAACACCCTGACAGTATTAGCAATTAGTGATTTTAATTTTTCTTCTGAGGCAGCCGTTATGTAACTAACTGCCAAAAGACTAAAGCAACCGCCATTTTGTGATGACGGCTTTTGGTGTGTGTGTGTGTGGTTTCTGACTCCCAGATCAGAGCTCTAGAGCCGCTGATCCTCGCAGTTCACAGTTTACTACTACACTGCACTGCCGGGCCCCTCAGGCCCCTAATGAACGTAAGCTATTGAGTGTGTACGGCATTCATGTGTCTGTGCCTGTGCTGTTAGCGTGTAGGTAGGGCATCTATATTATGCTCATAATTTGTGTGTGCCTCCCAGGGTTCCTTTGTGTGTGATGTAAAAGAAAAACATCCCATGAAATCCCATGCATGTTTATACAGTATGCCGGTACTGTATACGCATGTACAGTACAGTCTATATGTGTGTGAGTTTGTCTAGAGCCTACGCGCCTGGGATCAGTGTTGATTTTGACAGCAAATTTTGATTTAGTCTTAGTCATAGTCTTTTGAATACAATTCCATTTAGTTTTAGTCATATTTTAGTCATCTGAAATGTTTAGGTTTTGTCTAGTTTTAGTCGACTAAATGTCATAAGATTATGGTTGACTAAATCTACAGTTGATTTGGTCGACTAAAATGTATTTTGGCGGTGCCTTGATGGCGTCGTAATGGCTGATTTTACACTTGGTTGCATCATGTTGAAAATTGCCGATCTACAAGCTCACAACGCGTCGCAGCGCGACGCGTTGTGAGCTTGTAGATCGGCTATTTTCAGAGCGCAACACCGGAGCGCAACCAAACATAAAATGACTTGTCTTAGTTCTACTGGATCTCTTCTCCACTAGTCCCTCCTGACATTTCAGTCTAGTTTTTATCTGTTGACAAAATTGTCAATATATTTGACAATGCAGTCTTAGTTTTAGTCAGCGTAGCTTAGTTTTTATTTAGTTTTAATGTAGTTTTCGTCAGTGAAAAAAAGGTAGTCGACGAACATTTTTCGTCATAGTTTTAGTCGACGAAATCAACACTGCCTGGGATACATAGAAATGACATCCGATTGCTTGTAGCGTCGTGTCTGTGTCTTAATGTAGCCTCTGTGTGACCCTCTCCTCGTGCGATGGTGGTGGCGATGATGAAGGCGTTGACGTTGAGTAGTGGCATGGGATGGCTCGGCAGTGCATGTGCTGTGGCTGTGGCTGTGGCCCAAAAGTGTGGCTCAAAAGCCAGCTGCTTCTACCATCATCTTTTGATTCACTGTACCTCTTTAACAAAAGTCCTAACCTCTGTTATTTCAGAGTGTGTTCTAAATGTTGAAACACTGTTTCAAGTATCATTCGAATCCTAATTCCAAAACAATTCTAGTCCTTTTTATAGAGCAGCTATTTTGTACTGACACATATGAACAATTTGAACATGTTTTAAAGCAGCCAATATATATGCACAGATATAATGCCTCCTTATGTGCTATCTTATCTCTGTCTCTGATTATTGTATGAGTTGTGTTTCTTTTTCAAATACTGGGCCTTTTTAGTTGGAGTGGCCATTTTGTCCAGTGATAGTAACCCACCTCAGGACACATAGGGCTAAAAACATAAACATTTGCTTGTACTGTATATTGAAAATGTTCTCCTTTCTTCATTTTAGTATTTTTAGTATTATGCAATAAGAAAGAATTAGCATGTTAGAACCCTTTCAATTCCCCACTAAAACACTGTATGTGTTTGTTTTGGTTGTGGTTTCCTAGATACAGGGGACTTTTTTCTTTTCTTTTCTTTTTTTTGTTTTACTGTTTTATAGTTCTGAGCTGCTTTGTATCCATAGCAAGAGCTGTTTTTTGTGTGCCAATAATTCACCCCTATGTTTTATGTATAGTATGCAAGGCTCAAGGGAATGTATGAATGACCATTCGGGATGTAAATCTCTGACCTCACAATGATTGGATTTGAGTATGATTATTTAGGAAGTGATTCAATGTATCATGAAATCTACAATTTCACCATGATTTGATTGCATTCAATTTGCAGAACTATTTGAAAATATATTTTGAATTCACACATGTGACTCAACTGACTCAGTATTAGTGGAAAATAGGGAATATGAATGATACACCAAGCTTCAAGTTCTCTCACACAATTATTTTCAAGAAGTGCCAAATTTCATTACATTTAATTTGTGCCAAAATTTAATGTATTTCAACATTCCAAATTTATGCAGTTGAAACCCTACACAAAGATCCATGCATTGATGCATTTGTACACCCTAATGACCAATACATCTTTGCTTCGTATAAGTTTCTGTAGTCACTGGTCTTTGTCATTTAGTCCCCTAGTGTCCATTTTGGATGATAAATGTAATCATTTTACCTCATATGCAGCACCTTGAAATGTTTGTTTTCTAATCTCTAGGTGTTTGGAAGTCAGACCGTGAAAGATTCTGGGAAACCAGTGAAAGTGGCAGAAAGTGACGTGGATGTAAGTAGAACCATGAAACTATCTTAGAAGCTGCATTGAACGCCTCACAAACTTTCTACAAAGCTTGTTCTGTCTTTTTGATCTTCTGCCAAAAAAAAAAGAGTAATACGTTCTAGCGCTCCAGGGGTGCCTGGTGGCTAAAGCCACACACTGCTGCCTGTAACTGTTATTGTCTATGAACAACTCTAATAACGGCAGGTAGGCGTGTGCTGGAGATTGCTGATGAGCTACCCAGCAGCACTTAACGCCACTGTCCTATTTCCAGCCTCGCCGCCACTGATTATTTTTTATGTTTTTTGTACATCCGGGCATAAGATCCAGGCATGTTCTGCTCCCGGGGCAGATTCCTCTCCTCCTGCTGTCGTTGTGTGTGTAGAGCAATGGATGAGGAGAGACTAGTTGTTGAGGTGAAGAAATATCCCAGGCTATACAACCTACAATCCTGTCATTACAAAGACAAGACACTAGGCAAAACAGATATTGCCAGTTGTGCCATACTGTAGCTCTGGGTATTGGCTCCTCAGGTGAGAAATCAAGTTTAAGTAGGTGTCCACACAGGATTTAAGCTGTTAATAATGATTGTCTTTATTGTTCCCTCGGGGATATTCCTCTTCACATCTGTTCCAACAGAAAAAAAACATAACCATATAGCACAAAACAACATGGCACATAACATAACACCAAGACAATACATGCCATACAGTCCCCAAATTACACAAAAAACATCCTATCAGCGAGGCAGTTTGTTTAATGCCGCAATTGCTGAAGGGACAAAACTCCTACTAATACGAACCTTTTCCCATTTTAAAGTTCTGTATCTTCGTCCAGATATGAGTGTGAAGTGATGATGTAAGGGAGGATCAGTGTCATATGCTATTGTGAGCGCTAAACGTGTGATGCCTTTATTGTTCATATCAGAAAGTGTGGGTGTGGGAAGTCCGATGATATTGTCCAATAATATTGTTGCACATTTTGTTAGTATAGTATGATGAATTTTAGTATTTAAAAAGTAAACATGGCAAAACCTCTTATCAGTCATGTGTAATGAAAGAGATTTACTGACACAATAGGCCTACCTGCCTACTATATATTATGCAGCATATATGTAATGCTGTATAATATTTAGAAGTGGGACTTATGCACACGTCACCTTCAAAGCAACTTAAAGTGTGCTCTGATGTTTGTACAGTACATACTAAGCTGTTTCTTTACCTTACTACTTGTTGTTCTTAATCCTTTCTTTTGTTATTGTTGTTGCTACAGTATTGAGAAACCGAAGCCACAGAATTGTAATCTTGAAGAAAATAAATGTTTTAATATACCATTTCCAGGATACCGTATATATAAAATGCTCAACTGAAATACTAAGACTGGCTACCGACGCCAGGACTGCATTATGACAAACAGCATAATATGACACGCCACTGCACTGCAGCTGCACTGTGTTTTTAAAACCAGTGTGAGCCATGAGGTCCCAAGTTCGAATCTTATCTCACGTCTTTCCTCTCTCTGCCATAGGTTTCCTGTCTCTCTACACTCTCCTATCAACGAAATAAAACATTCAAATGCACAAAATAATACAAAATAAATAAATTATAACTTTAGGCAGGGAACTATACGTGCCAGCTCTGATTACTGCCTTTGGGAAGAGAAAAATCCCTATTGAGGCAAAAAGGAAAAAGTGTGGGAGGATGTTCCAAGTTGTCCTTTCATTTATTTATAAATCCTTACTTTCGATGCCCAGCCCAAATGATTCATCCACCTTCTAAAATAGCCTGTTCTTTTATTCTTCTCTTATGAATTTTATATCTTACTTCCTGTCTGAGGATTCTTGTGTCTGGCTGCAACCTGCAAGCGCAGACACCGCTTAACAATTCATGAGGATGATGTTCACAATGAATATTTGATTAGATCGAACAACAATATTCACCATGGAGGCAACAACAAGTTAAATTATTAATATGAAGGAACAGCTAATATGACTGCAAGCGTGTTTACTGTATGTACAGTACAGAGTGTGGTGGATGGAGTTAATGAGGATAAGCACTTGATTCACTTTCAGCTATTCAGCCCCGCAGTGATAAAATGAGGTCCAAATACATTTGATTGATTCTCATGGGATGATTATACCGTACAGTAACAAATAGGCTGCAGATAAATATATAAAATACGATTTACAAAGAAAAAACATTGAAGATAGTGATCCTAGCATGTGCAAAAATATCTCAGCTAGACATATTCATTTTATTCAATGTGAGCAATATATTTACATAAATGTGCACTGTAATATTTACATGATATGTGCAGCTTTATCAGGCACTGATTAACACAGTGTGGTGCCCCCAGGGTGACCTCACTTTACACCCAATAAAGTGAAATTTACAATGGCTATAAACACCCTATATTTAGGCCTACATGAACTTACAGCTAAGGTACAGTCTCACCACACTCATGACACCATAGATACTGTAGATATGGGCCTACAAAAGCTGTTTTCCGGAGAGGTACTACAAAGCCAAATCTTTGTGTGGTAGGATATTTTTTTACCACTTGAACCCTAGCATCCCTATTCTGAGCCAGAAATAGCAGATCTACAAGCTCACTATGTTGTAGAGGGAACAAAGAGCAGACCAAGAACAGAGTGAAACTTCAAGTTTATTAGTATTGAGGGTTAAATGTCTGAAAAATACACATTAACATGAATCCAACATACACTGGTGATAGTGCTGTCAAACACAGTGTTAGTGCTGTCAAACAGGTCTATGAAGCTATCTATGGAGATTTTGTACAATATGTAGTGGGGGTCCCTGCTACTTCTCTCTGTCAGCTAAGGGTTCCTTGGCCTGAAAACCCCTGCATTACATTGATGCTCAAATCTGAATGCAACTCACACCTGATATAACACATCATACTGAAGATCATTATTTCCATCATAAATGGACTGTACGGAGACTACATACAAAACAATTACAGAGTTTAGGCCTATGTCTACATTCTTTTCTTTCTCTCTCTTTCTCTCACACACACACACACACACACACACACACACGTACGCGAGCGCGCACTCTCCACGCCTTTGTGGTGCTGAAACATAATTTATACTATGTCATTTCACTCAATCCCTGAAGAAGACCTTAGGTACTCAGGTCTTCTTCAGGGATTCGGTGTGTTTACCTGGGACACATAATGGCAGTCTATCATGGGGACAAGACAGTATTAGCAGGACATAACCGAGATATCGTTGCTGTCGGGCTGTCCATTTCCCCCCCAAAAAAAATATATAAATCTGTGCTATTGAACACCCTTTACATCTTTGTGTGGGGTTTTACAAATATTGAACCAATGAAAAGTATTTAAAAGTGCTTCTGACTAAACATTGGATCCTCAAACTGTCGTTCAAACCACCTAACTCCAACTTGTGGAGTTAGGTGTTTATTCCATCATTGATTAGAATGACGAAGTCAAACCTCCTAACTCCACTTGAGCTGGATTTGGGTAAAGTGATGATAATGTAATGACAGTATTGTGTTGCTGTTTTTTTTTCACTATCTGAAAAGTTAATATTTTGGACATATCTGGTTTCTGCCCGACAGCAGAAATATGCATTGTTAATCCCAGTTGTAAATGGTGCGTCTGTCTCACCCCCTGCAGGTGAAGTTGAGTCAGTTGTGTGAGCAGGACAAGACCCTGCAGGAACTGGAAGCAAATATCAGCTCCTTAAAGGAAGACAAGGTACACAATGTTAAGCTGCAGTGATGTAAAGTAACTAAGTACATTTACTCAAGTGCTGTACTTAAGTACAATTGTGAGGTATTTTTACTTGGCGGAGACCTGTGCTCCAAAGACCACACTTTAAAAGTTTTATATATTTTTTCCCCATGAATGTCTCATACCTCTGACCCCTGTGTGACTTTCTGTCAGGATAAGCTGGAGAGTGTGCTGGACGTGTCCCACCAGCAGATGGAGCAGTACCAGGACCAGCCTGCCCACAGCCAGAAGATAGCCTACCAGCAGAGACTACTGCAGGAAGACCTGGTTGCCATCAGAGCTCAGATCTCACGCGTCTCCACGGTAGGTGATTTCTGGTATATACAGTGTGTCATGTGTGTATGTGTGTGTTGCCAGTAGCACCTACAGTAGTGCTCCATTAGTGCTCATATCTCACACCCTCTGTAGTTCTTTCTTTCTTTCTTTCTTTCTGTATTTGTAGATTTTCCCCTTTTTTCTCCCAATATGGTTGTTATGCTAATTCCCCACACACTTACGGTGTACAGGCTAGTTACTGCTGACCCCTACTGGTTTTTCTGCAGACTGGTTGATCCTAGGGATGGTATTGAAACCACATGCCTCGTCCTCCGATATCATTTTAATAGTCTGTATTTAGTTTACATTCTATGCCATGAATATGCTTCTGATGTATGAGGGATTGGCAGTTAAAAAAAACAGCATTGCAATGAGGTATATGTCAGAACATTTGATAAGACTTGTATCATCCTTTAGGAGATGTCACGGGCCTGGGAAGAGTACAGTGCTCTGGAGAGCTCTGTGGAGCAGCTCAGGAGGGCTCTGCAGGCCCAGATGAATAACAGTACCGCTTCACAGGTAAGACACACTACTCTCCAATCAACTTCTGGGATAGATTTTGAGCACAACTTTGGATAGTGTACACGGTAAAACCATCAGTGGTAATTTAACTCTTAAAGGGGAAATCCACCCATTTTCAATATTTAACTATGTCATTAATATAGCATAAAGGAGTTGTGTGGAAATAAGAAAAAAGTTCCCCCCTTTCTGTGTTGCCTTGAACTGGAGGATTGATTGTGGGTTTAACATTGCAAATTACAACATGATGACTCATCATGTTGTAATTTGCAATGTATTAGCAAACAGTATTGTGGGTTTAACATTGCAAATTACAACATGATGACTCATCATGTTGTAATTTGCAATGTTAAACCCAAAATCAATCCTCCAGTTCAAGGCAACACAGAAAGGGGGGAACTTTTTTCTTATTTCCACACAACTCCTTTATGCTATATTAATGACATAGTTAAATATTGAAAATGGGTGGATTTCCCCTTTAAGAGTTACAAATGGATAATTTAACACTGGGAATGTTTTTGACACAAATGGTAGTCATGTGTTGGGCTCCTGCATTTTTTTTTGCACAATTTGGCGAAAACGTCTCATTTAAATGTTGAATCTTAATCTTAACCTAACCCTTGTGCCTTCAATGTTATGTAGAGTTCCATGTGTTTTTCATCCTGTCTTTGTGCTCTTCTCTGCATAAGAATTTTCCTCATTGAATTTGAAATTCTAAAATATGATGTTGTGCATGCCTGCATACCACTTTTCATTGTGATCATGTAATTGACTGCTTTGTGGGCTGTTTAATGTGCGTGTGTGTGTGTGTGTGTGTGTGTGTGTGTGTGTGTGTGTGCGCATGTGCGTGCGTGCGTTCATGTCCCACCTCAGCAGGAGAAAGCCCAAATTAAGCGTGAGTTGTGGAGGATTGAGGACGTGATGGGCGGGTTGAGCGCCAGCAAAGCAAACTACAAAATCACGATCAGCTCCGTCCACAACCCAGGTAGGAAGAACGTCAATAATCCCCTCTGGGATCATCAAGGGCTGTCCACACCTAGAACAATAACTACCGTACACCCATAACTATAAATATGTTGTTTTAAAAACCCTTTAACAACTTTAAAAGCAACGACAGGGTTGTAGTGATATCGTTTTTAAAATTATTTAAAAAAACAAATGTGTACACAATATTCTGGGAGGCTAAGTACAGATCTAGACACGTGTCATATTATCCAACACATGATATGTTGCATGTTGCATGTTCATACCCTCTCTCTAAGAGAGGAAACTAGTGCCTTCAGTGTCGGACTCAGCAGTGCCTTCTCAGAGCGCCAAGCTCCAGCCCCCTCATCGCAGCTCCCAGACCCTGCCTCACAGCACCGTGCCAAAGTGGGTGAGTGTCGAGGGCTATTTTCAGCTATACTTAAAAAAATCGAAAACAATCCGCACTTTAAACTGCACAATGATAAGGTAACACTGACATGAACGGAAAACCGATGGCTTCCTGGAAGGTAGGAACATGTGTATGAAAATATTAAACTATGATATGCTTTGGGAATTTGTCGGCAGTAATGTAAAGTATACATGGCTTGTAGTCATTGGGCTAAACATGCAGTAACGCTGGTATGGCCCTTTTTAAAGGAAAAAATAACCCATAGTGATGCTGTTAGAAGTTGTCCGTCTTTGTTTAATGCATGTTTAATGCACTTAAGTAGATGTGTGGCACATACTTTTTTCATTACATCATTTAAAAGACCAAACATTGAAATTGGCAGCAAACATTTGTTGTTTTTATATGGTGGAATTCCCACTTAAGTTGGCCATGCAGATAAAACACTTAATGCTCACTGTTCTAAATGGCATTTTTTGTCATGGTTTTTGTACAGGCTGAGGAAAGCGCCCCACCCAGGCCACCTCTGCCCCGCCTCTATGACTATGAAGACACGCCCCCTGTGATCCCACCGCTCCCCAAAGAGGCGTCAGTCATTCGGCACACATCAGTACGTGGCCTCAAGAGACAGTCAGATGAGAGGAAGAGAGACAGAGAAACTGGGCAGGGTGTTGTTAATGGAGACTGTAAGGTATGCTGATATTTACGTAGGTACACTAGTGCAGTACCTCTGGTCTGCGTGTAGCAAATTATGCTATTATGATAAATTATATAGAGAGATGATGTTTAGGACAAACTCTGGGCATGTGCAAATGTACTGCTCTTGGTAAATATATAAACTGAAATGAACCTAACACAGGGTTCCCACACATTTTTAACAATGACTTCAAAGCTTTTTCATAACTTTTCCAAAGTATTTTACCCCATTTCCAGGCCTACAGCAATCATACGCCGCAATAATGAGGCTCTTACACCAGTGTGCTATCAATGCCTCAAGACTGAGGCGTCACGTGACCAAAAAAATGATATACAAGCTAACAACGTATCACAGTCAAATATTTCCAGGAATTTCAAGACCGTGGGAACCCTGCTAACCCTACTAACACTGTTGTTTACAAAAGGAACTGAGGAAAGGGACTGTAAGAGCCATTTGACTTGTTTTTTATTTGATGACATCACCGCAGGGCTTGGTCAAGGCCAAGTTGCCTAGGTATTTAACAAGGTCCCCAATCAGGCGCAGATGTTGCCAGTGGCAGAGCAGAGGCAAACCGTTTTTGACTGTGTTTGAGAGAGCTTGTGGTCTGTATCCTGTGCGTTTAAGTTTATTTATTTATGTATGAATTGTATGCTGAAGTGACAGATCAGCTACAGAGAATAAAGCCTTTATTTATGAACTCACAGACAAGTTTTGGACGTCAGTTATTTGAGCACACGTCTGAACTTCCTCGGCAACCAGTAGGACCTCAAGTATAGGACTTGGCCACTACAGGACATACCACCAATAGACACACTGTTACTTTGTTTAACAAAGTCTTTTTTCACTGGCAGGTGGAGTTGCGGTCGTACCTGAGTGAACCAGAGCTGCCTGGCTTGGGCCGCAGCAACACAGGGTCTGAAATGAACTACCAGACTCTCCCTAGCAAAGGTACGTCTACACCACTGATACATTAACCGTACATGTTATGTACCTGGACTGGCAGGTTTAGCACACCATGCTAAAACGTATTGGGACCGACGTTGTAGAAAGTGTCAAGACGCTCGCGTCAAGACACACAGCCATTGTTTTTAACGGATGTGGAAGTGGGCGTGCAAAAACGTGTCGATGCGTCTTTAAGATTTCTACTTTTGAGAATTGACGCAGAGCACAGACCACGGAAAAAAATATTTTGCGGTCTTTTGAGAACAAAGCAACATCAATAATGAACAAAATATACAATAGAATATACTGTACATAATAGTATACACCCTCAACAAAGCTTGCATCATGCAGGACAAAATAAATAATAAGAATACACAGTAATTGAACGAGCTGAGCGACCATAGTGTGCCTATGTATTAAACAGAAATGAAAGCATTTGTTAACTCAAGTTTTCTCACAAGTGCTGCTAATTACTACTGTGACTGATACTATGCACTCACTATACGTAGTACTACTACTATAGCAGTGGTTCTCAACTTTTTCATGCTGTGACCCCCCAAAATAATCATATTTGAACTGGGGACCCCCCACCCTGATAAGCTCTAAGAATTGAGGGATTACATTTTGTTTGACTCGGTTCCTCAGATAAATATTGTGAAATAGCAGATCTACAAGCTCAACGCCTCGCGTTGCGAGGTGTTGAGCTTCGGCTGAGCATCGGCTATTTTCACAAATTTTGCCTCTTTCTTATATTTGAAAATTTTGCCAATGTTTGACCAGTTTTTATAGCATAGTTTGTTGATTACTTTTGAAGTAGTAATGATGATTTTTTTTAAGGTCATAAAAGTCCTTAAATTGTCACTTCACTGTCATCTGGGACACCCCAAAAGAAAATCATGTGGGGAACCCCCTGGGGGTCCCGACCCACTGGTTGAGAACCACTGTACTAATAGTACTATCATGATTCCCACTCCACACTGTGTGTTATCTGTCCAGGTCTGTCCGGCTCCTCGTCTCGATTGAACCAGCCCAGTACCGTCTCCTCCTACGTCACCTTAAGGCGGGGGGTCCCTGGGGGGTCCATAACCAGGGTGAGTCAAATTTTTTCGATTAATTGAATAATCAAGAAGCATGTATTTTGGGCTGATTAAAAACTAATTATATATCAACAAATCAACATGAAAATAAGTATTATTATAATCAATTAAATTGATTGGTGTAATTAACTACTTAAGCCCTATTTTTTACTTTGCCGTACAATGGTGTCATGCACAAATAGCGAAAAATAAAATCAATCTGCAACCTCACAATGCAACACGTAAGCTTGTAGATCTGCTACTTTCAGTACTTTATGAAAATCAATGATTTTATTTAAAGGTGTAGTGAAATGAAAAATATGTTTTTCACACTTTTAGAGCATATCCGTGGTCATCATATGGGCATACCTAACAATAGATGCAAAAAAAATTGAAAAAAAAACATTTTTGTGTATTTTTACATCTAAAGTCCCTAAAAAGCCAATCTTAATTACTTCCTGTAAACGAAAACGTGCTGCGTGATGACATAACACAGCCTTCGTGCATATAAATGAATCTTGATTACATGCACCTGTTTGATTCCCATAGCTGCACGTTCTTCAAACACAGCTGATTTTAATTACAGAGATACTCCGTTTTGAATCTCATTGAAGATGAGTGTATTACTCATTTTAAACTTCATCTGCACACTAATATATGTATCTGAAAACATTATAGGTTAGAAATAAGCCAGGTAGTAGCAAACGCGCTTCACTGGCCGTCTCTCTCTCACTTGTAAACAAACACTAGCCGTGCCCACGGCTGAAGTGATTGAGATCCAACGTCCCATAGCCTGAAGGGATGGGACCTTCTGATTGGTTTAGAGTCATTGAGCCGACGTTTCAGGCTGAACCTTCAAAATAAAATGACCAAAAATGTCACTTCAGTGCGTCTTTAAAGCACACTGTGCTGTTTTTGTTGCAGTATATGTCAGTGTCCTCACTTTTCCTCCCATTGTTGCTTCCTTACCATGCTTCACTGTTCCCCTGCCTCATCTCTTTGTCCACATCCATACATTCATGTCTCCACTGAACCCCCTATCGCTCGCCACTCCTGTGCCCTACCCCTCCTGTCCTCCTCACCTCTCTCTGTCCTGACCCTCCCACCCTACATCTGTTTCCCTTCTCATTGTCATCTCTATCTCCCTCCATCTTTCCACTCCTTTACCTACCTGTATGTCCATTGTTCTTCGCCTTTTCTCTCCACGTTATTCCTACATTTCTACAACTCTTTCACCTACTCTCTGTCTCCCCACTCCTACCAACCCTTCCTCCTTTCCTCTCCTCTCCTCCTGCCTCTCTCCTCCAACCCTCCCTCGGTTTCTTCCTCTTTCTTCCCTTTCTTTTTCTCTTTCGTTCTCTCCTACTTGCCTGTCTCCCTCTCTCCCAACTGCTCCTTCCTCTTTTTCCCCTCCTCTCTGTAACTCTACACCCCACCACCACCACCACCACCAGGAGCGACCCAGGAGTGCCTTGGAGCGCCTGTCCTCTCCCGCCGACTCCCCTCCTCTTCCAGGCGGGGCCCTGGCCCCCGGTGGACAGCAACGAGGCCGCATGACCGCCGAGGAGCAGCTGGAGCGCATGAAGAGGCACCAGAGGGCGCTGGTGCGCGAGCGCAAGCGCAACCTCAGCCAGGGCGAGCGCTCCTCCTGCGCGGGTCTCTCCGTCGTCTCCCAGCGTTCGTCCTCCTCCAGGCTGCCCGCCGGCGCCTCGGACCCGGCACCCTCCGTACGTTACCCCACAGCTCCCAGCAGCAGCAGCACCAGGCACAGGGACCCCCAAAGTCACCACCACCATCGCTGCTGCTACACGCCCCAGCCCTCCCCTGCCACATGATAACCTAAAACCGGGACGCTAACATGCTAACGTGTGTGTGTGAGACCAACAAGCTGTTAGCCGCGGGTACTAACCTCGGGCTAAAGGGTGGCGAGACTGGCTTTGGGCTGGCTAGCTAGCTTGGCTGATGGTGTAAGCTGACGGGGCTTGCGGAGAACTTTGGGAACTAATATGGGAGGAGGGGGGGGTCGCCTGGCTAGTTTTGGACTGAGACGGTCACTCCCTGTGTTTTGGTCGTGTTTTTATTATTTTTTACGGTGGAAGGGTTAAAGTGAACCCACTTATCACTGCCCTCTTGTGGCACCTCACTGACACAACTCTGAATGTAGATCCACTGAGAAAAGGAGGGAAGCAGAAGTTTCTTGCTCTCCCTTACTATTTTCTCAAAATATTTAAAGAATATTTTTCCCCCCATCCGGGGCCCTGTGTTCCTAGCTGTTTCTGCCATGATGTCGGTCGGTGAACATTTTATCTTGTCACTTCTTTCAGTGGTGAGTTTGGCAAACCTCTGACTGCAGGCCCGTGCTCACTGTAATTAATTAAGTATCTTGGCAATGCAAAAAAGCATAAAATAGCCTATTATTATGACTCAAATTCTGTGTGATAAATGTCCTTGTATGGCTAAGATAAATGTTTAAATGCCACATAAGCATTATTGTGTTGTAAACACTGTAAGTGTAGGGTCATCTGGTTTGGCTGCAGAAAGTGGTGATTACATTTTGTGAAGCTCAATACTGAAGGAAGTGATGACATTTGTATTAACCGATCTGCATTATGGCAACTAGGAAAATAGGGCCAGGTTGAAAGAAAAGAATACTTTAATAACAGAAAAATAGAGAAAAACACTGCTGTACATTTACATGCCTTGTACATGTACACTTTTATTTATTTAAAATGGGATATTTTCAGTATACATTTGTATAGTTCTATTTTGTAGAGATTTGGTATATTTAGAGAGCATATAGAGAGAATTAAGGAATATGTCTATAAGATTTTTCAGATTGAAGATATGAAGAGAGTTGGTAATGCTAATGCTAAAGGCACAAAATCACAATCTCACCTCCCCGCTTTCTTTTTCCTCAGACGAAATCCAAGTGCCTTGTTTCACTGATGATTCCTTAATTCATTTTGCCTTCATCATAAAATCACCTTCTGACCCTCTGGTTTATCAATCACTTTGTGCATGCATTGCTTGCTATCATAGAATCAGTTTGTGGCAATCGCTAGGTGGGTGTGAGAGTATTACTAAAGAAATATTTATGACATTTTGAATTTCCTTTCATTCTGTTTATTTCGCCCCATACATACTCATATTAGGACACACATTTCCTATATTTACTCACTGATTAGTCTAAGATGGCCAGCATGCTTCTTTACCTCATCGAAAACACTGTACAGCTAGCCACAAACCTGTATTGAGGTCATAGTGGTATTTTCATTCATGTAAGATAAGATAATTGGACATTTTAAACAAATAGCTTCATGTTTTCAACAACCTTTGCACCTTATATGAAAATGATGATTGATATCTGTTTTAGGATGAATTCCCCCACTGTAACAATTATCTATTTAAGAATGAACAACTTAAGTTCAAAATGTCGTACATTTCCTTTTTATATAATAAGGTAGGCTGTAGAGTCCTATGAGAACTAACTCATAACACGCCATCATCCCTTTGTGTTCTGTTTTGTTTGTAACACTGAAGCCTGATTTATACTCCTTTGTACGATGGTGTTGTGCACTAACAATAGCCGATGTACAAGCTCACAATGTGTCGCATGTATGAGCTTGTAGATCGACCCACGCGACATCATCGTACGATGAAGTATAAATTAAGCCTGAGCAATACGCAGTCAATCAACTCCTGCTGCCACCGACTTCTTTTTTTCTTCATCCTCAAACCATAACAGCCAGAGCATATTCTATATTTATTTAATACATTCATATCAGCAAATAACATGTTTACATTTTCTGCGTTTTCATACTCTTTGTTTTATTAACCAAAATGATATTTTTATTACTTGACTGTGGTTGATACTTACTGTACACTGCCACAGTGGAAGTTGAAGTATTCCAACAGTATTTGAGTATTTTTTAAACAGCCTATAGTATATATGCATAGTTTTACACATCATAGACAGATTGTGGCGGTTGAAGCAACATTGCAGAAACAGTTAATTAGAAATGGCAAAAAAACGAGATTGACCATTATAGGTTGTGTATTCAATTATTAATATTCATAATAATTACAAATATATATTTTTAAAGTGTTTACACAAACAAAACATTTAAGTCCTAAACTATATATAGATATAGATATAGATATATATGTGTGTATATATATATCATTTATTTCGTTTTATATTTATATTTTTTTATAATGGTTTCAAAAGACGATGCTGAATTTAGTATCGCAAGAGCTAGTTCTCAGAGTTAGATCTGTGTAACTGTGCACTACTTAGTTAACATACATTTCAAAAGTAAACTCTAAGAGTGAGAGTGTACACACGTAACCAAATGGACCTGTACGTGTCCATTAGGTTACATGTGTACACGGCCAGAATTAAATGGACACTCAGGATTTCTCTAGTGTTTCTGGTCAATGCAGAGGTCTCAGTGAATAGCAATTCCCAACCTACATCACCCCTTCAGTGCCAGTGTTTCTGCCATTTTGCTTTTCCCCATCCACACACTTTTCAGATCAGTGATAATGAAATAAGCAAAACAAGGAAATAGCTCAGTAGAGGGGTAGCATTAAATTAGTTGAGCACTTAGACAAACTGAACTGCTAATCACCACTTAACTCTTATGTAATCGGGAAGCAACACACAACTTATCCTGAGCGTCTGTAACTTTTCTATCATGTAGAGAACTGCGCTCAACAATAAAGAGTTCCTGCTTCTGAATGTCCTCTGGCTGTGTTTTTCCTATCTTTATTGGCAGAGGGTTTGATGACTATTATGCATGCACGTTTTTGTATGTTTTTTTCCTAACCACTGAAACCCTACAGTATATACTGTACTTCCTTGGCTGGGGCCCCTCAGGGTTCTATAATTGTTCCCCTCCTTTTTCCTCTCTACACCAAATCTCTCGCCGATCTACAAGCTCACACAACTGAGCTTGTAAATCTGCCATTTCCGCGAAATGTTTGCCTATTTCTGCCAAATGTTCGCCTATTATGACGTGCCCAGAATAGGGATGTTAAGGTTCACGTGGTTAATGGTGTGTGTGTGTGTGTGTGTGTGTGTGTGTGTGTGTGTGTGTGTGTGTGTGTGTGTGTGTGCGTGTGCGCGCGCGCGCGCGCGCGCGCGCGTGCATGCATGCATGCATGTATGTGTTTGTGCTCGTGCTAGTGAGAGATTCGGGTTAAGAGAGGGAGCATTTGTAACATTAGGGAGACAGACCAGTATAATATATGATTACAGAGCAGACTAAACCCCTGCTGACGGTAGTATTTGGTGTTAGTTTTCCTCTTGTCGGTGCTCTAAACATGATATCCCTCAGAATCCCCCCAAAATAAGCTCCTCAATCTGTAGGCCAGATTAGAAATGACCACTGTTTTTTCCGGTCTTTGTCTCCCTCTAGGGGAATTCAGGAACAATGCAGTCAGACAGAGGAAATGGGGCATTAAAGGACGACTTCACCCATTTTCAACCTATCTTCATATAATAGAGCCTCACTAATGCTCCTGATAAAATTGTGTAATTTGTTTCTACTCAGTCTGTGTCTCACAGGAGGGCTGTGGACAGTTCAGAAACCTGTCTACCAGTGACATCATCGTTAGGAAGGTTTTTTTTTCTTCAATATTTAATTACATTTTAATTGTATTTATTTATTTATTTTTATTAACGCGAGAACGATGGCTTCCATTATAGCATGCTAACTTTCCAGGAATAGAAAGCCTGTAGTTTCTATTAGCTTGGATTCACCATCAATGATGTCGCTGGTAGACGGGTTTCTGAACTGTCCACAGCCCTCCTCTGAGACACAGACTGAGTAGACAAAAATGGTGCCACGTTATAATGAGCATGATTGAGGACCAATTATATGAAGATATGTTGAAAATGGGTGAAGTCGTCCTTTAATGTTTGTATTTTGTCCCAGTGAGAAGACATATACAACCATACTAAAATATGTCAAATTATGACTGTGGTGTGACTCGGACAGACTTGAGCCCGGCACCGAAGCGGCACGCCAGGCCAAATCCAACGAGCCCTCCCCAGGGCCGTTGTAGTTATAAATGAAAAACATTCTGAAACCAATTTCACTACATTTTATTTCCCTGACTAGAATCCAAAACATCAGAATAGAGCCCACACCTGTTTTTTTCCACTCTTTTGCATGGGACAAAAACAAATGTATTTATATGTAATCGTATTCTTTATTAATAAATATAAAATAATATAATTATATAATAATAGATTTTATTTGTTTATATTTGACACACATTTCAAAGTGCTACATTGCATAAACGTCAAGAAAAAAATAAGATTAAAATAATAATAAATACAATGAAATGAATAAAATTCAGATCAATGGCACGAGACCCCCTCCCCAACTATGCACAGCAAAGAAAAAGTTCAAGTTTAAAAACACACAAGGCATTAATAAGTCCATCTAGACAAATGCCTTATTAAAAAGAGCCTTTAAGAGAAGTAGTTATGCCCAGTGCAATCTTATGCTCTCTTCCTCTCTGCCCATGGAAGAGTGACGTTGCCTTGGAATAAAATGATATTTGATACACAGAATTACCACTCACACACTGGTTATAGAGAACTTTAGATTACAGCAATCGCTTGTGTTCTGAATTAATTAAACTGAATCTGGTGTGGTTATAGCAAACGCAGATCACAACATTTTATTTGTCTTTGATAAGCCTAACTGGAAACTGCTGATAACATTTTTTTATTGACACAAGGACTTAACAGTCACACTTTTGTGGATTCCAGTAAAATTATAATGACAATCACTTAATTCAGAAGTGTTGCGCTTATAATTTATAATTTAACGGGTATACAGCGGATAGTGCCAGGGGATAGTGCAGGATGGAAAATAGGGCCCATAATCTTAAAATATACAATGTTGCAGCTAAATCTTTGTCATTCTCATCTGAGTAGCTGTGTAAGGGCACGGTACAAATGAAATATTCGCCTCCCATTCACTTCCATTCTAGCCAATAAAACATTCACCACCAGCATCTTCACATCTTCCTGTGGAGTTCAGTAGCCTTTTGGTGAACTTTGACCAGGTCTACACCAATAGCAATGGTGGTTTTACCGACTTGGCTGTCATTGGATGTAGTTTTCTTAGTGAGCTAAGATGGAGAAGATAACAATAACAAAAAGTCAAACGGACTACAAACGTACGTCACATTCTGCACCGCCTATATTCAGCACAAAAAGATAGGACTTTCGCCTCGGCAGGCGATGGTCATTCACCTGCATTTGCATGTGTGACCGTGCCCTAATCCAGTGGTTCTCAAAGTGGGGTCTGGGGAGCCCCAGGGGTCCTTGAGGGAGTTTCAGGGTGTCCCCAGCATAATGACTTAATATATATCACAATAACTTTAACCACTTTTACCATATTTTATATTTTGGCTATTCAAAAAATAGCAGATCTACAAGCTCACAGTAAATCAGCTAGTTTCGAAAATTCTTGAACGTTTTTGAACATTTAGGAAGAATTAAAGCACATTTTTTTAACACAAATCTTCTGGGGGTCCTTGACATGAAAAGGTTTGAGAATCACTGTCCTAATCAGACTCACTGGGACCACCTCCCCAGGTCTTTGATGGGCCGTGGCGGGAGGGAGGAGCCTATCAGCTTGAGGAGCGCCTGGGGGCGGAGGGCCAGAGTGATGAGGGGCGGGGCCAGGTGAAGGACAGGCAGAGGATCCCATCGGACCAGCAGTGGGTGACGGCGACAGCCACGCCCCTTAGAGAAGTGGACGTGGAGCCAGATGAATATGACCTGGACTTCAGCCTAGAGGTATGGAGGTGAAAGTAAATGTCTGGAATTCAAAATGTACTTGAGTAAAAAGTACAAAGGTATTGGTATCAAAATGTGAAGCATTGTGAGCTTGTAAATCTGCTATTTTCAAATGGCTGAAATGTATCTACACCCAGAATTATATTTCTTTATTTATATATATTTTTTGCCATTTTCATAAATTCTTAATGGTGACACTTACGTTGGACTGTACACTTAATTGCCACCTGTTCCGACCATGCATTGTCCAACTGCTTCCAGCTGGGAAGGCCCAGGAAGGTCCCCATCCCTGAGCGCTACGTGGAATCCGACCCCGAGGAGCCCCTGAGCCAGGAGGAGTTGGACGAGCGTTCCCGCAAGGCCCAACGCATGAGGAGCCTCCTGGCTAAATCCAGGTACTTTAAGAACACAGCAAAATTGAGTGTATACATTTCCATCTGTGCACAAGTCCATTTGGTTCCATTTGTACACTCTCAAGAGTTAAAAATGGATACATTAACACAAGGATTTTACTGTGCACTCCAGAGAACAGGGGAAATACATTTATAATATGCTTTTATTTTGCCACCATGCAGCATATTGTCGTTTTAATAAGCAAACAGGAAAAAAAGAAACCCAGACAGACAGACAGACAGACAGACAGATAGATAGATAGATAAACAGATGGATAGGTGAATGGGAATGAATAGAATCCTGTTGAATTTAAGTTGATATCGGGTTTCATTGTGTGTGTGTGTGTGTGTGTGTGTGTGTGTGTGTGTGTGTGTGTGTGTGTGTGTGTGTGTGTGTGTGTGTGTGTGTGTGTGTGTGTGTGTGTGTGTGTGTGTGCGTGCGTGCGTGCGTGCGTGCGTGCGTGCGTCAGTGCGCAGAACTACCAGATGTCATCGGGACAGTGGGTTCCTGTGGACTTCAGTGAGTTGGACTCAGTTGTACAACAACAGGAGAGAATCATGACAGTGTCTCACGCCCTGGCCTCCGAGGCCTCACGCAAGAGCAAGCTGGTGGCAGGTTAGAGCCCACACGCACACACACACACACACACACACACACACACACACACACACACATCTCACACACGTGTCACACACACGTGTCACACACACACACACACACACACACACACACACACACACACACACACACACACACACACACACACACACACACTTATAGTGGGCATTTCACACAGATTGCAAAATAAATACTTAGATTATGGTGATGTGACACCACAAGCAGGGCCACTCATCACCTGACAGAGTGTGGGAATCACATGGTAGGAGTGCTATTGTACATCAGCCTGGTAACAGATGTACTGTATTGTCGTCGTTGCTGTCCCTGGTATGTGTGCAGGAAGCGAGTGGCTGGGGAGACGGTGAACACATGCAGGTAAACCTCTCCACTTCCCCTCGTGGATGGATGGTGTTAGCTCCTTGGGTGGTGTTGTCTTAGTTCATGAAAACACATTAGTGGAGTAACTCCAACCGATACTGGATAAAGAAAGTGACTACATATAAGTCACTTATTCACAGCAGGCTCGGTCAAATGGACCTTCATCAGGCATCCAATGATGAAGTGCTGTGAATAAGAAAAATAAATTGTGGTTATTCTTTGGTGTGCAGATATCTCTCCCTTTTTGGTGTTGTACTGGTTTCCTGAGTGGTGTTGTGTTGTTTCCTGGGTGGTGTTGTGTCGTTTTATGGGTGGTGGTGTTGTGTTGTTTTATGGGTGGTGTTGTGTTGTTTTCAAGGGTGGTGTTGTGTTGTTTTACGGGTGGTGTTGTTTTGTTTTCCTCAGTGGTATTATGATGGTTCCATAGGTGGTGGTATGGTTTCCTGGGTGGTATTGTGTTGGTTGCCTGGGGAGATACTTTACTTCCCTGGGTGGTGTTAGCTTCGGTAGTGTACTTTCCTGGGAGCTGTTACAACCGTAATACCAGTGTGCCAAGGAAGACTAGCTGACTTTCAAATGTCTTATAATTGGGGTGCCAATGGCCTAGTGGTTCGGGCACATACCACAGATAGGCTCTAACATAGCCTGACAGTGAGTCGGGTTAGATTCCCGAGCCTGACGGCCTTTGCTGCGTGTCCCTCCCTGTCTCTCTTTACCCATTTCCTGTCTCTCTATTATACTAACCAAATAAAGGCAGAAAATCCCCCAAAATATCTTTAACCAGTGTTTCTCAACCTTTTTTTGGGTCAGTTCCCCTATCCAATATCTAGGTCCCTTACAGCCCCCACACCCAATTAAAATGTAAGCTTTATTTTTTACTGTGCGTTTTGTTGCTTATATGATTTAGAAAACATCTCATCGATTTCCAAATATCAGATTTTACATTAAATTGGACTGTTAGTATGTGATTATTGTTTCATTATTAGCCCACTTCTCAGGGAGACAAAATAAAAGCATGTTACGATTATAAGTAGAATTGTCTATATGGATGTCAGGCACTCTCAGTGAATAGCAGTATCATGGTCCTGATGAAGATCCAGTAGGATCGAAATGTTGAACTAACAGTAATAAACAAGTGGAGCTGAAATATCAGTGCTGCAGACTTTATTGTTTTTTAAGGTATCATAGTCAGTATCATGGTCAGTACCATGGTCAGTAGCATGTCACTATCATGGTCAGTATCATGTCAGTATCATGGTCAGTATCATGGTCAGTAGCATGTCAGTATCATGGTCAGTATCATGTCAGTATCATGTCAGTATCATGGTCAGTATCATGGTCAGTATCATGTCAGTGTCATGGTCAGTATCATGGTCTGCATCATGTCAGTATCATGTCAGTATCATGTCAGTGTCATGGTCAGTATCATGTCAGTATCATGTCAGTATAATGTCAGTGTCATGGTCAGTGTCATGGTCAGTGTCATGGTCAGTGTCATGGTCAGTATCATGGCCAGTATCATGTCAGTATCATGTCAGTGTCATGTCAGTGTCATGGTCAGTATCATGGTCAGTATCATGTCAGTATCATGGTCAGTAGCATGTCAGTAGCATGTCAGTATCATGTCAGTATCATGGTCAGTATCATGTCAGTATCATGGCCAGTATCATGTCAGTATCATGTCAGTGTCATGGTAAGTATCATGGTCAGTATCATGTCAGTATCATGGTCAGTGTCATGGTCAGTGTCATGGTCAGTATCATGTCAGTATCGTGTCAGTATCATGGTCAGTATCATGTTAGTATCATGGTCAGTATCATGTCAGTATCATGGTCAGAATCATGTCACATGATACTGCCATGTCTGGTCCAGGCCTCACCAGGGGTCCAAATACAGGGTCTGCAACTTTGAGTGTACAATTGTAGCTTCTAGGGTCCTTGGTTACTTTAAGAGTAGGCCTACTATGGCTCAAGTGATATTGATATTGACCACTATAAGACTAAAATGTAACATCCAAATGTGTTTTGTTTTCATTTATCTTTTAGCCAAAGCTGCCTCTGAGCGCTGACCCAAAGAAAAGGATCACTGTGCCAGCCATGATGTGGAAGGGACACACCGACATAACTGTGTGACAGAAAGAGAAAGGAACCAAACATTGTTTTAATACTAGGGGGTGAAATACCTAAAGGACCACTTCACCCATTTTCAACCTATCTTCATATAAACAAAGCCCTCCTCACTAATGCTCATAATTATAAGATGGTACCATTTCTGTCAACTCTGTCTCTGTCTCAGAAGAGGGTTGTGGACAGTTCAGAAACCTGCCTACCAATGACATAATTTAAAAACAAAATAGTGCAAGAACAAGGGCTTCTATTTCAGCATGCTGAACTGCCCATGCATAGCCCAGTTGTAGTGAGTTGTAGTGAGCCAGGAGCATTAGTAAGGACCAATAATATGAAGAATAGGTTAAAAATGGGTGACGTGCACCCTCCTCTAACAAGGAAGCAACAACAAAACCCTGTTTGTAAAATGAAACCAAAGTGTGTAAATCATAGTGTTGAAACTGAATGCAGATGTTTGTCTGCTTCTGCACTTCCGTTGACATTGACATTGGGTGATTTATAACACTGAACAACCTTTACCTTCAGCCGCTGTGTCACGTATGGTTGCTATTTTTGTGAGTGAACTAATGACTGACACATTTAAAGCCAATGATTATATTTCAGGACAGCAATGAATATGTTCATACATAGCCTGAAACCTGTATTTATGATAATATATTTTTGTTTGATGTTCATACACCAGATTGTATGTTTTTTGTAGCTTAACACTGCCATGAAATGCAAGGATTTTCCCTGTCAACATAATGTTATTATGCATAATACACTTACAGTAATAATTCAAGCACAAACAAATAATGGTGACGCTATATTGAAAATAAAAGATTTTAACAAAATATTTCTTCCGCCCTGGCTGGTTCTTTCACACTGGGACATACAGTAAGATATGCTTGTGTGATATTCACCTCTAGCTAGCTAGCTTTCTATTCTATCTGTACCGACTAGAAGTTAAGTTTCTTGAATGAAATTAGGATCTATATTTGTGTTAGCTATTTATATACTGTAAACTAACAAAACATTTTTCAACCCAGAGGAGCCTATGGTTGTTTCTTTTGCTACCTCTGGTGTGAATCAGGTCAACATGTTTGGCTGCGTGCCTGCGTCCAAAGTCCATATTTTTTTTGTTTACTTTACATGAGCTCTTCTTCTTTGCCTCGTTCTTCTGCTTCTTTGTAGATTATATTATATTATATTAATATAAACACAGGCACAATGTTTACCACTTATTTTTTGCAGATTAAACTTGTGAAATGTAGATGTTGAAAGTACACTACAGCAATTGTTTATTGTTAATATTTACATAACAGTACTTACTGTATATTTACCAAGTTATGTTATTATTTATCATGTTCACCATTGCTTTGGCCGGCAGCATAGATTCTTCGTTCTTGTCCTGTCATACCAATAAAGCATAAATTTGAGTGGGTGGGGTGAAGTCTCTCTTCTGATGTCAGCATGACATCGTGACAGTTCATGTTGACCACAACATTAGAAGGGTCAATGTGATGACTGATTGTCTTGATAAGTGTTTATATGTCTTATACTGTACATACTATGACATTTGTTGCACAAATTGTTCGTGCATTAACCTGTTTTATGACTGGACAATCTTATAATAAAATTGCCTTGTGGCTGGACGCCGGATGGTGGACTCGTATATGTGGGCGTCACAAACGTAACATGCCCATATACAGAGACCACTTTAAACTAGATTTGAAAATCTAGTATAACATAAAGATGCCATAAAGTTTGCATCAACATGAACCTATTTTCATCTTGTTTCCATGTCCAACACCAAACTGAGATCTGTGGTACTTCCCTTTATTGGTTTTCAGAATGTAGATCAGACAGGTATCACACCTGCGGAGTGGCAGGGAAGTATCGTTTCATTTGATGAAAATCCATAGTGCACGCACGGTGGCCACCTGTGATACTGTAGGTTGAACACTGTTATACCGTCATAATAAGCCACAGTGGCCCACCATCCAGCAAAACCTAACCATTAGACTACTTGACACTTAAAGCCAGTTTAGATCCAAGATTGGTGATGAGAATGAATGAAACTGTACACTCAAAACATTCAAAATGTAAAAAAAAATCAAATGTCCTGATCACATCAAGGAGACAAGCACAAACACATAAGCCTACTATTTCAATAGCAATGTCTGGCAAACATTCTACATTTTGTCCTTCAGAAGTCTTTTATAGCCAGCTGTATCAGAGATCTCCGCCAACATATATATTGGCTTCCAATATGTCTAAACATATTGGTAGCCTACCAATATGTCTAAACATATTGGTAGACATAGACATCTAAATTTAAAGTAGGGGCTAGAACAGCGGAGAAAACCTCCGCTTACAGACCTATACCATTACCCACTGCTTTGAAAACCAATCCTGATACTGTTCCAATATGAGGGACCACCCAAAAGGCTTTGCATTGGTTCTGCAAGGTAGTTATTTTTAAACTCTCTACATATTGGTAGGTGCAGATCTCCGATACGTCTGGCTATGTGAGGCTATTTAGACACCACTATTTGTTTATATTGGTTAAAACAATGTGAACAGGTTTCTGATGCAATCTATACGTTAATTGACAGGCTTAAACAATCCAAGTGGCTTCAGACATTCTGAGGTCTAGTTCCGACCACTATCATTTTTCTCTACAACGTTCTGAAACAGGTCAGTCTCACTCTCATCATCAATCGCCGATCTGAACTGGCTTGTCAAATACACTGCAGTTTCATTCAGCATTGACACATTTAAAAAATAAAACTAATGTTCACTCTCCCTTATCACGAGTGAATGCCTGTGACAGAGGTTACTTCCGAAAATACTGTCCAAAAAAAAAACATAACAAAAAACATCAAAATGCACAACAGAAATGTACAAATCGGTCTTTCAAGGTTACATAAAAAAGTAACTCCTCACCCTATGCCTGCACACACACATAAACAATAACACACACACACACTCAGTTCTATGTTGACTTGACAAAAGCCATTTTGTGGCCAGGTTTACGCTCCTTTTTTGTGTGTGGCGTGTCGGGCTGGACCAGGTCCAAGGCTTGGTCCAAAGCCTGGTCCGAGGCCCGCTTCGAGGTCTGCTTCGAGGTCTGGTCTGAGGTCTGCTTCGAGGTCTGGTCAGAAGTCTGGCTTGGCTCAGGTTTGTCGGTCTGGGGTTTGTCCTGCTCTTCTGTGGGCTTTACTTCTCTTGGGCTGGTGGATTTATCTGGCTCAGCTGGATTTGTCTGACTTTCCGGTGGCAAGGAAGAGAAGGGTTCAAACTCGGGCTCAGGCTTTGGAGAGGTGAAGTGAGGGAGGAAGTGAGGGAGGTAGAAGGTGAAAGACAATTAGGATTTGTTATCTTGATATTTTACTAAACTAAACTGTAATATTTACAGAAAGATTAGTTACTGAAAGTTATCCTTGTATTGATTTTCAAGAATCAAAGTTTATTTGTCACTGCATACAGATACAAACAGTGAAATGCAAGTATGTGAGGTCATAATTTTCTTTTTGGATTGTCTGTATTTTGCCTCTGCTTCACATTATCAAAAGTATTCTGCAGCCAAGACAACACTGAATTATCACTCACTAAATCATCCAAGATTTTTGGCCTTCCATCAATTTTAAAGGGGCAAATCATTTGACCACTGATGTTGGTGTAACTTATTAAATTGTGTTTATTTAATATAGAACGTGTCCAATGTGCTTAAGATATTGATGTAACTTATTCATTGTGTATATAAAGTGATTCTGCCTGACTTTGCTGTGTTCTCAGCTATCTTACATTGCTTTGTCATGTGTGACAGTGAGACAAAGATATGCAAAAACAAAATAAATCTCAGTTTTTCCAAGTGTGCCATAAGTTATGGGTAGGTTGACAAAATGTGGTGAATCGTGTGGGATAGTACTGCAATTTCACCTTGTGTCTGCATCCTACAGCAAGATGTCCCGCATTTCAATGAACACATAAATGAGCAAATATTAATTTCTGTTGTTGGGCCTACTGCCGATTTTTTGAGTGAATGGGTATGCATGTATGTCTCCTGTCAAGAGACCCATTGGGCAGCAGGGGGCAATGCAATCCATCCTTTATGAAAATGCTAGGCATTCACAAAGTCTAGCATCTCCCCCCCTCAACTTACTTTCCTTCTCTCTCTCCCCCTCCTCCTTACCTCATTGAAGCCCAGTCCACAGTGTCTGCGGTTGCGTCCAGACAGTTTATCTTCCATGCCCTGTTGGTACTGCGTCTCCAGCTCACAGCTCATCTTCTTCTCCTCTTGGCCTGCAGGGGGAGGCAGCATACCATCAACAGTGAGCGTTCCCGATTATCAGTATTCACATTCTATTGCTGCTTAACATTAAGATTAAATGAAAAGTGCCTTTTTAACCCTTTAAGATCACTTCTCCCCAGTCATGTTGTGCCATTTACAATATACATACCAGTTTTCTTTTTTTTTCTTTATTTATAAATCTGATCAGGTTCTCTAACTCTAAATCAAAATGTCTTGCGGTCACTTAGGCGTGCATCAATCAGTGTCAAACAATAATATCATGACATCCACCGCTCAATCAATCTTCAACTTTTGTAATGTTCAAGTAATTCTCCATGTTTGTAAAGACACGCCCAGTTGTCAATGTTCAACTCAAATTCCTCTCAACATTATGACCCGCCTGTCTGTCCTGTTTCACCCAGAAATACTTAACGATACGGATGTTAGAACCTTAAATACTGTATGTTATTTTGGTTTGCTCGTTCCATCGATTAATTACTAATTTCCACTGGTTTCCAGGTAAAAGTTTTAATACAAATCACATTAAATTAACACTATTGGATATATTGTAATCTGTCCATCTATAAATGTGTGTGTGTGTGTGTGTGTGTGTGTGTGTGTGTGTGTGTGTGTGTGTGTGTGTGTGTGTGTGCGCGTGCGCGTGCGCGTGCGCGTGCGCGTGCGCATGCGCATGCGCATGTGCATGTGCATGGGGCGGCAGTGGCTCAGGGGTAGAGTGGCTGGGTAGAGTGAACTGGAAAACTGCAAGGTTCCCAGTTCGATCCCGGGCTGGGGCGCTCCCCTAGAGTTAGTGTCGAAGTGTCCTTGAGCAAGACGCTGAACCCCTAATTGCTCCCGATGAGCAGGTTGGTGCCTTGCATGGTTTCCTCCGCCATCGGTGTATGAAAGTGTGTGTGAATGGGTTAATGGCACAATCAATGTAAAGCGCTTCGGATAGAAGCGCTATATAAATGCACCATTTACCATTTACCATGTGCATGTGTGTGTCTGTCTCTCTCTCTTATACACAGCTTGTCTCCTACAGAGCCACACCAAAAAACAACATTTTAGAATGACTAAATACTAAAAACAGGGCTGCCAATAATACATTTCTATAAATATAAATGTTGGTAAATATAGTGTTTACCCTACAATTGCACAACTCCACACAGCCCAATGAAGATTCCTTTTTTTCAAAGGCTAACATTGAGGCCAAATAACCTACCCATTCATTTGAAGTACAGTAGATGCTAGAATAGAAGTATACAGAGACATTTTGTTGTATTCTAGCATGATCAGAAACACATACCGCTTCGGAAATGGGAGGTGGACTTGTGGTCTCCGATGAAGAGCTTTCCAGTATGCTCTTTCTGAGAAGAGGAGTAAAAATAAAACTCATCAGGGCTGTACAATAACAGCTTAGAACATGATGTTACATTATGTTTTATTTATTACCTGGGTCCACCCTATGACTCTAGGCGTTTCTATTCTTGCTAACTGGTTGGCATGATGGAGACAGCTACACAAATAAGGATGAAAAGGAAAATCTGACTTGTGCTCTAAAAGCAGACTGCGTGTTTATGTTGCTGAATTGTAAGTGCAGAAACAAACATGTCAGTATTGAGACATGAATATAAATACCATTTTTACTTCATATCTCCCAAGCCCATGTGGAATGGATTATTCCAAATGCCTTACTACCCAGACTACACTCCTGTGATCCTAGACAAATAGGTACATAAATGCAGTAACAGAATTATAAATATTCAAGGTCTGCAACAAATAAAGCCAACAGACCTTTCCGGCGCCCATCAGCCGCAAGAACTTCTGTCTCCTTGCGTCACTCCCGAGATCGGCTCCAGCCCACTGGCTTGAGCCATCCTCCTGTTTACACAAAAGGATAGTAATTAGTAAACCTGCAGGGTTTATGGAAGGATAGAAAACCAGCAGTACTGGTGTATCCCCAGGACCAGGGCTTGTGACCACCAATGTATAATATAATTATATAATTATAATAACTCAGCCTAACAGCTAGCAGGTGATCAACAAAAACACACCCAAAACATTAATTCCCACTAATTACGTACTATCTGACTATCTCTTTAAAATTGCATTCAATTACGATCATGTATCACTTAGATACATGGAGTGTATGTGTACACTGTATGTTGGACTGGAGTTTATCCAGACATAATAATATACATAAAGCGACAGTATAAGAGTAACATTCCCATTTTCACAGAAAGACTCCTTTTTGGGGTGTGTGTGCCAGAATCAAAGTGGCATGCATGGAGAGAGAGAGAGAGAGAGAGAGAGAGAGAGAGAGAGAGAGAGAGAGAGAGAGAGAGAGAGAGAGAGAGAGAGAGAGAGAGAGAGAGAGACAGACAGACAGACAGACAGACAGACAGACAGACAGACAGACAGACAGACAGACAGACAGACAGACAGACCTTCCAACAAAAATAACAATTAAATACTGCCATGGTGATTTGCATATGAAAAAAAAAAACTCATAGTAATTAAATTAATTACTATGAGTTAAATTAACATGAATGAAACATATCAGTGAAGGGAGTGAGGGGAGGTCTTATATAGGCCTTTGACACATGGGTTGCCACAAAAAAGGATGGAATCCCCCAAAACAGGATAAATGGAAGAACAGGAGTCGGCCAGGATAAATGGTCTCCGGGCGAAAACAGGAGAGTTGGCAGGTATGTAGCTCTGAAGTGGTTAGTGTAAACTAGTAACTGAAAGGTTTGTAGTGGAGTAAAAGTACAATGCTCTCCTCTGAAACGTAGTGGAGTAGAAGTAAAAGTATTGAAGATGGGAAATACTCCAGTAAAGTAAAAAAAAATCCTCAAAATTGTACACAAGTACAGTACTTGACTGCATGTAGTTACTTTCCACCACTGCCAATGGGTTTGTAATGTACAGCACGGTGAGTGCTGTGCAGTGCAGTGCTAGCCCCTGGCTAACGGTCCAGTAGTAACGGTATATTATGTAATAAATGATAACTTGACAGTGTGTTCAGTCTGCCCACCTGAGAGGGAGAAGCCGGTCTTTTAGTCCCGTGTCTGTCCTCGTCGGAATCTGAACTCATGGTGGATGAAGCGTTTAGTTAGTTATTATTAAATAAAGCATAACCACCATGCTAGGCTGACTAGCACACACTGTCAACAACCAACCATCTGACGTAACATCCTGTTCCGGTTAGATCAGCTTCGCGCTAGATCCCATGGTCTGGAGGGATGGCCGGCGGTCAGGCCATCGCGAGGATAACAATAATAATAATAATAATAATAATAATAATAATAATAATAATAATAATAATAATAATGATAATAATAATAATGATAATAATAACTAGAAAAAGTGCTCCTCGGAGCACAACTCTCCGCTGTTGGGAATGTTGGGAATGTTCTATCTGTATAAGTGTCCTATCCGTCCTGTCTGTATAAGTGTCCTATCCCTCCTGTCTGTATAAGTGTCCTATCCGTCCTGTCTATGTAAGTGTCCTATCCGTCCTGTCTGTGTAAGTGTCCTATCCGTCCTGTCTGTGTAAGTGTCCTATCCAATTGTTACAGTATCCGCCATTTCTCAACCATTTCGTGATTGTTCCTGTCTTACCTCACTCTTACCAGACTTGTGTTGGGAATGTTGGGAATGTTCTAATTCTTATGTTCTAACTGTCCTATCCATCCTGTCTGTATAAGTGTCCGATCCGTCCTGTCTGTATAAGTGTCCTATCCGTCTGTATAAGTGTCCTATCCGTCTTGTCTGTATAAGTGTCCTATCCGTCCTGTCTATGTAAGTGTCCTATCCCTCCTGTCTGTGTAAGTGTCCTATCCCTCCTGTCTGTATAAGTGTCCTATCCGTCCTGTCTGTATACTGTAAGTGTCCTATCCGTCCTGTCTGTATACTGTAAGTGTCCTATCCGTCCTGTCTGTATACTGTAAGTGTCCTATCCGTCCTGTCTGTGTAAGTGTCATATCCCTCCTGTCTATGTAAGTGTCCTATCCGTCCTGTCTGTGTAAGTGTCCTATCCGTCCTGTCTGTGTAAGTGTTCTATCCGTCCTGTCTGTATAAGTGTCCTATCCGTCCTGTCTGGATAAGTGTCCTATCCGTCCTGTCTGTGTACTGTAAGTGTCCTATCCGTCTGTGTAAGTGTCATATCCCTCCTGTCTATATAAGTGTCCTATCTGTCCTATCTGCCAATTATGTATCAGCCATGCAGCCATTTCGTGATGGTTCCTGTCTTACCTCACTTTGACAGTGGCAAAGACACTGTCAAAGTGACGCCATGTATTTATACAGTATTTCACCGTATTGTCACGTGTCACGTGAGGCTTGACCAATCGGTGTGTCATATTTAGAAAGTGAAAACAATACTCTCCTGCGGAGAGTAATAATAATAATCATAATAATCATAATAATAGATGAAAGATGGTCTGAAAGTCTCCCTGCCTGTCTGATTTGTTTTGGCTGTGATATATTACATACATTTAATGTAGGCCTACTCGGATACGCACCTGTCAATTGTGTGCCCTATACAGTATCTTGGGCAGACTCAGAAAATGTTGTCTGTGAGCAGCTCGTGGAAAAGTGGAGATATTTACCAAACACATGTAGCACTGGCCCTTTAAGGAAAGTGCATAAAGAGGGGTGGCCAGGTTTGTGGCCTCCTGTCTAGCCAGAAGCCTGGCCTGAGTGTTTGTGAGAGAGACCTGGAGGCATGAGGGGTACAGACTAATTCTCGGTAAGACAATCTGAAACAAATGACAAGGTTTTTATAACTCATTGTAGCAATAGTATATATATAAGAGTTTAGATAGGCTGACAATATTAGGCCTGTTGTTAAGTATACTAATATATATCTGTATTTCCAGAAGCCTCCAGGTTCTTTGAGCAGCAGTACCCTGTGGCTGTGCAGGCCTATATCAATGGGAGCCATGAGCATAATTGACTCATTGGGTATGTTTGTTATTTTGCTGTATTTTGTCATCTTGCTATAGGGGCCTAATGTGTGGGATGAATTGTTGGAGGGTTGGTCTAATGCTTTATTATTTGATTTTTGTAGGAGCTGAACTAACCATCACTGTTTTTCCCACCATGCCATATATTTAGACTGGGTTTTTGCTATTGGACTGTGTGCAATAGGGTTGACTGAGGACAGAGCTATATAAGTAGCATTGCATGATTTTGATTTTGCGTATTGGTATTTTGTTTTGATTTGCTTATTTACTTTATTTGCTTTTGGTTTTGCATTATTTGGATTTGATTTGCTTAATTTCGGTATATTTAGTTTAGAGGCCCAAGTAGGCCCCAAAGCCCTATACCCTTTGACCCTTGGGTTTAGTCCCTTTGCAGAACTCCCAGTAATACTACTAACCGCTTTCTACCTTTCTGTATTTTAACCTGACTATTTTTATACCAACTGTTTGAATAAACTTGACACATTTGATACATCAGCCTCTGGTTCTGTTCATTCTGAACCCGTACCTTTCTGGGGAACCTTACTTGTTCAGTCCTATATATCTATATATATACACAGTATATGGTTAATGTGTTTAAAGGATGCCTCACTCCTATGTGTGGGTGGCGTAGTCATTGCTTTATATAGCCCTGCTACACACACATTTTCTGCCAGAACTTTCAAATGGACATGAAACTAGAGGACAATATCTAATTCCAAGTAGCAGCAATTAATTATTGGCTGAGTAGGCCTACACACACAGTGCCACAACCTGGAATACATGAACTGTATGTAATATCACAGCCATTCTAGGGCTATATTATATGCATTAATCAGGCACATATAGCTACTACAAATAATATTGGTAGTAGCTATATGTGCCTGATTTAATGCATATAGGCTATTGTAATCTATGTTTTTGATGTATTTAGTAAGTATTAGTTATAGGCTAATCAATCATTATGATTACATTTGGTAAAGGTTCACTTTTAACCCCACATCCTTTTGTGTTTGTTTGTGTTACACATTGATTGATTGATTGATTGTCTAAACTTTCTTGGAATGAATTAAAGCTGTGAAATGAAGGGTGGAATGGAATCATAAAAGTAACACAACATCAGATCAGGTCACTCTCACAGACGGGCGGGGCTAGCTAGGTAATGTCATCATAGTAGGCTATGATTGTTTTACGTGGAGGGATACAGGGTAAACAACTAGTAATGTTAGAGTTATTTAATACATAGAAATCTCGACGCGCTATTCTCCTTTCTACTTTGACACCCAATTAGCCAATCACAGCGCGGCCGAACCCCGGGACTATGGGATGTAATACACTCGTTCTTCTCAGTCGGAAGGCGGAGGCTAGACAGAAGACATCTGGCCTGTGCTGCCCTCTATCGGATGATTCTTAACCACTTAACCCCCCCTAAAAGTCTAAAAGTCCCTCAGGGCTCAATACTAGTGTGTTTGCTGTTATTGTGGGGAAAGCTTTTGCTGAAAATAGTCCATTGACAAGTTCACAACGCGAAGCAACGTTGCGTTGTGACTTGTGAGCTTGTCAATCTGCTAATTTCAGCGAAAACTTTCCCCACAATATGGGTGCTGGGGTTTAAAGAATCAACTCAATACTTGACCAGTTAGGTCTCCCTTTTAAGAAGAAAACATATAATTAGAAAATATAACTTAAATATGAATCATTACCAACTATTTTTTTAAATTTAGGTTGTGTGCATCTGACCACATGTGTTCATATATCGCGACTTCATTTGTTTTTATTTTGTGTTTTTATTATTTATTTATTTTAGCACAAAAGCGAATGAGTCAGTAAACACACAAGGGCTGGCTGCACTCACACGTAATTATTGCGTGAGCATTTAGTCCTATATTTTCCGTGGTAGAGCTTCAAAATGTGGTGTTCAGTGAGAAATATGTAGCAAGTCCAGAAGTCTATACTTAATACACCACAGTGTAAAAATACCTTACAAGTAGTCTAAATGCCCTGGATGCAGAATCTTGCCTATTTCAGAATCATATTGGACTATAATCATTTATCATTAACCTGAGCCATATTTTATACTTAAGCTTTTCAAAAAATAGCCTATAACAAGCTCACAACGCATTGCAGCAAGTTAATCTGCTATTTTTGAACAATTTAGAAGATTTTTGATTTAATAATTAATCAAATAATGAATGTGCAATGTAGTAACTAAAGATGTCAAATAATTGAGTGGAGTAAAACGTACAAAGTACAATACAAAGTACAAGTATTATAAGTATCATAAATATAAATACTCAAGTAAAGTAAAGGTATAATAGGCCTATACCTCAAAGTTTCATTCCACCACTGTTTAAAACTTTACTGAGGAGAAAAGCTACAAAACTATAAGCTACCATAGATCAAAGCAAAGGTAGGTCTATAATAGCCTATGTTTGTTTTATATGGAGAATATAGGACAATTAAAACCGAATGGTATTTTGTGTGGCGAATCGCTTTATAATTGCCATTCAATATAATTAAATACATTTAATAAATTAATATCAATTTTCAAAAGCATTACGTGATGATTTAATCACATTCTGGACGTTTGCTATAATTATCATAGTGGCACACTTGCATTATAATAGCCAAAAGGTGGCGTTAGAGTCCTAATGGCATAACAGCCCCTCCAGTCTGGCTGAAAGACTCGGGGCGCAGTTTGAGTCGATACGTGGCTCGTTAGAAGTTCACACAAATCGTAAATATTAAAATGCTTCTTGAATTTGCATCCCGTAGCCTATACAAACGCAATAGCCAACATTATCAAATAAAATCAAATACTCCAAATTATCACGCCAGTATAGCCTATAGGCCTAATTTACGCAATTGGAAACCTAAACGACGGCATGTTTGTAATATGAATGAAATGACATGAATGATATGCAAATGTAAAAATCGATCAAATACATAGTCTTGATGGGCATATGCATGCATTCAAAATAAATGTCCACACCGTGAGTGACATTGTATTTCTTAACGCTCATAATGGATAGTTGCTGTCGGGCAGAAATCTCATATCTAAATATTTCAACTTTTTATGTTTAATACGTATACGGTGTCGGTAATGCCCTACTTCACCATATAAGAGTGTCGCACATAAGTAATGAAAATGGGATGCATGCATAGTAAATACTAGATAGGCTATTTTCACTATTTTAAAGTGTTTTTAGAATAATAAAAGAGGAACTGTTTGTTTTGAACACCTACAGGTTTACACCTGACCCTATATAGATAAACACAAAGTGCCTCTGACTGAAAGTATAGCAGACTGGTAAAAGACGGTTTTGATTTGTTCCTCCAAAAACCGCAATCATTAAATCATACTAATTTGTCCTCTTATAAGAGGACAAATTAGTATGATTCATACTATTTGTCCTCTTATAAGAGGACAAATTAGTATGATTTCATGATTGTGGTTTGGTGGTCAAAAATGTCCAGGTTTTGGTTCAATCCCTTAACGGTTAACGGACCGGCTACTAGGTCCTATAGGCTAAGGACTTATTAGGCTACTTTGTGCTGATCAGGACCCTCTGGGAATCGTTTAGAACCTAGCTCAACGGTTATTTCAATAACCTATATAAGCTTTATACATGTAGTATTATTATTATAATAATTATTATTATAATTATAATTATTTTAATAGGCTATATATCTAATGATAATTGATGATAATGATAATTATAATAGCCTAATAAGCCTATAATAATAGCCTCTCTACGTCGTCCTCATTGATATCATATCATCGATTATATTATTATTATTGATCATAATAATAATTATTATTATAACAATAATGAAGCCGCATTTTAAACCCCAAAACAAAATGATTCCTCACTGAAAGCGTGCTCCTATTTTTCTTCACCTGATTAACCACTGGATTTTCTGAGAAAATCCTCTCTGCAAAATATTTTTTAAATTCGTTAAACTGGTTGTTCAAGTTCTACATGAGTGCGTGCGTGTAAAAAATCAAGGATGACAAGCGCAGGTGAGTGTTGTATCCCGCCACACACACACACACACACACACACACACACACACACACACACACACACACACACACACACACACACACACACACACACAGGAAGAGAAATAGGGGGATGCAGACAGACATACAGACAGACAGACAGGCACAGAGAGAGAGAGAGAGATGGAGAGCAGCAGGCAATTTGCTTTCGTCCTATGTGTTGTCCCTCTTCCCTTGGCTTGTGTCTGGGTGGGGTTATCATCCTGTTCTGTCCTGTTATACCCCATCACTGCCCCCATGACTCTTACCTTCTAAGCGCAAGACGGGAGGAAATACTTGGAATACTTTTCATGGCCGCTCCTTAGCCATAAGTTGTGTGATTGTCCAAGAAAGACCGACAGTCTTGCCTTATAGACTACATCTCAACGTATAGCCTATTAAAGTCCTCCTAATTTCTCCTCGCTGAGGGAAAGGGGAAACACATAGAGGCTATAGTTAACCAAAGGGTTTAACTTCGTGCACGGGATTTGAACGCTCGGTCGAAGGAAGCTGACTTCTTGTTTTTATTCACCGCTGATCGGATGCACGACTGGAGCCGTTATACTGAACAGACCTGTTTGTTACGGCGATCGAGGTGGAAACTGCGAGGATCCAGGTAAGAACTGTCATCAGTGGTGTAAAGTAACTAAGTACATTTACTCAAGTACTGTACTTAAGTACAATGTTCAGGTTTACTTTACTGGAGTATTTCCAATTGTCTGTACTTTTACTTCTACTCCATGCACTAGCCTACATCTCAGAGGTAAATATAGCCTACTTTTACTCCACTACAATTATTTGAAAACTTGTTACTAGTTACTTTGTAGATTTTGATTATTAAAACATAACCACTTCAGCCCTATATACATTTCGGACATCTAAAAATAGCCGATCTACAAGCTCACAATGCCCCTGATGTGATGCATTGTGAGCTTGTAGATCTGCTATTTTCAAAAGATTTGTATACATTTTATGCATTTGAAAACTTGTGAAATGGGATATTAAGTACATTTTGATACCAATACTTTTGTTCTTTTACTCAAGTAAGTTTTGAATTCCGGACTTTTACTTGTAACAGAGTATAGTTCTACATTGCAGTATTACTTTTTTTTTAACGTTTTCCACCACTGGTCATCAACTGGGACCTGAGAGAGAATAGGCTGATCGAGGTGCGCTTTATAGTTTCATCTTTTTGTCTCCTCTTTGCAACCAACCAACTAAACGCGTGTCAGCAGAACTGAACAGACTACTTGTGTCATTATCACTTCAGTTCCAGGTAGAAAGGCGTACGGGATCACATTATCATAGGGGCTGTGGACGGGTTAGTGCTGATAAGCACATATGTTTGCTTTCGTGATATAAACTTCAAAACAAGCGTGGTAGGGCCTATTCTATTTTCACACATGTTGTAATGAAGATTTGCTTATAGGTGCTGATTAGCTGGGGTGAATTAGGCACTCAAAATAAATCCTATATGTCAGATGGGAAACAAAAAAGTTGTGCATGAATGCAGAATAATGCTTATTAATGATAATCACTATTTCTATTTCTTTAGTCGAATGTATCCGCAATTGTCCATTTGAGCTAGTTTTTATTTGAAATAAAGGGTAGTTTTCTGACTTTTCAGTATAGGCTCAAATCTACTTACTTTTAAAACGGACCTACACTGTAGGCTAGTACTTGGTGGTGGGTTATTTTTCAATGTAGGCTACACCAAATCTCTTCACCCAAAATATTTGTTGGCTATTTTGGGCAAATGTTCCCCCCACAATAGGGATACATACTGCTGCCTGCCTGGGGTTCAAGTTATACGGTAACCGGAAGACTCGCCCCAAAACACGCTCGCCCCCAGCTGTTCTTGTATTCTTGTATTTGCTTTATGAGGATAGGTTAGAAATAAGTTTAGGGATAGGCATAGTTTTACTGAGGTTACTTTTAGGAATAAGGTTAGGTTTTGGCACCGTTTTACGTTTAGGAATAAGGTTTGGTTTTAAGGCATATAGGCTAGTTTACTGAGGTTATGTTTAGGAATTAGGTTAGGTTTAGGCATAGTTTACTTACTGAGGTTACGTTTAGGAAGAAGGTTAGGTTTTGGCACCGTTTTACTGAGGTTACGTTTAGGAATAGCAAGGCTAGGTTTAGTTATAGTTTTACAGAGGTTACGTTTAGGAATACCAGGTGGCGACCGTTCCGAGGTCGCCGGATTTGCCCCGGGGCGACAGTATTTTGGGGCGACCGTTGTTTGGCATTCGTTAAGTCTGGTGCGTCTCTGTGAGCGCACCAGCGACAGGAGCAGTTCCACCGTCGGCCACACGGCGGTGTAACAGCCCTCTGCTCAGCGCAGCCACACACACACACACACACACACACACACACACACACACACACACACACACACACACACACACACACACACACACACACACACACACACACACACACACCTCCTCAACAACACTAGAGACGGGATGAATGCCTGTGGAGCTCGGAGCGGCTGCGGGATTGCCGCGTGCGTGCGTCCCGTTTGAGTCTCTCTCTTTCCTTCCACAAGAAGTCCCCTCAAAAAATGAAACCAGTGTGCGTTTCGTTTTCGCGAGTCGACTGGAAATAGTGGATTTATCTACGCGAAAACCAAGTAGGCTCTAGGAAGAGAGACTCCCCTCGTACAAGTTAACTTTCCCCTCCGGGGTCACTGCGACTGACCCTAGAAGAATGCGTGAGTCATAAATTAAAATAGACTTGGAGTCTTAAAACGGATCCATTTGGAGACAATACCGAAGGAGGGGGAAAACAAGACGTTATACTGTTGGTCCCATCATCGCGGTGAGAGAATTGAAGGCGCTTCAGATTGTAAGTTCTTTCTTTCTTTTCTTTTCTTTCTTTCTTTCACAGTTTGTCATGAGAGGATTTGATGCAATCTCGAACTGTCATTACACATAGTTGTTTTTAATTGTTTTTGGTCGTCGTATGTGGAAGGAAAAAAACGCCAAATACAAGTTTACATCTTTTAAGTCCTGGGACGTGCGCTTTTGCGCACAAGTTGAGCGCTGTCAACTGGATCTCCGTGCACTTATACAGGAATTACAGCAAACAAGAAATAAGCTTGCCCTAGTACGGCTTTACCTACTTATATAGCTACGTTTTAAAAACCGATGCGAATAATTGGTATTTTAACTCGTGCTTTAACTTAATTGCTTCCTCGCCGTATATAACTCGGTCAAAACGGAGGATTTTCCCACAGAAGTTTTTCGTGTCCCCCGTGTGAAAAGTTTGTGGCCGGGGTCAGCATGAGGATTCTGCCTGGGCTGATGTCAAGAGATCATTTGGCACGATGATGATGATGATGATGACAGGGTAAAAGAGGACAAGGCCCCTCTCTGCTACGGGCAGATAGGTAATGACTATAGGGTGTTCCCTTCACATTTAGACATTAGGCTGTCTCAGATAACGCTTTCTCCGAGCAATGGCTGGCAATGCGCGCAGGGCGATAAGGACGCTGACAGCGGTCTACACACGCACTGATGATCATGACAACAACAAAAAAAGGAAATGCGTGCTTGAGAGTAAAAAGTAAATAAAAACATATCCGGATAGTTTGCCTATATGCTGCATTGATTTAGCAATATCATTCAGTGGGGGATCAAGTGTTAAAAGATAAACCCTCTTATTTGTCCCTTTCTCAATTGCACGAATCATACAAAAAAAAAAAACATATATTATTCACAATACTTGATATCCATTTTGATAGTGTCAGGTCCCATCGTCTTAAGTGACATATTCAGATCCTTTAAACATTTGTTTTAACAAGTTAACCTATGTTGTTTTTCGGGACTCTCCTGTGATAGCCTTGGATCAGACTATCATTGATGCATTTTATCGAGTCTGACTTTTACGTGATGATCATAGATATGCAAATGTAAAATCGATCATATACATGCTTGTCTTGATCCAAGGCTATACTCCTGTGACAATTTATAGAGCATATACCCCCCGCGCATGTAAAGCTATGTTGTCTTGTATGAGAAACAATCCGGAGGAATGGTGGGGGTCCTCTAAGTCGGATTGTTTTTCAGCTGAAAGGGAAAGGTTATCCTCCCGACCATCGAGGACACACACACACACACACACACACACACACACACACACACACACACACACACACACACACACACACACACACACACACACACACACACACACACTTGTGGTGCATGCGTTTATGTGTCGGGGGTAGGGGTGTTTGCTGAAGCCGGATCTCCCTAGCCATGGCATTTTGTTTTGAGCAGGTGCCGTGGCTCTTGAAGAAGTCCCCACATAAGGTAAAGTGGCATTAGAGCGCCTCTGTCCCGCTCTGTCCTAAATGGCACACTTATATATAGGGCTGCCAATTCAGCACATTGTCCCGGCACGGCACACTGAGGCAGTTATAGCCTTATACACCATCATGCCATGGTTGTTGCTCCGTCGCCCCTCCGCCTGCGCTGGACGGTGTGCAGTTCATTGTACTTGGACTTTTCTGTGTATTTTGTCCCGAGGTTCCCAAGGTTCGTTTTCAGTGAGCCCAATTCTAATTTCTGAAAATAACTCAAACATGCCTATATAGTCTAATAATAATAATAATAATAATAATAATAACAAAATGAATAATAAAAAATGTATAATTTAAAATAATTTACAATACTTCGGTGAAATTGCATTTTTCTTTTACTTGTTAATGCAGACATGAAATGCAGGGTTATTGGTAATATAGGCCCAATGCCGTTATATTTAAAAGCTGTTCGCCCTCCACCAACACAGATTTTAAACAAATAAAACATATAACCATACAATATAACCATAACCATCAGTAATTGGATGATAGGAATCAAACAAATTAAGTCTGCGAATCATTTTTTAAATAGCCTAGTAATTGGTCTGTAATATAATAGGCATAGGCTATTAGAATATACTGTCTTCTCACAAGATGAGATGAGAATAATTTATTAGGCCAACAAAAAAAAATGCTCATTTGTGGGCACGATATGGAGAGAGTTAAGGTGGCGAGGAAGGATGCATGACATGAGAGAGAAAGAGAAGAGGAGAAAAGTTCAATGCACTGAACATTATTCACTTGTGGACACCAGGACACTATTCGAGTTTTGCGCAGTGGTGTAAAGTAACTAAGTACATGTACTCAAGTACTGTAGCCTACTTAAGAACCATTTTGATGTATTTTTACTTTACTGGAGTATATCCAATTTTCAATACTTTTACTTTTGGGGCTATACATCTCAGAGGCAAATGTTGTAGGCTGCTTTTACTCCTCTACAAATTATTTGAAAACATTAGAAACTAGTTACGTAAAATATAAATAATTGAAAATAGCCGATCTAAGCTCACAACTTGTCACTTGTGAGCTTGTGGATCTGCTATTTTCAAAGGATACATTTTATACATTTGGAAACATGTGAAATGGGATATTAGTAGGCTACTTTAAGTATATTTTGATACCAATACTTTTGTACTTTTACTCAAGTACATTTTGAATTCCGGACTTTTACTTGTAACAGAGTATTTCTACATTGCAGTATTGATACTTTTAACTAGGTGAAAAATGTGAGTACAGTTTTTCCACCACTGAACAATATTCACTTGAGGACAGACACCTGGACACTATTCGAGTTTTGCACATCGAAAAGAAAGTAGAAAAATGTCCTCAGAATTCTATTTAGATTAGAATTAGAATAGATAGAGTTTTGGCATTCGGCTCCTTTGTTACAGGTTGGAGATTAACGGTTATCCCTGAACATTTCCATAACAGTGGAGCTGCATAGTTAAACTAATTCCACATGCTGTTTTTTTGAAGATGCTGGTTGGCTCACCTTCATCGAGGAAACCATGCACGCACATTTTAAGCCTATGTGGTCGATTGGGAGAGTCCTAATTATTTGTTGTCGGGCGCTTTGAAAAAGACACCATCCCCCCAAATTGGACATGTGTTGTACAAACACAAATTAAACATTTAGCCCTAAGTATTTCTCCCTGGGTCCTATAAGTGCATATTAGCCAGCCTATACTTATCTGCGGCCCAACGGCCCACACCCAAATTGCAGTCTTTGCTGCCGAAAAAGAAAAGGTTGGGGCCCAGTGTTGCCAGATTCTGTGAGAGAAACAAGCAACCATATCTAGGACAATGCTGTCTCACAAAAAAAAGGCATATTTTGACTTTTTGGGAACATTTTGACCAAACATGACGTGAAGGGGGGGGGGGGCAAAAAAGTCAGAATATGACTTTCGGGGAATATATGATTTACGATTCTGTGCCTATCACGGCGCTGAGTCGGCTCAAAGCGGACTTCACAACGCTCTGCACGGTGACTCGCTCGCTTTAGCTCGCTCGGCAGTGCTTCCCATGCCGACTTGAGACTTCAAAAACGTTGAGAACTGCAGTTCGCGGAAGTCCCGGAAAGTCAACATATGCCTTATTTGCCCCCCCTTCACATCACATGTTGATGTTTGGTTACTAAGTCACAATATGCCTTTTGGGGATGCGACAGTGTTGTCTAGGAAAACAAGCCCAAAAGAAGCGATTATGGGCCACATAAGCACTTTAAAAACAAGCTCACAATCTGCTATTTTCAAATTAAATCTTGGGATGGGGGCCCCTGGCATAAAATATTTTTAGATGGGGGGGTGTCTGTGGACAAATACATATTCATTTGGGGGTCCTTGGCATGAAAATGTTTAAGAACCACTGGTTTAAACAATATTAGGAAACAAGCCCAAATAAGCAACAACACTTTAGAAACAAGCCTAAAAATATATTTACAAGCAACTTAACAGAAAAACAAGCCCAAAGTCGCTTATAATAAGCAGACATGGCAACGCTGCACACTCCTGCTAGATCTGCTTGCGAGCTACTCAACCACAATGAAAGTTGAGGTGCGCGCGCACGCGTGTATCTTAAATTACGAGTGGCCGTGGGGCATGTGTGTGTGTGTGTGTGTGTGTGTGTGTGTGTGTGTGTGTGTGTGTGTGTGTGTGTGTGTGTGTGTGTGTGTGTGTGTGTGTGTGTGTGTGTGTGTGTGTGTGTGTGTGTGTGTGTGTGTGTGTGTGTGTGTGTGTGTGTGTGTGTGTGTGTGTGTGTGTGTGTGTGTGTGTGTGTGTGTGTGCGCGCGCACGCGCGTGCGTGCGTCCGTCCGTCCGTGTGTAAAAGAAGAGAGCAACTGTTTTTGTGGACAGAATGTGAGTAGGCCTATGTCATTTATGTTCTGTGTTGTGTTTTGATGTTTGTGGATATAAATAGGCTAAATCATTCAACTCTTTGGTGTGATAAGGCTCTGGGAGTGTATTGTGTGTGGGTTTTGGTGTGGGTATGTTATATAGGCCTGTGTGTGTATGATATAGGCCTGTGTGTGTGTGTGTGTGTGTGTGTGTGTGTGTGTGTGTGTGTGTGTGTGTGTCAGTGTGTGTGCGTGCGTGCGTGCGTGCGTGCGTGCGTGCGTGTGTGTGTGCACCCGCACAAGTGTGTACTGTACACACGTACAGATTTGTGCAACACATGCATTTGTGTATTCCTATGTTTATTGTGTTTCTATGCAATGTACACACTTTACTCTAGATATGTACTCATCCTGAGTTTCTGCATCTGTCTGAGAGAAAGAGAAAGAGAGACTGAGTGCATGCGTGTTCATCTGTGTGTGTGCGTGCGTGCGTGCGTGCGTGTTTGTTGTGTTGGGAGGGTGTTCTGCTCCATAAAACCATCTTGCATTTTCTGCCGCCACTAACCCTAAGCCATATACCAGTCATTCTCTCTCTCCTCTCAGTTCTCTCATGATTGTTGGGACAGTTTTCACTTTTCTATACTTGCTACCTCGACCTCCATCACTTGCTCTACCCACCATCCAATGTGTGTGTGTGTGTGTGTGTGTGTGTGTGTGTGTGTGTGTGTGTGTGTGTGTGTGTGTGTGTGTGTTGTCTTGCTCACCAAAACCTACCAACATTGCCCTAAAATATCTACTTAATTGTACGACGAGCACACTCCCTTTAAATATAATTTGTGTATGCTGTTTGATAGTGGTATTGCATTCTCTGTTGAATCGTGGATCCAGATTGTCACTCCACGACGTTGTTGTGTTTTGTGTTGACTCACCTCCATCCTCTCTCCTGCCCCCTTACATCGCCCTCTTCTTTTGTGCTCTCTCACTTTGTTTCTTTCTCTTTCCCTCTCTCTCTTTCTCTCTCCCTCCTTACCTCTTTTTTGTCGCCCCCCTCTCTCTCTCTCTCTTGTTTTGTTTTCATAAGGGAGGGAGTGCCATATGCTATCTTATGCTGACGCTGATCTTTACAATGGCTATTATGTACCTGCAAGGGATTGAGCAAGATTTATAAATGCATGGTTTACACAAGACGGCTTGACAGACGCCTATTGCAGGATCAACACAAGCGTGCATTTGGCCTCCTTCCGAGAGAGAGAGAGGGCAAAACATCTCCACCTAGATTAAATAAAACAAACAGGGGATGAGGTTTTCAAAAAAAGCAGCATGGCAAGCAGAAATATCACTGTGCCATTGCCTTCAAATGGCACCATCTTGTTGGCATAAATGTAAGAGGAAAGTTCAGGTCCAGGTTCATGCATGCCAATAAGTAAGTAATCAGCTTGGATTGGGCTTAGAAATGAATGCAACACGTTTTATTTTGATGGATCAACAGCCAGTTAGTACAGACATAATTGTAATTCCGACTTAAATGCATAAGACATTATGAATTATGGCTTGATGCATACTCAGATGGCTGATTCAACTTCTAGTCTTGTAACTAAATCACAGCTTCTGTCTACTATAGAAGCCAATGTTTTCAATTTGTTGAAATGTAGAGACAGGAAACCTATTGGGAGGAGAGTGGGGAGATATGTGAGAGATGACAGGAGTTGGATTCAAACTCGAGTCCTTGTGACTCACAAAAAGTATTGTCTGCCCTCATCATTGTACCCGTTGCTGGAATTGTGTATCATGAAGGTCAGAGTCAGGACAATGGACAGGTTTAAATTAGGGCCTGTTTCACAAACTGTTCCGTTTTTCTTAAGTAAGCAGGAATCATCCGCTGCACTAATGATACAAGGTAAATGATACAGGTTAAATGAATGGAGAGGGGACTTCTAATGCAGGATTAATGAATATAGAGATGTAAATATCAAACGCTCTCACAATGCTAAATTAAGACAGAAATAGATCAGTGAGCTTGGATGGTAATCTGTGAGAAAGGATCGACTACTCTTATTTAAGCAGAATACTCGCCCTGTGGAGTCTTCAAGAGTAAAAAAAAACTCCATCTGAGCAACAAATCCTCATGTGTTGCATGTAAAATAGATTAAGCATCACATGTTTCTATCCACTGCCATACCCGTCTGGAAGTCCCATTGACAGAACTTTATTGGTGTGCTTTTAAGAGATGGAATCATCGTAAAAAAGACGAAAAAAGTAGTACGCCTGCAGTATGAGCTGAGTAACATAGAGGAGCTCTGGAAGAAATGTCCCCTAGATTTAAGTCTCTCTGCTGCTGCTGCCGCCGCCGCTGATGCACAGTAAAATCCTGAGCGTTAATATAACCCAGAGAGTGTTAAAATTAACACTCAGGATTTTACGTAAATTGGATCGGTAAAAGTGCCGCGGTTGCGGTCTCTCGGGTCCGAGCCTCCAAGCGATCGGAGAGAGCAGACTTTGGGGTATTGCTGACATGAGTGGGCTCTGACCAGGTGACTGACACTTGTGCTGTGGCCGCCCTGCTGTCAGTCAGCAGTGACGGCCCTGGATCACAACAGTAGCAGCAGCAGCAGCAGGCACAGCAGATGCTTTGGCTATTACTCTAAACCTGATGATTTTACAGAGGAAGGGAAATGACATGCGAGCAAGCCTGCATGTCCAGGAGTTATTGTTGCTTCCTCCGCGCCTCTTCCTCCCTCTCTCTCTCTCTCTCTCTCTCTCTCTCTCTCTCTCTCTCTCTCTCTCGCCCCCCTCTCTCTCTCTCCCTTTCTCCATGTCATTTGTACTTTACTGTCCAGTACCATTGCTGCAAATGTGAGGTGTGACTGTCCCCATCAGTACTGTGTATGTGCTAATGGAACTCTTTGAAAGTTGATATTTCCCATCCTCACCCATACAAATGTACAGTTATTGTACTTGGCAAGAAAAAGTGTCTCTTTTTGCATCTGCCTCTGTCTGTCTGTCTGTCTGTCTGTCTGTCTGTCTGTCTCTCTCCTTTGCTCCCTCCTCTCTCTATCTCACTTCCTTTCACTCCTTCCGTTCTCTGTGTCAAACAGGTAGAAGAAATATTGCCTTTCTTTCTTGACTACAAGGAGGTGAAAGGAGCCATGAAAATCAGGCATATCAAATGACAAAATAGACAGTCTCTTGACACACCGCAACCCATAGCTTATGACATTGTACACCCAGCAAAAAGGATTGACACAGACAAGTATGACAAAAGGCTGGATAGGTGTTGATATTTGCCAACCTGTGTGGTATTGTCTGTTGATGGGACAAAACCACACGGGTATCTGTGTCACTGGAGATGGCCCATGCAGGTTATTTGGGTGGTACATATTCAGTGAGATTGTATGGTTGTATCTGGTCGTCTACAAAGGAGCCAATAATAGGCTCTATTCACAGAAGCCATATTATGAAGACATTCACAGGTGTTACCATAGCCCCTACGGAACCTCTCCCTCCGCTATGTAGCTCCGAGATGAGGTCCCTCTTTATTTCCTGCCTGATGCTGTAGGCCTCGTCGCACATTTTCCACTTTACATGTTTCTTACCCCTTTCTGCACATCGTATCCAAAAAGTAAAGCATTTGCGCCACTCTCTCAGATGTTTAAAATTTTAGCTGGCAATAAAATCTATCCAACGAGTTGAAGAAAGTATTTAATTTGCCTCGGTTTTCATCCGGTTCCATGTTTTTAAGACATTGCGCAAGAGTTGCGCCCGTAGAGATAACATTACTGGTTACCCTACTGGTCCAATGTTGAATTGCATCTTCTAATGCAAAATATTTTGGAACCGGATGAAAACCGAGGCAAATTAAATACTTTCTTCAACTCGTTGGATAGATTTTATTGCCAGCTAAAATTTTAAACATCTGAGAGAGTGGCGCAAATGCTTTACTTTTTGGATACGATGTGCAGAAAGGGGTAAGAAACATGTAAAGTGGAAAATGTGCGACGAGGCCTACAGCATCAGGCAGGAAATAAAGAGGGACCTCATCTCGGAGCTACATAGCGGAGGGAGAGGTTCCGTAGGGGCTAGTGTTACCAATGATACTAATGAAGGCTCTGTTCCATTCTGGTCAAACAGAGTGCTGATATTGTGCATGTTGGCCCACTGGAAACACTCTGCTACACCAGTGGGTCTACAGTTGGGGTCCAGGGACCCTCATGGGCTTCCAAATGGCCCCTTACAGGTGTGTAACTCTGAGAGTGTACAAATAGAACCAAATGGACCCGTAAGGGTCCATTTGGTTCCATTTGTACACTCTCAGAGTTATGGGGGTCATGGAAACCACTGTGCTACACTAAATGGAACAGAGCCTTCATTAGTACTGTATCATTGGTAACACCTGTGAAGGAAGTGATAATATGGCTGCTGTGCATAGAGCCTATTGTTTTCTCTCACTTTTAGTCATTACACGTGTATCTCAGTTAATCCCAACACACATTTCTGTGTTGCCACTTCATTTCTGCCATATTGCTCACATGCCAGTGAGGTGGCCCCACTGGGAAGACGTAGGGCCTCCGTCCTGCTACTCTCATTCAACACACCCCGCTGACAGGCAGCAGACAAACCCGTAGAAGTCGCTTTAGTGCAGTGACAAACATTGCTCGGCCCTAAACTCTGCAGTGGTGGACATGAGGTTACCTTACTCCTGTTCCAGCCAAGTGCCAGGGACACACATTTATACAGCAGTCTATACATTAGAGAGCAGACAAGACACTGAGATAGCAGATCATGTGTAAAATGCATGAGAAAAACTCAAGTAGGGGCTAAGCGCTAATTTAGACTTCAAAAACATAAAAATAACATGAAATATTACACGTTACTTCACATTCATGTTACAGTCTTAAAGCTGAAATATCAAATAAAAGTAATTTGATAAGTAAATAAAACTCTCATTGATGGAGTAAGGAAATGCAGAGTGTTCTAGCTCTAGTTTTTATAAAGTATACCTTGTTATGGGAGTATCTGGCTGACAATGTTCCCTCCAGCAACAGCAAGACCATTTTCTTTTATCTGTGAAAAAAAACGATGCTTTACTGATCAAATCAGAATCACTGTCATCTGCAAGTAACCATAAATGCAAAAGGACTTGTGACACATGCAGATGGAGAGATGTTGGCAGCTCATGCAGCGTGCAGACAGCAGCAGGGCACAGGGACAGTTTGCGGGACATAATACAGACTGCAGGCGTATCGCTTTACATTCAAGTTTAATATCCAACTAGTTTAATATCCTGTTGAAATGCCATCTGATAATATGTCTCTGTATGTTTGGATAAATGCAGACAGTAGACTATACATACTACTCTAGATATATATACATTTGGAATAAGGGAGGAAACGCGTTGAAATGTTGTGGTGAGGTAGAGGCCTCTCCTGCTGTTCCCATAATCCCCTCTGATACCAGTGCGGCGAGGAGCTGCTGAAAGTGGCACATGCCACGTGTAGCCGGATACACTGACCAGTCAGAACGTGTAGCCGGATACACTGACCAGTCAGGACACATACATGCCCGTAGGCAAGTGAGGAGGGATGGCAATGCATGCATGCACACACACATACACACAGCAAAGATGCACAAATGAAAACAATTACGCATATGCTGCACAATAAAGCGCATGCATACTCGTGCGAGAGTAGACACACGCACGCACGCACGTACGCACGTACACACACACACACACACACACACACACACACACACACACACACACACACACACACACACACACACACACACACACACACACACGCCACTCAGAAGTTTGCTTTGCATGCACATGTAAGGCAGGCAGGCACGCGGCAACATTCAGTCATCCCCTGCGCAAAAAAAACTATACACAGTGATTTTAATGTTCCGTTTTACATTCTGGTGTTTCCCCTGCTGCTGCTCCTCCTCCGCCTCCTCTTTAGTGAAAGAAGTGTCTCCCTCCGCTAAAACCTGCGTGCGGCCGCTCTCCGCTGGTAGCGGTCGGGGAGAAACGGGGCGAGGCAGCGGGAGTTCGAGGGCAGGGAGGGCTTCCAAAACAGCCCTATGTGGTTCGCGGAGCGAGGAGCGAGGCCTCGCTTGAAGGTGGCCCCACCCACCACGCCAAAAAAACACCAGATTCCCATTGGTCGCTGGCCAGCCGTCTGACGCAGGGCGTTACCATGGTTTCCAATGGCCGGAGAGGAGCCTCTAATCAGGCCCCGTTGTCATTATGGGGTGGCGGTGAGGCGTACGGGCCTGTGGAGGAGAGAGAGAGAGAGAGAGGGAGGGAGGGAGGGAGGGAGGGAGCGTGCGGGAGGGAGAGAGAGCTAGACATAACGAGGGAGAAAGTGACAAAGCCAAAGAACAGAACCGGAACACCTGTGCTCAAAGGTTGAGGATGAGAGAGAGAGAGAGAGCATGAGTGCTAGAAAGAGGAAGAGAGACGGAGAGAATGACTGAGAGAGGGAAAGTGGTCCCCAGCTAAATGTGATGGAGAGTTGGTAACCAAATGGACCCTTATAGATCTTTAACTCTTGAGAGCGTTAAATGAAACTTTCATTTTACACTCTCAAGAGTTAAATTATTGTTAAACATCTTTATTACTTAATTAAATAATTGTTATTTTTGATCAACGTTTGCCTGTTATCTCTCCTATTGGTACCAACATCAAAACAGCATGGAATTGTGGACAGAATTGTCTAACAATGACAAAATATTCTAAGTTTTGGGTTCTGAGAGTCTAAATCTCATCAATTGGTGGTCCCTGGCTCAAATGCCGAATAAATAATGGACCTTGACGTGAAAAAGGTTGAAAACCACTGCCCTAATGCATTTACACAGCAACAAACAATGAATACCATCTACGTCTGTGGCAACACTACTTTTTTGGCAAGACAAAGAGATACATTTCCTCTTGGTTTCACTGCTCACTGCCCAGTGTGACGACTCACTCGTTTTACCCAAAGAGCTGTCAAAAGCGCCTTACAATTCCGTATTCCACATTTCTTCACTGGCCTTCATGCCTCAGCCAAATGTGCTTTTTGACTACGTAGAGCAGCGTGTCTATAGCTCTACATATGGTATACTTTCCTGAATTTCCCTCCAGGGATCAATAAAGGTTTATCATATCCTGCGTACTGCCCCTGGCATTGACGAGGCACGAGTGTGGGTCATAATGTTACAACTTACAAGTGAGGAAGACAGACCCCGTGTAGCAGGGGTTGGGTGGGCTCTTCAAGACGTAACCCCCCACCCCTCATGTGTGTCCCGTGTGTGCGCGGCTAATCTTGGAAATCACTGGACCGATCAGTGTCAAACCTTTTGTGTATGCTGCAGTAGGCCAAGGAGGACACTCCAACCCCCCCAAAAATATTTGCTATTAGCTTCCATGGCCATTGTGATGTTGTTGTCTTGTTGTGGATAAAAATACTGTATTGATTGATTAGTGATTGAGCGCCCTGGATCTTATTCTACTGTGGCACCTGTTGTGGGTCGTTGTAGATAAAGCACATTATTTATTAGCTCAGTCTGGAAGAGACAGTCAGCTAAATGCTTAAAATGTACTGTAATGTAAGGCTGCTTGGTGACCAGCTGACTGGACTGAGAACTCAGGTTTCGTGTTCGTAATCCAACACACTGTAATACACCATGACGGATGGCTGCGTTCCAGCTCTCTGACATTTGTAGCCTTCACATGCACACATACATAGACAGACAGACAGACAGATATACAAAGACAGTTGGACAGATGGACTGATGGATTCACACAAACATGTCACGCGCACGCACGCGCGCACACACACACACACACACACACACACACACACACACACACACACACACACACACACACACACACACACACACACACACACACACACACACACACACACACACACACACACACACACACACACACACACACACACACACACACACACACACACACACACACACAGAAACCCAACTGCTACTGTTGCATCTTACAAGTGTGTGTGTGTGTGTGTGTGTGTGTGTGTGTGTGTGTGTGTGTGTGTGTGTGTGTGTGTGTGTGTGTGTGTGTGTGTGTGTGTACCCCATCTGAAGAGAATTACAGGCACCTTATGGCACCCACCTGTTGTGCTTTTCACACGGTTAAATCCTAACCTCATGTCACCAGAGCCCTTCAGTGCCCAAAATGTGCATTTAGCATTTTAACTCTGAAATATGATGGGCCGAAAACAGCTAAACAACTCACCCATACAACCAGATTACTAGAGGCAGTTCATTTGTCTTTGCTTGCAGTCAGCGTAACCTAATAAAATGTCCACCTCAGTGTGCCAATTATGGTTCAGTCTGTACAGTTATATTTAACATGATTAGTGTCTAGTATAGTGTTTCCCCGGGTTGATATTGTTAATAGTAATCAAGTGAAAGCAGCTGCTGCAAAGCTGTTTTACTCTTTATATTGGTCATGCTATTTATTTCCTGTTTTGCCACCATCATGCTTTATTAATTATGTATTTATTAATTCTATCTCAACACAATGAACACGTAATGTCGTGCAGAAAAACAAGTCCCCATAAAATGTATTGTAGTGTTTAAGTGTTTCCATTTGTTGATGTGGGTGGGTGGGGGAATCCATATTTGTGGTATCTGTTGTACGACCAAGTACATAGGGCTTAAGTTGTTGTTTCTTTTACAAATCGAATGTGTTTAAGAGTGCAGGAGTGCCTTACACCGTAGGAAAGGATCATTTGCTGGCTCAGCATTACTGCTCATTCGCAGGGAGCTTATGCCATGTCCCACAACCCCCCCTCCCTTAATATGGGAAATATACTACATAGGCTGGGCCTGTGATGTCAATTGTTATTGCTGGCGGCATGCTATAGGAAAAATCTCATTTGCTTTTGTACAGTGCAGTAGTGAAAAGAAGCTTATGTCATAAAGACACTATTGTGGCAGGCTAGAGGCCTGCTCTGTGTGTGTGTGTGTGTGTGTGTGTGTGTGTGTGTGTGTGTGTGTGTGTGTGTGTGTGTGTGTGTGTGTGTGTGTGTGTGTGTGTGTGTGTGTGTGTGTGTGTGTGTGTGTGTGTGTGTGTGTGTGTGTGTGTGTGCGTGCGTGCGTGCGTGCGTGCGTGCGTGCGTGCGTGCGAGCGAGCGAGCGAGCGAGCGAGCGTGCGTGCGTGCGTGCGTGCGAGCGAGCGAGCGAGTCAGTTTAGGTACGTGTACAGTATATGTGTGTTTGTGTTTGTGTAAGAGAACTTGTGTGTTAGCCTGTGTGGGAAGGTGGATATACGTATAAGTGTCCATGTATTAATGTGTGTGTGTGCGTGCCTGTGTGCGTATGTGTTAACACCGCCACAACTGCGCCACACACCGCTAACTTCACGTGTGTTTTCCTTGCATTCGTGGCGGCTTTCAGGGAACAATGGTGTCTGCCTGTTTGTCGGTGCTGTATACAAAGGGTGTTAAGCACCAACGCTTTTGTGAGAGAGATTTATGAATGAGAGTGGCTATTGTAACTGCCATAAATGATTACATGTTCCCCTTCACCTGGCTCTCTTTCTCTTTGATTTTATGTACTGTACACTCTCTGCTGTTGGGAAACTCCTGGCTGTAGGCGGGTGGTGCTTTCATGTTATGTAGAAAGTTTGACTAAATATGATGTCCACGGTCATCTGCCTTTAAGCAACTGTCCATATTTTGATGATTTGAATAATCAATCCACAAGCGCAATGCAATACATTTGGAGCTTGTAGGCTTAAGATTAACTTGATTTCCAGGCATGTCTTCAACTGGTGTGGATTGAGTTTGGGTGAGATACATTAATTGTTATATTTTAACTTGGGGAAATGAAAGAAAATGAACATTAACTAACAGCCAGTTGGAACTCAACAGCAGGACAACTCTCTCTTTTTGTACGATTTTGCCACCCTTTTTGTTACTAGTACTATTCCTTTGGTGTTATATTCAAAATAACACCATAATCTGTTAACATAAATGAAGGACATTTGAAGAGAAACATTGCAGTGATTGGTCTTGTTGTAATTTCAACTATTTTGACAGTTTGGACAGAACACGATTGGGACCAAAAAAAGGAAACATCAAAGCAAAAACACAAAAATAAAAAAATAAGAGCACAAGTACAATTTCACATTTACAATACATCCATTCCTGAGAAGCATCTTGAGTTTTCAGGCTGAAAAAAACAAAAAAACAAAAGTGAACGCATACAAAAAACACATTGTAACATCCTCCTCCATTCCAATGGGCAGCGTCCACCGTTACATTTGCTTTCTCCGTGTTTCCTGCGTGTCGGTAGATTTGTGCCCCGTCCCCTAAATCATTCCCCTCTCTCGTAGATTACTCCCCTGCCGCAGCCACGGTCTGACGGACTGTCGCTCTCTCTCTCTCTCTCTCGCGTGCGCTCTTGTTCCCCTCTCTCTCTTTCCATCTCCCCCTGCGGACTCATTTACATTTATGCACACAGCAATTAATTACATGCCGGCGTTGGCCCTGTAAATTAAAAGGGGAGCGCAGGGGTTGCCCCTCGTTAATTGGCCCTGACAGGGGAAGTCTTGTTCAGGGGTCGTGACAGGGCTGACAGCCGCCCCTGGGGACCAAAGGGAACTCGGGCCAAGGTTTAGGTTTAGCACGGTTCAGTTCAGTGAAGTTAAACGTATGCAGGAAAGGAACACCGAAGAAGGAAAAAAAAACGTAAATGAAGCTAATGAAATAATTAAAACCAATCGAAAGAGGAGAGGCAGATCCAATCCAACGAACGATCAACATTTATGCAGTGGTGGAAAAAGTAACTCTTTACTTAAGTAAAAGTATCAATACTGCAATATAGAAATACTCTGCTACAAGTAAAAGTCCAGAATTCAAAATTTGCTTGAATAAAAGTACAAAAGTATTGGCATTAAAATGTACTTAAAAGTACCAAAAGTAAAAGTACTAAAATGTTTAAAAATAGCAGATCTACAAGCTCACAACGCGTCGCATTGCGACGCGTTGTGAGCTTGTAGATCGGCTATTTTCAAATAGCCTATGTATAAAATAGGGCTAAAGTGGTTAATATATGTTTCATAATATCATCATTTATGTCTGAAAAGTAACTAGTAACAAAAGTTTTCAAATAATTGTAGTGGAGTAAAAGTACAATATTTGCCTCTGAGATGTAGTGGAGTAGAAGTAAAAGTATTGGAAATACTCAAGTAAACGACCACTGCATTTATGTATGGGCTTCTGAGGGAAATGAACATCGATTACCTACTTGTCAGTGTTATTAATTTTAGCTGAGCTTTACTTCATTATCCAGACAGAGTGACTTTACAAATGAGAGCAACTATAAATATAAGCTTAGATTCCTGAACTGGCTACTGGCAGCAAGAAATCAATAGCAAGGGTCAAAGCCACATTGCTCTGACAATAGATCCCTGTGTTCCACATTAAGTGCCTTGAAAACTCCCCCTTCGTCACTGTATAGGTCATAGATCTACAACCGTATGTTTTGCTCTTTATTTTAAAGCCGGCTGTGCATTGTTGGGTTTTGGGCTTTCTTTCATCCAAAGCACTTTCTGACGACTTATCCTCTCCTCTCCTCTCCTCTCCTCTCCTCTCCTCTCCTCTCCTCTCCTCTCCCAGCCCTCCTTTTCTTTTCTTCTCTGTCACGCAGTGATGTGTTTGTGCATACCTCGTTGGCCCAACAAAAGAGACAAGTAAAAAAGAGAGAGAGAGAGAGAGAGAGAGAGAGAGAGAGAGAGAGAGAGAGAGAGAGAGAGAGAGAGAGAGAGAGAGAGAGAGAGAGAGAGAGAGAGAGAGAGAGAGAGAGAGAGAGAGAGAGAGAGAGAGAGAGAGAGAGAGAGAGAGAGAGATCCCATTCATGTCTGCCTGCCTGCCTTTGACATTCACCACTTGTTTTTACAACCTTTTTTTTTTCTCTTTTCCAAGGCGCTCTGTTTGCACAGCGGAACGGCCTTTGTCTCAGAAAGACGTGGGACAATGACGAACCGCACAATGTAATCTCCTCCTTAAGGGGTTAGCCAGCCAGCCAGCCAGCAAACGGAGGGGCGAGGTTGGGAAGGACCGATGTGCCGGTGCTTGCCCTGGTTCTCCCTCCACCTCCAACCCCCCTTCAACTTGGGCAATATTTCATGTTAACCATGACTCGCAGAAGAATACGTGTTGTCACTTAAGCCTCTGTAATGTTTTACCCGGGCCCTTTTGTGCTAGGCGGGACAAAAAGCTTTTCACTTGGGGGCAAACATCCCCCCTCCTATAGTTATTCCGGCTTGTTAGAGGGAGGTGTGCTGCTGTGCGTTTCGCCCACCCATGATCATATCTGGTTGATCCGGCTGATCCTGGACTGAGGTGTTAAAGTGCAAACCTTGAAGTCTGGGCTCAAGTCATGGGATTGAAGGCTGCACGTCACTGCAAAGTCCCTCGTTGCAGCCAGCGCGTCGGGAGTTTGTGCATCTGCTATATTTCCGCAGAACATTCGCCCCCCCCAGAACAGGGATGTTACTGTTCATGTGGTTCTTCTGCAAGGTCCCATTGCACTACAGGGCGAGGCGTTGTGAGGGACCGAGGCTTCGGTGTAGAGCTGTGGTTCTCAAAGTGGATTCCAGGGACTCTCAGGGTTCCTTTTGGAGGGTCTAAATGTACCCGTACAAGTCTGTAACTCTGACAGCATACAAATGGTTCCATTTGTATGCTGTCAGAGTCAAGGGGAGACATTGAAATGTAAAAGTTTGAGAACCATTGGTGTAGAGGTCCAGCATGACGGCACTGAACCCTCATTCCGAGATCCGATTGGATCTGACGGGTTTTTTTCTCGTAATGACCGACTCAAACCCTAATGGACCCGTGATCCACCCATTAGACGGCGGTTCCAAGATCTGACTGGTTCTGACTGAGACATCGCAGAACCCACCTGGTGCATGGCCGAGAGGAGAGAGAACACTGAGACCCGGCATCCGACATAGGCTGGGGATTATATGGACCCAACAAACCCAATAATTATCATTTATTTAAAAAATGCTGTTCTACCAGTCGATGACAGTGATAGGCTACTCCATAATGGAATCTAGCGGCTATATAGCAGCTATAAGTGACAATGAAATAAAATGAGCCTATATTGTATTGGTCAGTTTTCCCCCCTTATGGTGATACATCTGTCTATCACATAGACCTACTGTATGGCTCTTGTCTTCACATGGAATGTAATGGATTTAACTGTTATAAGAACATTTGATTTGCAAAGGACCCCATTCCTTTTTAAAGTAAATGCTCATATAAGTTAATAGTTAGATGCATCTTTACCATCTACCTCACCTCTGATGCAAGTACAGTTGCTGGTGCGCAGCTCCAATTTGTGCTCATAAGCTCATCATTTATGGGTCAGCTGACCCCCATTTGGGCTTAATTGTCCGTATGATGAGTTGGAACTGGACCCATGCAGGTTTCCTACCGCGCAGACATGGCAGTGGCAGCACGGAGCTCCACGCAGCACTAAGCTCACAGTGAGGGAGCACCAGGGTTTCATAGAGTTCCATTGTTCTCGTTCACCACCCCCCACCACCCCCTCCCCTCCATGATGTGTCCACGTCGGCACAAGTGGCATTGACAGCTGCGGTGAGACCACATTTTGGGGGCTGCGCATGTTTTGGTGCGTGAATGCATTCATGGTGCAGGTGCAGGCCGTGCACAGAGGATAATGTGTCTTTCTTGCGGTGTGCACAGTGTCTTGCTTTTTGTCTTTTTTTTTCTGAAGATGATTCATTTTTGCGGCTTTTTGCTGAAACAGAAAATCTATGTTTAGGTATTTCTATTACAACATGTAGTGAGAGGTACATTTGTATTCCCGTCCTGAAAGGTATAGTTACAAATAGGGGTTCCCGCCCAAAATGAATAACACAGATAGTGTTAATCACAACATAGCCGTCAGTGTCTAGAAATACTGTAAAGCTGTCCTTCCATTTTGTAACTTTGAGTGTCATCGTCTCAAAGGAGTAAATAATGGGTGGTGTGTAGCGACCCCACAGCAGTGGCCTGGTCGTGTGAAATGGACACACACACCTAATAAAGGCCTAGTCTCTTGCTAGCCACGCCAGAAAAACAGCTTGGTGAGAAAGCAGAGATGTATAGACAGCATAGGGGTATAGTAATGGGAGGACCCCTAAATTGATGTATTTGGCCGTGGACCACCTGAAAAGATTCTGTGCCATGCAGGGATCCCCAAATAATCCCCCAAAAATATGTGTTGTTTAAAGTTTTCAAAACTTGTTCACAGTTTTTCCACGATTTTTGGAAAATTGACAAGATCACAGCGCTTATAGATCGGCTAAAAGTACAGCCAAAGTATAAAATACGGTTAAAGTAGTTAAACTGATTTTGATTCCTGGGGGTCCTAGGACCACAATTTCTCACTGAAAATAACCTATAAAAGCACAACGCGCTGTTTTTGGCGGGCGACACAGTTGCGCAACAAGGAGAGAGGTCTTAACAACAGAGCCATTTTTTTGGAACAGCGTGTATTAACTGTCAGGCTATGATACCACCATGAGCTCTCTCTCCTCAAACAGGTGCGCTGTGCTGCTGTCTAGCTGGAGCGTTAGCTCAACATGTGCCGTTTTACAGCTGCAAGGGAGCCAGGCCAAAAAGGTAGCTAGTGTTTCCTGCAGTTGTCAGGAGGAGGCTGCAACAAGTTTATAGCCTGACCTTCTCTGCATCTCCTCTGTCAGAGGCGGACAGGAGCTATACGACTAGGCCTGCACACGTGTGTGCGAGCGTGTGTGTGTGTGTGTGTGTGTGTGTGTGTGTGTGTGTGTGTGTGTGTGTGTGTGTGTGTGTGTGTGTGTGTGTGTGTGTGTGTGTGTGTGTGTGTGTGTGTGTGTGTGTGTATGTACAGTACAGTATTGTATGTCGGTCAGTCAGTCAGTGAGAGAGTGATATTTGTGCATGCATGCTTGCTATCTGTGTGCACTTTTGATTGTGTGTGTGTGTGTGTGTGTGTGTGTGTGTGGTTGGGGGGTGTAGAGAAATAAAGAGTGAAACACAGATATTGTACACGTGATCATACATTTCAAACTGAGTGCAAGTCTATGCAGTAATATCCCCAGTGTCAATTTAACACAGAGAGTTTAGTAATGGACCAAAATGTTGCATTTATACACTCAGAGTAAGATTAACACTGAATTTTATTACACTGTGTACACTTGAGAAGTGTGTGTGTGTGTGTGTGTGTGTGTGTGTGTGTGTGTGTGTGTGTGTGTGTGTGTGTGTGTGTGTGTGTGTGTGTGTGTGTGTGTGTGTGTGTGTGTGTGTGTGTGTGTGTGTGTGTGTGTGTGTGTGTGTGCGTCCGTGCGTGCATGTGTTTGTGTGTGCGCGTGTATGACAGACAGACAGACACATAGCCAGAGAGAATGTGTGCATTGCATGCTTGCATTTATGTGCATATGTCTGTATCTATATTTGTGTCTAGTGCGTGCGCGTGTGTGTATGTGTGTGTGTGCGTGTGTGCGCGCGCACGTGTGCGCGTGCTTTCATGCGTGCGTCCGTATATGTGCATGCGTGAGTGTGTGTGTGTGTGTGTGTGTGTGTGTGTGTGTGTGTGTGTCATCTGTCATCGAACGAGGCCATGGCCAGCTGTGGCTGACAGAGGCTGGAAGGGCTCCAGTCTTTTCAGTAACTCAATGATGTTACTCCCTCTGTGTGTAGCAGCAGAAGGCCTTTCTTTGTAACTCCTGCACTGTGGCTTGCATCTGTTCGCTCTGCTATCCTCCCTTTGAAAATGGATGGACCTAAATTAAAAAATTCAATGGTTTGGCATGGCTGGGCCAAGCAGAGTCTGAGGCTTGATGCACATGCAGATGATACTGGCCATGAGAAGCCTGCAAGTGTAGACGGAGATTTGTGTATTTTGGGAGTTTGTACACAATACAATGCCTATGTGTATAGTACTGCGGGCACACACACACACACACACACACACACACACACACACACACACACACACACACACACACACACACACACACACACACACACACACACACACACACACACACACACACATACATTGCAAAGCACTTTAGATGAAGGCGCTACAGTATATAAATGTACCATAGCAACTTTATCCTAGTGCTTTACAATGTGCCATTCACCCATTCACACACTGATGGCAGAGGAAACCATGCAAGGCACCAACCTGTTCATCGTGAGCAGTTAGGAGTTCTGTGTGTGTGTGTGTGTGTGTGTGTGTGTGTGTGTGTGTGTGTGTGTGTGTGTGTGTGTGTGTGTGTGTGTGTGTGTGTGTGTGTGTGTGTGTGTGTGTGTGTGTGTGTGTGTGTGTGTGTGTGTGTGTGTGTGTGTGTGTGTGTGTGTGTGTGCGACGACGCCATCAAGGCACCGCCAAAATGCAGTTTAGTCGACTAAATCTACAGTTGATTTAGTCGACAAAAATCGTATGATATTTAGTCGACTAAAACTACACTAACAGTAAAACATTTCAGATGACTAAAATATGACTAAAACTAAATAGAATTTGATTCAAAAGACTGTGTGTGTGTGTGTGTGTGTGTGTGTGTGTGTGTGTGTGTGTGTGTGTGTGTGTGTGTGTGTGTGTGTGTGTGTGTGTGTGTGTGTGTGTGTGTGTGTGTGTGTGTGTGTAGTGTAGTGTAGTGTACGCAGTTCGCACGCGCGCGTATTCCATGTCTCTCACTCACATCCAGCTGTCTCTCTGATTACCCAGCGTCCTCCAGGTGTCAGGGTGGCCATCTGCGGATGAGTGGCAGGCAGGGAAGTGTGTCGAGTGGCAGAACAGAGGGAAGAGAGGAGAAGACAGGAGGAAAGAGGAGAGGAAAGGAAAGAGACAGAATAACTGGTTCTGCAGAGAGCTGGAACGTGTTCAGACGGGCCGAGCGAGAGCCGAGGAGGAGCGCGAGTGATGCTCAAGGGATTCCTGCGCAGTAAAATCCTGAGCGTGAGAGTTCACGTTTGTATACTCCCAGAGTTACAAATGAACACTGAGGGTTTTACTGTGTACATGCGTCTATTTGGGCGGGTTGAAATGGCATCAATGTTTGTTCACTTTTGTTTTTCACTCCCAACTCTTGTAGGGCAATTTCTGGGAAAAAAAGAAAAGAAAAGAAAAAACGGGCAGTTGAAACATGAAATGCTTTTGCGGGAGATCTCTCGGTAGTGTGTTTGAGTGAGTATATTGATGTAATTGCTAAAAAATAGGTTTTCGGGCACCAGGTTTTGAGTTGTTCTGTGCAGAATTAATTGTACCCTGAGAGGAAAATGCGCTGGTCTCTAAGAGCAAATCATTGGGTTTATGAACGACAACATCAAAAAAGGATCATGTGTCCTGCTGCGTTGCTTTTGTCTTTATCGTTCTCAGTTATACTCAAATAGAGAAATCAAAGCAAGTGTTTGTTCTGCCCTCATTGTAGTACTGCTCTGTGGGGGTTTCAGAGAGATGCATGTGTGTTTTAGCAAGTCCTGTAGTAAGTAAAGCAAATACGGATTTCAGAAAGAGGACTGTGTTTCAATGCAGGAAAACACCCCAGCATCATTATATAGTGGCTGATAGAGGGGAAAAATGCAATATATATATATAAATACTCTTAAAATTTAGGTTTAATGTTGCCTACAATCCCTTTAAAACCGTCAACTGACTATGTTAGAGGGAGAGAGGAAGCGTGAATGCATCTCTATTCTCTGTATCTGTTTCATTTCTATTCTTTATGTCTTTATTTTATCATTTATTTTAGACCTCGCCCTCACATCCTCTTTCAGTTGAGGGCCTGGTTACCTTCAAAGCTTTAAGCCAAGCCAGCCAGCCAAACGTACAATTTGACCCCTTGCGTGCAGTGCATGTGTGATGTGTATCAGGCCTGACCTCGTCACCCCAGGTCAGCAGTCAGAGCCAAGGAAAGCAGATTCCCACCTTGATGCGACCGAGACAACAAATTCTTTTCAATTATTTTACTTTCTTCTCTTCTCTCAAAAACTCGATTCAGATTCCGAGAGCGAACGTGCTCTGTATGCAGCGTCGCTGACGCCAGTGGTAACCGTATTAAGGCGGGGATTGTAACCACGTTATTCGACTTCAAAGCTCCGTGCAAGAATTTCACCGCTTGACGTTTGTTGAAGTTTGCGTGGCTGCAATGTGTTTGTGGTTGTTTGCACGACGAAAGAGCCCTGTGAGAGCATCCACTGTTCCTCCGTTTTTACACAGGAGCACTGTTGTTGTATCCCTGACACGCACTTCAGAAAGCAGTGGGTTTATCGGTCCGGCGATGCTGTGGATAATTTCACACTGAATACATTTTATACTTTGTTTTCTCAAAAAGGCAGATCATCACTCTTTGGAAGACAAGTGATTGACGCCTACTCTTACAAAAAGATGATATATGATATGGCAGAAAATCTAAATATGTATGGTTGGCCTTTTTAAGAGGGTCAGGCTTCTACAGTATATACAGGCACTATTAAACTACACAAATAGGAACACAGGCCTGGTTTTCTCTTAAATTCTTTAACAGCTGTCTTGGATCATTATCATTCATTAGTGAATCATGAATCGTATATACATATATTTATGATACATATCTTTTCACTTCACAAGGCACTTGTCACATAAGTGTAGGGGGAGAATGAAGTTTTCTTAGCCATTTAGCATGCGTTTAGCTACTGTAATGATGCCAAGGCATTTCTATGTTAACAGTGTTAACTGTTAACATGTTACATTAACATGTGTTAACTGTGTTACATAGATATTAATGTAATAAAATGTATGCTACTATATACTACTATGTATAATTGCGTATATAACCCTAATGACACATATTTATATTACACCTGCCGAATCCTAACATTAAAAAATAATGGTTTATTTCTCTTTTCTTTTTAAGGTGCCGTTCATGAATTCTAAACTCATCCACAAGTGAGAAGAGGGTGTCGGAGTTGAAGTCTCTATATTTCTGTAAGTGACTCTAGATACACAACACTATCACTGTCCTTCTCACCACTTCTCTCTAGACAGTTATTATATGAATAGGAGTCCTTTCAAGATATCGGTCAATTTTGGCCGGTGTTGTTCCTTCAGTGTTTACAAGAACATGCCATCGGGTTACCTGGTACTGTGACCCTGTGTGTGTGTGTGTGTGTGTGTGTGTGTGTGTGTGTGTGTGTGTGTGTGTGTGTGTGTGTGTGTGTGTGTGTGTGTGTGTGTGTGTGTGTGTGTGTGTGTGTGTGTGTGTGTGTGTGTGTGTGTGTGTGTGTGTGTGTGGTCACGGTCCAGGTTAACAAAACTGTACTTGACTCTGTGCTTGTCCGCCAACTCTCCCCACCGCCGGTGCACACACAGAACGCTTTTGATTTGTTTCATTTCGTAGTGGTGCAGATCTCCACTCACTCCCTGTATTTTGTCCTGTATACGCTCCTCAATAGTACGCTTTCACTCGCCTGAAGAAAGGGGTCCTGTCTTTCAAAAAAGACTTGGAACAGGCAACGGTCCAGGAACCTTTCAGTGCTGGAGGGTAACCTACAGTAGTGCCTTTTTTTAAAATGGACTTTTCTCTCTGTGAGCTAGTAAAGATCATATCTGGAATCGAATGGTGCTTGAGGTAATACTAGCCCCAAATTAAGCCAGGAGAAGCTCTTGATGGCTTGAACAGAGATAGAGAGAGAGAGAGAGAGAGAGAGAGAGAGAGAGAGCGAGAGAGAGAGAGAAATAAGGAGGTTTGAGAAAAGAGGGATATGGCCATCTGTAATCCTCCTGTTTAAGTATACTTGTTAAGGTTCTCTCTCTCTGTCTGTCTCTCTCTCTTGTGGCCCTTGAGTCGTATCACTACTACTGTAGGTCAGCGAGTGGCCTACTTGATTCTCTCGCTGGCATGGTGCCTGCAGAAATGGACAGACGAGTGTCTGTGTTTTCTGTTTGGTGGGTGATAATCTGCACTGCCACCAACGACTGGCCTCAGAGCTTCGTTTCAAAGGCCTTGGTTTTGCTGGGTTTTTAAATCAGTTGCAATCCACAATGACCTATCTGCGCTTTGGAAAGAAAGGGCAGATTATTACATTCTTAAAGAATACAGACTGTTTTAGTTTTTTTTAAATATATATTTCGATCCCTACGTAATCCACAATTGTCAAGACAAAAAAAGAAACAATACTTTATGATGAACGACAACAACCATTTCACTGCAGTAAAGAACAGTTTTGGCCAGTCAGAATAGTAACACTCAATGTATTTGCCAGCTTAAACATTGCATGAAGTTAGGAGGAGGTTTTCTCAATGTAAATAAATTGCTTTGTTCCACATTACTGTGTTAATATAATCATTATAAATGAACATTTCATATTCGTTCCTCCCTGTTTTGACACTGATGGAAAGGATTACTTCTAGGGATCCAAATGTGAAAAAAAAAACAGTTTTGTTTTTTCAAGGCTGGAAGATTCATTTTGTTCAGTCCATGTTTGGCTAAATGCTAACACTTTCCCAGACAGGGTCATGTGTATTTGAAACTGAATAAAGAACTAAAATGCTTATGTAACTTATTGTGAATGAATTCACCAGATTCTCTTGCAGTGCTGTTTAGAACAAGCACCTCAACACAAAAATATTTGCGCAGGCCCACTGATCTTGTGGTAGATGGCAGGTCATGGTGGAAGTCCCTGTAATACAATGAAAACATCCAATGAACAAATCAAAGAGTCATTTACGTCGGCCTTCAGAGTTTCTCTTTTCTTTTTTTTGTGCTCAGCACTAATTTGTTTGAAGTAAGGAATTCTGACATGATAAGGAAAATGTGGGCCACTTAGACCAGCTTTTAAATTCCATCTAACTCCCTTAATTCTATCAAGCTCGGCGGGAAATCTGAAATTGCATTATTGTCCCTTTTAACATGCAATTGCCTTTCAAATGCAATTACACAGCGGTGACATGACAAAGGTGGACACCCTTAACAAAATTACTGCCCTTATGGAGTACAAATCCTGTCGTGACAGTGATCGTTTATGGGCTTTACCTGCATTATGTTGAAAGAGACTTTTTGCTTTTAACAACTTATGCCTCATTTTCTAAAACTTTCAGAAATGTTCAACATGTTCTACAATTCTCAACATTTTTTAATTTATTTTACATTGTAGATCTGCTATTTATTATTATTATTACATTTATTTATTTATTCACTTATAATGACATACACAAAGTAGGGAGGCCAGGATTAAAGTCATTAAAAAATGCAATGCTTTTGATGACAGTAATATACAGAGGCCGAAAATTTGAATTTGCAGTACAACAATTTTGCAATAATTTCTCATGACGATATTGTGCCAGAGGAATACAGTACATGCATCAATGATGCAATTAAGATGCCTTAGATTGTACATTTTATAAATAATCTAACATTATGATTGTTCTGTACAGTACGTGCGTGCATTGGTTCCTCCCTCATCCTTTCTTGAAACCTTCACCATCCTTTCCCTTTTATGCTTTGTTTATTTATTTAATACAAGTGGCACTCAATACAACGTCTATGCTTCAAAAAAGCAAGGGTGTCCTTTCATAGTGGCTTCTTTGGCCATTTTGGTGCGGTAAATTCTGTTGTTAAATGTGGTCAAGCTAATGACAGTCATTTCCAAATAGTTAAAAAAGTGACTAAGGCACTTGGCCCGAATCAGCATCAGACTGATTTGTGGTGAGTTAATGAGCTAACAAGCTAATGAACCCTATGTGGTCGCCTGTTTGGCTTCCCCCAAAAACCCTTAACAATGTTCGCTGTGCCCTTTTTTGCCTCTTTAACTCTGCCTTTGTAAATGAACTCCACTTCATTACACCATTAGACAAATCAGGACCTTCTAATGGGCAGGGTATAACAGAATTTACTGTTGTTTCCTGTCATCTAAGTTCCTTCGTTCATAACCTCAAGTTGAGCCGCTATGACATATCGTGGAACGTTTGGGCCTGCCCAGGGCAGTTGGATAAATCATTAGATTTAGAATTCCACACAAAATAAAAACGAAGTAAAATGTCTCACATTGTTTGTGGCAAGGAGTTCAAATCTAGTCCAGGTAAAGCCTGGAATGTATCTTCTCTGTGTACAGAAGTTCATATTCTTGTTTGTGTGCGTGTGAATGTACTGACTGTGTATTACGGCACGTATTTGCCTTTTCACATCTGTCTTTGTGTAGCCTATAATGTATTTGTTTGCGT
>NC_139943.1:48398973-48403973 GCF_963454915.1 Gymnoscopelus microlampas | reverse complement strand
AATGTGACATGGAACAAAGATCTTGGAAACATAATAAATCCCACGATCAAACGAATGTCCTCGTGCGTGAGATGTAGAGTCATCAATAACACCTCTATCACACCTGTTTCTATGTGTATTTTGACAGTGTTTTTCACACAACGCTCCCAGATTTTCTTGGGTTTGGTCTGGGAGTTCAAACCAACGGTGTTTTGTCAACCAGTCATTCGTCTAACGCGCTGAATGTATCTACAATCACAGCACTGTGCTGGGATTATGTGGTGTGAAAAAAGATGCTTGTCTGAGATAACAACTGTTTCAAATCACTGAACCTGTTTCCCATAGCCGTGGGACAAGCAACATACATGCACACACACACACACACACACACACACACACACACACACACACACACACACACACACACACACACACACACACACACACACACACACACACACACACACACACACACACACACACACACACACACACACATACAGTACATGTTTGCACAGACGCACTCACTCACTCACACACACACACACACACACACACACACACACACACACACACACACACACACACACACACACACACACACACACACACAGGCATTCATGTATGCACACACACACACACACACACACACACACACACACACACACACACACACACACACACACACACACACACACACACACACAGACACACACTAGACACACAGACCATGGGGACACTACACAGAGAGGATTAGTGTGGATTGTAACAGCTCATCATACCAGGAGAGGAGACCCTGACGTGCCTGGAACCCACCAACAACTGCTCCTCCTGGAGTGGAGAATGGAGGGTCTCCATGGCACGCCCCCAGGGGCCTCTTTCTCTGCTATGTCAGAACCTCCCTCTTAACTTCAACTCTGCTATGTTGGCCTTCACTTTTAGACTGGACTTAAATGCCTTTTACAGTCTATCACTTGTGTGGGTCTGTGTCAGACAAATGCACAGGGCAGTGTAGCTGAGTGCATTGTACTACTGCTGATGCCACTAGTTAACAGCATGAACCCTAGTGTCCCTATTCTGACCATGTCAGGGGCGTCACAGCCATTCACTGTGCGTACGACGCGACACCCTCACTCTCACAGATCCGTGATTTCATACCCCCCACTTTTTGAAAAAATAAAAAATATTTTCTTTTTTTAAAAATAATAAATCGGTAAAATCAGGCAAAAATAAGAATTAAATAACCTAAACCTAACCCTAAAACCGAAATAAAGTAACCAAAACACGAAAAGAACTAACAAAATCTGCCTAAAAAAAAACGAAAAATTTTGAAAATACAAAATTTGTTTACATTTAACAGTTACAAATGTTTTTTCATGATTTTTCAAAAAATAGCAGATCTACAAGCTACGAGCTTGTATATCTGCTATTTTTGAATAGCCAAAGTGTATAATAAGGGGTATAGTCCACCGAAAGTCCATCCCCCCCACCTTCTGAGAGCCTGTGACGTCCCTGGACCATGTCATAACAGGCAAACATTCTGTAAAAATAACATTGGCGTTACGATGCGACGCGTTGTGAGCTCAGATCAGCTGCTTTTGGCGAAGAGATTTAGTGTAGAAGGAAAAAAAGTACGGAGCCAGAACCCTAAAAGCCTAAAACCCTAAAAGTAAAAGTACAGAACCCTGGTTGACCCGGGTCAATGACATGTATGGTTTGACAGTGTGTGTACTGTACTGTATGTGTGTGTGTGTCTTTGGTTAAGGGCTAAGTTTGTTGATTTTGAAGAAGGCCAAAACCTCATCATTAAAGTTTCTGCATATGGAGCCAGTCACAGTATGCAACACTTTTTTTTTTGCTCTTTTAAGGGGCAGACCTATCAGGCGAGGGTTAAGATTAGTATGTATTAGAATTATGTTAATGGAAGCTGTATTCTGTCGTATACTGCATACTGTATGCATTATAAGTTACTGACACAGTATCTTTATAGGGCTGCGTGTCAAGTAATTTTGAACAAATACAAAAAGTAGCTGTTTGGAGTGAAAAAATCACACCCAGTGTGAAGTGGGCGGTGTGTGGTCATCACAACATGACTCACTTTAAAAAAAGGATAAATGACCAAGTCCATACTGCTATTCATAGGGCTGCACATGTGTCATGTGTTTCGCTAGCCAATCACAGTCCTGAATTTGCAAAGTCAGCCAATCATATTACAGTTAGTGGTGATGACACTAGCTGTAATGTGATTGGCTGATATGAAAAAAGTATCGATATGCATTAAACTCACTTATAGGGGGCGGCTACACCGCCCCAAAAATAAGCGCTTATTTTCTCAATGACATGCATATATTTTGGCAGTTAAACAATGGGGGCGGGGGGGGGGGGGCTACGTTTTTCATTTATACAGCAAAAGAGTTGTTAACAAAGTTGTTTTGATGGATCAAATATGGAATGAAAGCAATTGTAAAGTACACACATACAGTAACGCATGAATTAAGAGATGGCCGGTGAACATGAATGAGTTAGGACGCTTTAAGATGATCTCTCTGAAGCTTTATGGGCGGCTCTTCCACAGCCCAGGGGCAATGATATCAAAGGCACGATCACCTTTTTGTTTAACCACATTTACCCTGGTGCCCCTATTTGGGGAAAATGTTAAAATCTATTAAAAACATTTTTATATGTTAAAAAAAAAAATCTACATTAAAGGAAAAAAAAAACTGATCTGCAAGCTCACAACACGTCGCGATCACTAAGTATACATGGCATAACCGATTAAGACCGGGGACGCATCTGTGTCATTTTAATATTTCTTTGGCTATTCAAAAATAGCAGATATACAAGCTCATAGTGCGGCACCGAGTGCCGCGCTACAAGCTTGTAGATCTGCTATTTTTGAAAAATCGTGAAAATTTGCGCAAATCTTTGAATATATATATATTTTTTAAAGCGTTAGGATTTAGAAAACATTTTTTTTAATCAGCCTCATGTCTTAATGGGTTAAGTGGTTAAGCCTTGACCGTAGATCAGTATATAACTGTACACAAAGGTGTTTGCATGCCTTGTAAGTGAAAATAATTTCTGAAAGGTTCAAAGGGGTCATGGGACACATGCAGCACATAGATGTCTTTGTAACCTTTCAGTTCAAGTCACAAAGAAGTCCAGAATAGTTCCAGTTCCGGCTATGCGTTTCTCCTGTGACAGCGATCCTCATAACATGAGGCGTATTATGCCGTCAAGGTAGAAGAAGCAAGTCAAACGTTTCTCTGCATGTACGAGTCGCTAAAACCCCTCTGTACCCATAACACATTCATTCGCACAGGTAAATAATTCAGCTCAAAACATGTTGTTTATCAACCGTTAGAAGAGAGCTGAATTGCATTTGAATAATTCAGCCATGCTGACAGACCTTTAGGAAAGTCCTCTGTTTCTTTGACGGTAGGAACAAAGCTTATTGTCAGAGGAACAGAAAGGCAGCCGGGATTACAACGCGGATGTCCAGTGCAAACCGAACCTGTCAGTCCTAATCTGGGATTAGCCAGCTTTAGCGACTCCCGAGTATACTCTAAAAGCCACCTGTTTGGACCTTCCGGCAGTTGATCTTATAGCCTGGAGCTAGTCGTTTGATTCGGAATCTTTTTTTCTTTGTTGTTCTGTATAAAACATTTATCTTGTGTGTTCCGTCGTGGGGATCCTGTCCTATGTACACTGTAAATGCATTTGCAATTAATGCAGTTTGGCTTTCTGTGAAGTGATCTCTATGAAACTTTTAGATGTTTTGAGTGGAAATAACAATGCATCTGTTAATTAATTCAGCATCACAGCTTTCCTTTTGACTGTATTTGCGTTTTGTAACCCTTGTGTTAATATACCGTACAGTATGTGTAGTGAAAGAGGTGTCCGACGCGGATGGGCATACCTTTATTGGACTTGGAGATGTAAGTGATTCTAATGTTAACTTGGGAGCATGGAGTATGGTCTATATCCGTTAGATTATTACAGTGGCACTATTTTAGACTATACATTGTGTATATAATTCACTTTCAGCACATGTAGGGTCTAAAAAAAAATGTTGTCCATCATAAAAGGGATGGGGCATGCATGTCTTTGAATAGACCTTCTATATATAAAGCTCATGCACAGGCTATAGCCGTGGCACAGAGGCCTATGTAGCCACAGATGAATTCACACACTGCGCGAACATCTTCATCTATGTGATTGAGAGTGATGCATGGCATGCCCTACTGTGGCCTTCAAGTCACTTTAACTCAGCATTGGTTGAATGATAAATGCAGAGGGGTGTGTGTGCGTGTGTGTGTGTGCTCGTGCGCGCGCGCGTGTGTGTGTGCGTGTGTGTGTGTGTGCGCGTGTGTGTGTGTGTGTGTGTGTGTGCGCGCATGTGTGTGTGTGTGATGTGTGTGGGGGTATATTCGACAAACGCGGTATAGTTAATGCTAATTCAAGTGACTTTGAAGGAACAGTCAATATAGACAGTCTGCGATTGTCCTGGATTGCGGGTGCTACTCGTGAGGCCCGTAATGACTTATGGGAGCTCACTTTGTCTGGCGCTAGCCTCAGGGCTAATGCAATCACTCTGAAATATGTGTGAACGCAGCTGCTGTTGTGTCACCATGAGTTCCCTTGTTTTCCCTGAGACTTGGATGCTTTTGTTCTCTTATTCACTCAAGACCCTGAAATAGACTCGGTCAATGATACATCTGTGCATTTTTTTTTTGCTCCCGTCGCTTGATGCGTTTTGTCATTAAGTACAGTAGGTTCTGATCCTTGGAAAAATGTAGTTATGCGTTAGTTGGGGCCAAGTCAAATGTGGGATGCTCCTTATATGCATGGGACTCTATTTATGTCACTCTGAAAAAACATTATGCACTGTACATCTGTGTATTTGGTTGAGATTGAACCACATCATTACTTTAAGGGTTTGTTGATTATGTAGAATCATTTTCAGGTTTTTTTTCCTGCTCTCAGAATAGAAATAATGAGTTGCTTCTTTAGACATCGAG
>NC_139943.1:48388973-48393973 GCF_963454915.1 Gymnoscopelus microlampas | reverse complement strand
ATGCAATGACATGCTATACAGCTGGAGTCGGGCTGGTGACATTTTACAGATTAGATCAGAATGCACTTTATTGATCCCGCAGGGGCAAATCTAGTTGCTAACAGCAGCCAAGATACATAAAGGTGCATGAAAAGAACATACAAAGACAGAAGGACCCGATTATCCAGCCCAATCAGTATACAGTCAATACATCTAATCAGTGCTTATTTACATAGTCATGTCTTGTGCAAGATTCCCTTAACCACAGGACCACAAGTACATACTATGTTAAGTGTGAGGCAGTGCTTGTGAGATTAGGATTCTATTGCATATATTATTGTGGATGTGCATTCGACGCACTGACCAGTTAACTATTGTTGAAACCTCTACATCTTTCACATTTCATCTCCAAAATGTCACAGATTCTAACAATTGGTCAAAGGTGAAGAAGTTTCTATTTTGGGGGAAAAGATGCTGGGGTTTTGTGTGTGTGTGTGTGTGTGTGTGTGTGTGTGTGTGTGTGTGTGTGTGTGTGTGTGTGTGTGTGTGTGTGTGTGTGTGTGTGTGTGTGTGTGTGTGTGTGTGTGTGTGTGTGTGTGTGTGTGTGTGTTGGGTAGGGATGGTTGGGGATAGAGAATCTGTGAGAGAAAACAGGGCCGTGTGTGTTCGCATTCCTCATGTCTGACCACTGACAGTACCCTCTGTTCACAGTGTTTCAGCGATGATCTAATGAGCCTCCAGACAGACAGGACCAGAGAGAGAGAGAGAGAGAGAGAGAGAGAGAGAGAGAGAGAGAGAGAGAGAGAGAGAGAGAGAGAGAGAGAGAGAGAGAGAGAGAGAGAGAGAGAGAGAGAGAGAGAGAGAGAGAGAGAGAGAGAGAGAGAGAGAGAGAGAGAGAGAGAGAGAGAGAGAGGTTGTTCTCACTGACGGTCCATTCTCTGCCGGTCTATTGTTGCAGGGGGAAACTCCGATCCGGATCCAGCTTTCTGAAAGCTCAACTCACTTTCATTGTTTTTCCTCTTTCCCCCCGGTTTTCCCTCACTGATATGGAACACAGAATTGAGAGACTTGTTCTCGTACGTGATCGATTTCCTTGGGGTAATCTCTGTTATTGTGGGGTCAATTCCAACACTGATTTATACTCGCTTGCGCGCCGTGTCGTGCCCCGAGTAATAGCTGATCTACAAGCTCACATGCATCGGTCGCAGCGTGACTTGTTGAGTAGTTTAGCTTGTGTTGCACAGTTGTGTGACTCGCGAGATATCCCACTTTCCCTTCCCTCCTCATCCAGCTGATTTACTTGTCGTGGCCGTGCAGCAGGCCAACAATTCCAAGAAAAAGCTCTTGCTTCTCTGTCTTCTCCTGCTTATTCCCCCCCCCCTTCTCTCTCTCTCTCTCTCTCTCTCTCTCTCTCTCTCTCTCTCTCTCTCTCTCTCTCTCTCTCTCTCTCTCCATCACTCTCTCTCTCTGGTATTTCCCACTTCCTCCGTTTTCCCTCCAGCTGGGACGGCTGGAGATTTTACACCCAATTGGTGGAGTCGGGGGGCCCTTTGTGTCGGAGGATAGCCCTCCTCTCGGTCCACACAAGTGGCAGAAGGGACCTGGAGGTTGTGAATGGTGCTTTGTGTACTGTTTTTCTAAGAGGGAGGCCCTCGCTCTCCCGCTCTCATCTGTCACAGGTCCCTTCTCCTTCCCTCAGCCCACAATGCCTGATTGTTTCTGCCCAGTATAGCCAGGTTCCAGGCCCCCCGATCCCCAACAACGTTTCCCTGCCAAATTCCGACCCCCGTTTTTTTTTTCTTCGTTTTTTCGTCCACTTCAACAAAGGGATCCTGAGTTTTTAGTGTTCATGTTTCGGAGAGAGACAGGACTTTAGCTTTAGCCAACTTTAGTCTCAGTGGTTTGTGTGGGTCTTTGAGCTTTCAATGCCCAAAACGCAGTAAAAGGCTGCGAAGAAAGGGAACATTGAACCACAATGCTCACAGAAGTCATCAAGTAAAATGTACGAGCAACATAAATGAACGTAAGATACCCATCAATGTTATTCTTTGCTGTAGGATAGGAATTTTAAAGGGACATGCATGTGCCGGCATAGTTCACCGTTAAGCGAGTCTGATGTGACCTTATAGCAGGGCATTGTCTCGCTCCGTTAAACCTCCGTCTTCACACCCTAAACAACTTTGAGACCCATGAGGACTAAAGCAAAACACTCTCATTAAGTCAAACAGTGTATGCACTGTTCAGTTATCGGGCGTGCAATCTCGCCAATATTGCTTATCAAATGTCCTAGACACGAGATCCTCTCTGGGGGAAACGAGTTCATATTTTTCTAGCTGTCTGAGGCTTGTGGAGGTCCTCCTGCTTAACCCAGTCAATCTGGGAACGCATCTGTGTCATTTTAGATTTCTTTGGGGCTATTCAAAAATAGCTGATATGCAAGCTCATTGCGCGGCACCGAGTGCCGCGCTATGAGCTTGTAGATCTGCTATTTTTGAAAAATCGTGAAAATGTGTGCAAATCTTTGAATGTGTATTGTTTAAAGCGAACATTTGTAACTCAAATCTTTGCTTCTGGCAGTCCCTGGTACTACATATTTTGAGATGAGGGTCCGCGGCCAAATACATATCATTTTGGGTGGTCCTTGACATGAAAAGGTTTGAGAACCACTGATATTATAGCAAACATACGTTTTAACTGTTAGGATTTAGAAGATATTTGTAGAATCCCCAAAAGCAAAGATTTGAGTTACAAATGTTCGCTTTGAAAAATATGTATTTATTCAAAGATTTTCACGATTTAAAAAAAATAGCAGATCTGCAAGCTCAGTGCCGCGCACTCTGTGCCGCGCTATGAGCTTGTATATCTGCTATTTTTTTGAATAGCCAAAGAAATCTAAAAATGACACACAGATGCGTTCCCGGTCTTAATGGGTTAATGGTGACTGTTGAGAAAAGTTGGCTGTTGCTGTCTGTTAGGTTAAATAAAATAAAATAAATTGCTATAACTGCAATTTTTGTTTGCCATTTTTTCCTTTAACTGAAAGCTGACGCGGTCATTTATGCGTTGTCTGTGTCTCCTGACCCGCAGGCTCTTGTTGAAACCGTGTTCAAAACCCCCATTGTATCATTTCAAAAAATAGAGGGACGTCACAGAACATTTGTCGGCAGTGCGTTTTTCACCTGACACCAAAATGCATGTTTTTCAGCCAGTCACAGTAACGTTATTGTCACATTAGCGTTCTCGGAGAGTCTCTCCCTGAAGCCAAACTCGAGTCTATTGTTGGTCTCAGAGGGAAACGGTTGTTCCTTCAGCGGTAATCACTCAATTTCTCCCTGGCTTCTTGCTAGAAGCCTGCCAAGCATCTGCCGATTTTACACATATTGGCTCTCATGACACAATCATGTATCTTCAGGAAATATTTTTCCTCTGGGTTTAGGGAATGAATGCTTATTTTCTTATTTGAAATGTCCTTTCATGGATTTCAAGAACAAGGTTCATATACTGTCATATACATAAATGACCATGTAAACTTTCAATAAGTGCGATGAAAAATAATATGTACCTGAGTGCTGCCTGTCCAAGGACTGCGTCTGTTGTCCGGTGTTGATTGCTTGATGTTGGGCTATCAAAGCAAATTCAAACATTCTTCTGCAACAGCAGGGGTGTTAAAATCACAGAGAAATAAATGTCTGATATTCCAACAACATACTGTTTCGTTCACATAGTGATTCCACAACAGATGTAGGACCAGCAGCATCAGGTGTTTGAACGGTTCCCTTCCTCATCTGCTTATTAATGGAGCATGCACACATTCCTTTAATACACCAAACATGTGAACGCCATTAGTTTGCTGTTGGTGTTTCTCTTTGGTTTTTGTGCTATATATGTCACAATAAAGAAATGTAATGGTTGTTGGGTAATTGTTGAGCATGTTTTGTTTTCACACTAGTGTCAGTGAAATTATGTTTTTGTTTGTGTTTTGGGTCAGGTTTCATTGAGACTTGTTATATGTCCATGTTGTTTTTTTTCACCTCCTTTCTAAAGCATGTTGTCAAAAGCCGGTCCGACTCTTAAGCTCCTCCTACGACCTGAGGCTCCTCTCTAGTTGCTCCCATATCTGCTGAAACACCTTGATACCTTCTTTGCTCTTGACAATCTGCCTACTCCCTCTCATACCCGCATGCTTCCCACTGTGGTGGATACTGATAGTAGGCCTATAGTCAAGTTGTCTTGCTTTTGTAAGAGATAGCTTGTTTGGACACACAACGCAGTAATACCCCGTGTTTATCTGTAGTGGTTGCACATTACACTGAGGCGTTAGAGGCTCTCATTTTTTTTTTCCCCCCAATATTTTTTGTTTTGTTTTCTGAGACTTTATTTGACAGGTACACAGTGCTCAATATTAGTAATATTGAGTAAAGAACTTTAAAGTCCAAGGGCCCCCAGACAGATTTACAAGCACTCTGAAAATCACCTCCACTGTTGATCACCGACTCCGCTAATCAACTGCCCCCATTTTCTGCCGCCGGGATTTTCTGCTATCGCTAACCGATCACACAGGGCCTTGTGTCTCGCTAACGGGGCTAAAGCCAGGGGACTGTTGCATGATGAACCCATATCAGTGGCAGCAATTTATGAGTCTGGGCATTCCTGGCCATATGAGACATCAATTCCAAGAAGCTAAGACTTCAGAACCCCCCCCACCCCTCCCCATAAACACAGCACCAGCAATATTGTCAGCTAAATATAGGGTCCCTTCTTTCTTCTCTCCTTTCTCCTCACTCCCCCTCCCCACCTCCTTCTCCTCACATATCTCTCTCTCTCTCTCTGTCCTACTTATCAGGAAAGTAGTGTGGACCGCAACATTATTTATCATTTTCTTTTGTAGGCTGTGATTGATTATCACCTTGATTGTCTTTATTTGTTGTTGGTGAGTCCGACTGTGTGGAATTGGAAATAATCTGTTGCATGTGTGTAGCGTGTATGCTGCATTATTACTGTGCTTGGACGGCTTGAAGGTT
>NC_139943.1:48363973-48383973 GCF_963454915.1 Gymnoscopelus microlampas | reverse complement strand
ATCTAAACAACGTGGCAGGCCGCGAAAGCCTTCAACAAGAGCAATCTTGTCGTCTTCTGATTCATCATGCCATTACCCATTACCTTTGATGATGATAATGACAAAGGAGATAAAACCAGCACACTTATGTACAACGTCACGACTATGTATCGCCGTTAACATTAATGAACCCTATCGTCTTGGCTTGTTTGAAACACAGCGGCTTATCGTAATTCCCCTTGTTTATCAGAAGGGGCCGTATGTTGCACAATGCAGCTTTAAATCAATTTCTCATGTTTTAACCTCACCAGAATGTGTTAGTTAACCTTCCTCTGCCAAGAGTTTTCCTCCACCGCGCAAAACTTGCTTTCACAGTATAGAGACAGTACAATGCAGTGTTATTTTCTTCCATTTGTACCTCTGAGACTGTACAAATGTGACCAAATGGACCCTTGGGTATACATCTATTAACCACATGATCTTTCAAGTTCACAACGCAATAAGTTTTGAGATTGCACAGATTTAGTATAGGGGTAAAAAAAGATGGGGTCCTGTTATGGATCCCTGGGGGACTAAGTATAGGGTTTAAGTGGTTAACATTGAATTAACAATCAATAAGAAGTGGCTGTGTGGAAACCCCCCCTCTCATCAGACCCCCCCCCCCTCTCATCCTCCCCCCACCCACACAGAATGATGTCATCCATGCGCGCCACGCCTCCCTTCCCCCAGGGGGCGACGGAGGAGGAAGAGGACGCCATAGGCCAGGAAGGCGTGTCCCCCTGGGGACCGAGTGAGGACCGAGATGGCCCGAAAGAGTCGAGGATGTCGCCCGTTTCGAATAATCAACCCCGCCCAGACGAGCTGCAGCCAATCAGAGAGAAGCCAGGCGGCGAGGCTGAGTGGGAGAGTGTAGGAGCTCCCACAGCTATGGTGAGAGAAGTGAATTATTATGCGGGCGTAAATTACTTCCATATCTTATCTTGAGATATGATGCTATAAGTCTGTGGGACAGACATGGCAAGCGTGCATGGCAGTCATAAAACACTGATGAAATTTATGTGCTGGACTAGCATGCACACACACACACACACACACACACACACACACACACACACACACACACACACACACACACACACACACACACACACACACACACACACACACACATGCACGTCCTCCAAGCCCAAACACACATACAGTGTGCCCTCACAAACACACAACAAAAACCCACTAGTGTGTGTGTGTGTGTGTGTGTGTGTGTGTGTGTGTGTGTGCGTGTGCGTGTGTGTGTGTGTGTGTTTGCGCTGCAGGCAGTGCTGTAGGCACGGAGGATCTCTGGTCTGCCTCCAGAGAGCAAAGAACCCCACGGTTCTTCTCATCTCCTACTGTGCATGTATGCGTGTGCATGAGTGTGTGTGTGTGTGTGTGTGTGTGTGTGTGTGTGTGTGTGTGTGTGTGTGTGTGTGTGTGTGTGTGTGTGTGTGTGTGTGTGTGTGTGTGTGTGTGTGTGTGTGTGTGTGTGTGTGTGTGTGTGTGTGTGTGTGTGTGTGTGTGTACTGTATGTGGAAGTGTATTATTTGGCTTGGGGTTGTGTTAGGTCCCTAATGGAACGACCATATTTGAGTTTCTTCAGCCTTACATGGAGAAGGAACTGTTTTGGAGAGCAGAATGCAGTAGTGGAAAAGTTTGCCTAATTATCATTCTCCACCCCGCAACCACTTCACGTTTAAATGGAAATGATTTTCTCACCTGTTGCACTGTATTCTTTTTGGTTCTGACAGGCAGTGTTTCACTTTGATTAGTAGTATTTCAGACCTCTTATGCTGTTATCAAACTTATTTAGTACAGATCACACAAATGCAGACTTTGGCGACAGCATCATGCCCCGGCTAGTCAGACCTACTACGCGTGCGCGCGTGACGTGCGTGCATGCCTGTGTTTATCTCGGGAACCCTCCGAAAGGTCGACTTTTTAATATGGAGATCCCTGATATCATGTCACTGGGTTGGGCATGCCAATTTGCATGGTTCCCCAGTAGGCCCGGTGCCCTAGTTTGATTTGCACTTGACATGACAGAAGAAGTGAGGGGATGACCTTATAACGACACTGCATGGTCGTATGAAAGACAGACTTTACACGTTCTGTGATCAGCAGATTCCATTAAACAACAAAGTGGTGAGGTTGACCAATGTGATTTTCTCCCCTGTGGAATCTTGGAGGACTATTACTGTACCTAAAAATCACAGATAACCACACAATCTGCATTTAACTCATTATTATTCTGATTTATAGACAGTTTTTGGCCCCTCGTCTAAAGTGCATAGCCCCACAATGGGTCACACATTCATATTATTTAACCACTTTCACCCTGGTGTACACGTGTGGCATCGCGACATGCGTTATGAGCTCGTAGATCGGCTATTGTTTTTGCACAGTGTTTTGTTGCCGAGTATAGAGAAACAAACACAGCACACCCAGCGTCGTGAGTGTCACTGCACTGTATCTACTATAATCTTCATGACCCATCCATCTTCTGTTTAAACGCCGCGTGCAGTGTGTGTGGGGGGGCCTCCCTGTCGTCAGAGCCCACTGGAGCCGTTTCAAGGGCGTCTTAAGATCTCCCTGTTAGCCAAAGCCCCTTGTCTTTGAAACCTAAGCCTTCTAAAGTTCTCCCGAGATTCTCCCCCGCACTCAGTAAAAGGGGAGGAGAAAGCCTCCAGAAATAGCTTGCTCCACCACAGCATCGGATGGAACACCTGTGCCCAAGTGTCTGTTGTGTTGGACAATGTGTTCGACTGTGAGGGCTTATCTCCCCTTGGTAAATATAGGGCTCCTTGTGTCTCCTAACCCCAGCCCCCCCCAGCCCCTTAAGACCGACGAGGGGGGACGTGGCAGCAGAGTAAACAGGGATCAGGACAAAAATAGTTTCAGAAGGTACAACGTGATAATGGAAAATTCCCCGAGATGAACATTTGTAAATGTTTTCATCCAGGCAGTAAAGCTGCAATGTAAGTGATGTCTCAAATTGTTTCATACGTAGGCAGGTTATTACAAGAGATTTATTTCTGTTTTGCATGGGATAATGTGCATTTTCACGGTCATAAACCTTATAGAGCAACAATAGGACACAATAAACTGCCTTAGTCATCATTTTGAGATACCTGCCAAAGCAAAGCAAACACTTGAGTGAAGGAGGGGTAGGGAGTAGCCTACTTGAAAGCCTTCCCATAGGTGTGGCCCGTTAAAATAATTAAGCACTTAACATCCCATCATGCTCAGTTTGCTTCTGAACCAATCGAAGTCGTTCTGTGTTTTTGTTGGCTCGACTGTGATCTCTTGACCTTTTAACCACTTTCAACTTGCCATCCATATTTTGGGCATGTCATTATAGGCTAAAGATTTCCAAAAGATTAAAACAATTTATATATACTGTGTATAAATAGCAGATCGCTATTTTCACTGTGCAACACTGTCTTCTGACTATAAGTATAAATCAGGCTTAAGTGGTTAACAGCTCAGAAACAGAATAAACACTTGTTCTTCTACTGATGGCCACTGGGAGCTGCCCATTACAACCAGTCTTCTACTGTTGAGCACTGAGCGGCTCCACTCAAACAACTGAAGATGAAGTTATTTCACTCAGGGGCTGTTACTGTTAGAAATTGCTTAAGTAAAAGTATCAATACTGCAGTGTAGAACTACTCTGTTACAAGTAAAAGTCCGGAAATCAAAATTTACTTGAGTAAAAGTACAAAAGTATTGGCTTCAAAATATGCTTAAAGTACCAAAAGTAAAAGTAGTCATTGTGCAGAATGCCCGTTTCACAAGTTCAAAATGTATATAAAAATCTTTTGAAAATAGCAGATCTACAAGCTCACAATGCGCCGCATCGCGATGCATTGTGAGCTTGTAGATCGGCTATTTTCAAATGGCCAAAATGTATATAGGGCTGAAGTGGTTAATGTATGTTTTGTGATAATAATCTAAATCACCAAAGTAACTAGTAACTAAAGTTGTCAAATAATTGTAGTGTAGTAAAAGTACAATATTTGCCTCTTGAGATGTAGTGGAGTAGAAGTAAAAAATATTGGAAATGGGAAATACTCCAGCAAAAGATTCCTCAAAAGTGTACTTAAGTACAATACTTGAGTAAATGTTACTTTACACCACTGCTCGGAGGGCCTATTCACAGTCCACAATATGATTGACTTTATTTATCAGCCACAGAGGTTTCATCATCATCTGTTTAAAACATGATCCGCGTTTCACACTTGACCTTTTTGTCTCTGCCGTGGGCCGCCTGACCATGCCAAGGTTAAACAGTGCTAATGTCCATCAGTGATACAGTGTAGCTAAATTGGGATTTAGGAGCTCGTAAACACACTCCTACTCCTGTCTGCTTGACTGACTGACATGGGGAGAATACAAGCAACATGGGGAAACCTCAGGGTATAGTGATACTGTAGTAGTAGGTGGAGACTATACCTTTGGCCTGAACCACAGCAGTTAACCAGCTGGGGGGGTGGGGGGGTGGGGGGGGGGGGGTGGATAGGGTGGAATAAGGGAGTGGGAGGGAAGGAAAGGAGGGGAGGACAGAAGAAAAGGAGGGAAGAAGTGCTGGAGATAAGGAAGGCAAGCTTGGCAGGACAGACAGACAGACAGACAGACAGACAGACAGACAGACAGATTGTTCTTTAAAATTTGATCATAATTGACATCATTTTGATTCTTTGGTTCTCAAACTTTTTCATGTCAAGGACCCCGAAAATGATATGTACTGTATTTGGCCGCGGACCCTGTGTCAAAATATTTTGTTTCAGGGACCACCCCAGGAAGCACAGATCTGAGTTACAAATGTTCGCTTTGAAAAATATCATATTCAAAGATTTGCACACATTTTCACAATTTTTCAAAAATAGCAGATCTACAAGCTCATATCGCGGCACTCGGTGCCACGCAATATGAGCTTGTATATCTGCTATTTTTTGAATAGGCAAAGTATAAAAGGTTAAAGTGGTTAAAATTATTGTGACGCTATATTCACATTTTGCTGGGGACCCCCTGGAACCCCCCCAAGGACCCCTGGGGGTCCCCGGACCCCACTTTGAGAACCAACGATTTAACACACACTTACACAGTCTAATGTGTGTTTTGGCTTCACGTGTGTTTCATTGCAGGACAATGAAAACAGCAAAATCTCGCCCTACTCCTCCTCGTCCTACCGGAATAACGCCACCTCTCCGCCCAAGCCAGAGGACGGCTACCGGGAACGCGGCGGGGAGCTGCTGAGCGGCCTGGCCTTCGGAACGCCGGAGCGGCGCAAAGGAAGTCTGGCCGACGTGGTGGACACGCTCAAACAGAAACAGAAACTGGTGGAGCTCACCAAGACAGAGCAAGACGGTACGGCGTGTGTGTGTGTGCGTGTGTGTGTGTGTGTGTGTGTGTGCGCGCCCGTGTGTGTGCACGGGCGGGCACGTCGTGCGTGTGTGCATGGCATGCCTATGCGTGCTGTTAAAAAGGTCAGATGTGAAGCAGTCAAGGTGGTGTGCATACTTTCTTTTAACAGGAGAAGGGGAATACTCAGTGTGTGTGCGTGCGTACGCGCGTGTGTGCGTGTCTGTGCGAGAGCGAGTGCACACACAAGCTCAAGCAAACCGACCACGTACACTCGTGCTTTGTTTTCACTTTTTCTTCTCCACATCCTCCGCTTAAAGACCTTTTGAAGCTGTTAAATTACAAGTGACAGAGCCCTCTCTCTCATCAGATCTTCACCTCAACCCACGGAAACCAACCCCGCCCCCACCCCCCCACCCCCCACTCTCTCTTTTGCTCCCCATCCTTCAGATCTCGTCCCCCCGCACACGGGGGGGGGGGGGGACACCCACCTTACCGGGAGCTTCCCAGCATGCCTCGGCTTGCCCCCCACTCCCCCCAAAACGCACCTATGTGAAGATCTGAAGTACCCCCCCCCCCTTGATGTCCGTCATTTAGAGGTGTAGCTTTGTTATGGATACAGCAGAGTGACTGTGGGCGTCTGTGTGAAACGCTACACGGCGTCTTCTGCAGAGAGATAGCCTTAGCGTCTTATCTGACGTGCAGACGCTCTTGAATGGGTGTGTGTGTGTGTGTGTGTGTGTGTGTGTGTGTGTGTGTGTGTGTGCGCGTGTGTGTGTGTGTGTGTGTGTGCGTGTGCGCGTGCGCGTGTGTGTGTGTGTGTTGAAGACTCACGTGATGTCACTGTTGTGACAGCTTCTTGTCAGACTGAAGAGGAGCCGAGTGGATGGCAATGCAAAAAGACAACTAGTGTTACTTAAGTATGAATCGTGGTTTTCTCTCTCTCTCTTTCTCTCTCTCTCTCTCTCTCTGTGTGTGTGTGTGTGTGTGTGTGTGTGTGTGTGTGTGTGTGTGTGTGTGTGTGTGTGTGTGTGTGTGTGTGTGTGTGTGTGTGTGTGTGTGTGTGTGTGTGTGTGTGTGTGTGTGTGTGGGTGTGTGGGGTAGAGTTGTCAAATTGTTTTCATGTCTGGAAAGTGTTCATGCTTCAGGACACAATCCACAGACCCTCAGGTTTACAGGGGTAAAATAGTGGGTGAGATTATTTTATGTTCAAGCTATCCTCAAATTACTGTATTTATATCAAAACAACAATATCAAATGAGTGCACTAAGAAAATAAGAATAAACTAAAGGCAGAGCTTCAGTCACTTGAGCAAATATCACTTATTGTTAGATATCAAATATGTATGAAATGTGTTGGGATGGTGTATATTCAGTCATTTTATCCAATACATAAAGTGATAGTGCCAGTGTAATGGCATTGGAGTGTATTCACAGACATAAAATATGCGTTAGTGCTAGTCTGTGGCCTGTGCCACCATGACTGACATGGCGACAGGGCTCAGCGCCTGTTCAGCAGCTTGACGGCCTGGCTGTGGAAACTGTTCCTTATGCCGCGGCCACACACACACACACACTGCACGACTTTCAAAGTCATCATATCGCTGTCTTGTAAATCAGGTGTAAATCAGGAGTTTTTGTAAGAAAACGTGAGATTTGACATGTGAAATGATGCGATACCGTGATTTTTTTCCTTCTAAATATTTTCTTGATCTCTCTATCTCTTTGTGTACACACACACACACACACACACACACACACACTAGAATATAATATATATTTAAAAATAATAAATATAAATTAAAAAAAATATACACATGTATAATAATAGCCTATAGCTCTTTCAGTTCAGTTAATTTATCCCTCTTCATTTGCATTATTAAAACGTGGGTCGAGGGTAATGATTTGTGTAACTGTTTCGAGACAATTAATCATGAACCAAGTCAACCTACACATACAGTGCAGCATCAGAATTTCATAAATGTTCTACATTGATGCCAGCCTCGCCAAGCTATCATTTTTCAAAACAGAGGCATATGGAAATGTCTATTGCACACTGCAGAGACGGAGTAATTTCCTTGGTAATGAGTTAAATTCATATTCAAAAAGTATTCCAATCATGACTAGCATTTAGGTATGCTGATTTACAGTATGTACAGTAGGCCTATTTGCCTCCGTTCTGGGGCTTTCTTTGTGAGCTCCGAAAAAAGGTGGGCGATTGGATAATCAGGGCAAAATGTGTGTAGCCTGAACTTGGCACTAGTCTGTTTGCTTGGCAATTGATACTGCGAGTCTCAAATGACTTTCTCCTGAAGTATGAAGCAAAGAATAGAGTAAAAAAAGAAAATAAAAGAAGGGGAAACTAAAAGCTTGCTATTGACTCGGTTTATTTCTCAGCTAATTAGTGGGGGCCTCCCTTTCCCCGAAGTATCAACAAGTGCCATTTATCACAACACTTAGCTAAGACAAAAAACACCTAAATGATGAGACCAACAAGTAAGCCTAGAATTAAAACCCAAGTGAAACAAGGCATGGAGTGTTGGCACTAAAACAATAACAAATCCATCCCGGACCTTGTAAACATTTTGTGAATTGCTAGCAATCCTTGAAGGCTCACTGTAAAAAGAAAAAGTCCTTTTCAACCAGTTGTGCGGTAATGCATTTCACTTAGGCTGCTTTTTGTGTGTAATTCAAACCAGCAAGGCTGACGGCTAGCTTTGTGTCTCTCGCTGTCTCTCTAACACGTTTGTTAAATAAAAATGGGAGATCGATACGGAATAGAGTGGTGAATGACTCACATCATTCACCACTAGCTCAATTCTCTTTCAGTGACACAATTAAAGATGGATCAGTTCTAAAGTATTTTGGGATTTTGGCAAATTGCAATAGAAGTTTTAGATGATAAATCTAGTTTTTAAGCTTTTAAATTTAGGGTGACAATGGCAAACAGCTCAGAGCACATGGGGAGCCATGTTTTATACTGCCATGTGTACTACAGACAGTTAGGATGAGCTTTTCGTAAACATTTGCCATTTTGTTAACGTCAAATGTGTTCAAAACAGGAAGACTTAATAAAATAATATAAAAGCCTTCCTATTGCTTGATTTTATTGGTTGACTGGCCCAAAATGTGACTGTAAAAGTTGGCCGGATGGTCAAGGCTCCAAGAATCGACAAAGTCCAAGAACGTAGATTTTTGGCATTTTATTTACCTCCAAAACTAATAATCAGCCCCATGCAGGAGTGTAACAGTCAAGGTCTGAGGCAAATAATACTACTTAAAAAATAAATACTGGCCAAAAAAACACTTTAAAAAACTAAAAAGTAAGAAATAAACACTTGATAACTAAACTAAGAAAAAACAAACAAACCAAGAACTAAAGATACAGAAACAGGCAATGCCTTTTCACGCACCGAGTGCCGCGCTACGAGCTTGTAGATCTGCTATTTTTGAAAAATCGTGACATTTTTTTAAAAATATATATTTTTTAAAACTGTTAGGATTTACCGTAGATTTTTTTTAGGAATCGCATCAGGTCTTAATTTTAACAGCTACAAGTAAACTGAGCATTTCACTCTCAGCATTTTCCACTCTACAATTCCAGCCTCCCTTATATACCAGGCGAGACCCACCCACAATTAGTAATTGGCATCATCATCAACTCAAACGCAAACCATGGCCCATGAGTTAGACTACGCAAATACAGATTTTCGGAGCAGACTTGAAATGCATTTCTAGGCATTTATCTATCTACTTACTTACCTTCCCATCCATCCATCCATCCATCCATCCATCCATCCGTCCTTCTATCATTTGTAAGATCGATATTTATTGGACATTTATTTGGTCCAATGACAGCCCTTTACAGTATGACCTCAAACAGTCATCCACCAAAAAAAGCTTTCCAACAATACGGTACAGACCCCATGCAGCACACTTATGCTCAGCCTCCCCGTTGGTAGAGGCTCGAGCTCACCACCGGTTGCATTTGCCACATGATCAAATGGAATCCACCCTATTAGCCGCCTTGCGCTCACTTAGCTTAACGGGCTTGACCCCTAGGGGTGTACACCGCAGCGAAAGCGTGGACGGTGTCATTGTTAGTCCCTCACCATGCGGCAAGCGCTCACCCCCTGTCGGCACGCTGTTAGCCGCCCGCCCGCTAAGAGTAACGCTAAGTGCCTCTGACAGTTCTAATGAATGGAAATGGCTTGGCATCGCACAGGAGGTGGGGGTTAGTGTACATTTTTGTGCTTTTTTCTTTTTCCTTTCCACCCAACAGCTTTTAAAGAGCTTTATTAACCCATTAAGACCGGGAACGCGTCTGTGTCATTTTAACATTTATTTTGGTTATTCAAAAATAGCAGATCTACAAGCTCGTAGCACGGCACCGAGTGCCGTGCTACGAGCTGGTAGATCTGCTATTTTTGAAAAATGGTGAAAATGTGTGCACGTCTTTGAATATATATGTATATTTAAAACGAACATTTGCAACTCAAATCGTATTGCTTCTGGGAGATTCTACAAATGTTTACAGCTTTAAAAAAAAAAACGTATGTCGCTATAATATCGGTGGTTCTCAAACTGTTTCTTGTCAAGGACCACCCAAAATGATTAAGTATTTGGCCGCGGACCTCCATCTCAAAATATGTTGTTACAGGGACCCCTAGAAGCAAAGATTTGACTTTAAAATGTTCGCTTTCAAAAATATATATATTCACAGATTTGCAAACATTTTCACGATTTTTCAAAAATAGCAGATCTACAAGCTCATAGCGTGGCACTCGGTGCCACGCTATGAGCTTGTATATCTGCTATTTTTGAATAACCCAAATCTAAAAATGACACAGATTCTGTCTCGGCCTTAAAGGGTTAAGAACTCTCCGGGACCATGTCAGCGGACCGTGTTCGAGCGTAACTGGTTGAAGCCATTAGATTATTTTCTTTACCTGTTACATCTCTGACACATTGGTCAAAGGGAGCCAGGGTCCATTTTGTACAGTACGTGCGGACATTTGTCGACACAGTAAAATCCTCAGTATTCATTTATATCCATTTGTCCACATGTAAAAAAAATGGACCGGTAAAGGAACACTCCATATTTTACAGTGTACTGTACTGTAACTGTGTGCGACACCTTTAGATGATGTCTTACAGACTTATTGAGGTTTCTTCTGTACTCAGCACTTACTGACCTGCTATTTGGTTGTTGTAACAATGTGTTCAAGGACAAAGTGAGTGAACAAATTGGCAAAAAATATAAATAAAAAAGAATATATTAACCCATTAAGACCTGGAACGCATCTGTGTCATTTTAGATTTCTTTGGCTATTTTTGAAAGATCGTGAACATTTTAGAAAATCTTCGAATATATATATTTTTTAAAGCAAACATTTGTAACTCTGAAAAAAATCACAACCAGTGTGAAGTGGGCGGTGTGTGGTCATCACAACATGACTCACTTTAAAAAAAGGATAATTTACTTTTTTCCATACTGCTATTCATAGGGCTGCACATGTGTCATGTGTTTCGCTAGCCAATCACAGTCCTGAATTTGCAAAGTCAGCCAATCACATTACAGTTAGTGGTGATGACACTAGCTGTAATGTGATTGGCTGACTTTGCAAAAGTATCGATTTGCATTAACAATGGAAGGGTTAGGGGGAATACAAATCTTTTGGTCGGTGTCCAAAACTCACTTATAGGGGGCGGCTACACCGCCCCAAAAACTGTTAGGATTTAGAAGACATTTTGTAGAATCGGCCTCAGGCCTTAATGGGTTAAATGTGGGCACCATGAAGGAACTTGGTCTTCTTTTTTTCTCTGTCACATTTCTATCAAAAATAACAAAAAGGAAAGAATGAAAAAGCGAATAAAGGTCAAGAATAAAGAGAGAAATGTAAAAGGATGAACTTGGATGAGTTCATCCTTCATCCAAGGATGCATGGGTGACTTGCGGCAGCTTCTGTGTTGAGAGAAGGAATACAAATAAAACATTAAAGCATGGGAATAAAAAGGAGAAATTAATTAAATGTTTCAAGAAACCCTTGTATCTTAGCACTGGGAGGTAGCACTAAATTCCTCTTGCCTGCTTAAAGTTTTTAAGCACATGTGAAGCTATCAGGAATTGACATACGGTATCTGAGCACTTATGAATGCAGCCCGATTGGCCCTATAATCCCACTGAAGTCTGCAATCAAACTCACCCTGGTTTTGATCTTCTGAATTACCATCAGCTATTATTGTTGTGCCCCTCGTCCCTCCCCAGGGCTGCACCAATGTTAACATGGGCCTTGGCGCCAGGGGCGTCACGGCCATTCACTGTGCGTACGACGCGACACCCTCACTCTCACAGATCCGTGATTTCATATCCCCCACTTTTTGAAAAAAAATATTTTGTTTTTTTTTAAATAATAAATCGGTAAAATCGGGCAAAAATAAGAATTAAATCACCTAAACCTAACCCTAAAACCGAAATAAAGTAACCAAAACACGAAAAAGAACTAACAAAATCCGCCCCAAAAACGCACAATTTTGAAAATACAAAATTTGTTTACATTTGACAGTTACAAATGTCTTTTCACGATTTTTCAAAAATAGCAGATCTACGAGCTCATAGCGCGGCACTCGGTGCCGCGCTATGAGCTTGTATATCTGCTATTTTTGAATAGCCAAAGTGTAAAATAAGGGGTATAGTCCACCGAAAGTCCATCCCCCCCACCTTCTGAGAGCCTGTGACGTCCCTGGCCTTGGCGCTGGCAAAACGCCTGGCCCCGCGTGCCAAATGAATCTGCCTTCTGCCTCTGCCCTCCGAGCATGCGCTGACATCCAGCAATCATTTGACGTCGGCTGATATGGCTCATGTCGGTTACTCTCAAATTACAGTATAGTGCCAGAATTGTGCGTTTCGCTTGCAAATGAGCTTATAGGATAAAGCACGGTTGTACCGTGTGGAACTGCGTCCAACTGTTGCTCCCTGCATTTGTTTGACCTGTTTATGTATGACCAGGATTCACATTAAGCAGTGGTGGAAAAAGTACTGAAATGTTTTACTTAAGTAAAAGTATCAATACTGCAATGTAAAAGTACTCTGTTACAAGTAAAAGTTCGGAATTCTAAATTTACTTGAGTAAAAGTACAAAAGTATTAAAAATGTACTTAAAGTACCAAAAGTAGAAAGTACTCATTATGCAGAATGTCCCATTTCACAAGTTTTCCGATCTACAAGCTCACTGCTTTTTTCAAATGGCCGAAATGTATAGGGCTGAAGTGATTAATGTACGTTTTGTAATAATAAACTAACTAGTAGCTAAAGTTTTAAAATAATTGCAGTGGAGTAAAAGTACAATATTTGCCTCTGAGATGTAATGGAGTAGAAGTAAAAGTACTGAAAATTGGAAATACTCCAGGAAAGTAAAAGTACCCAAAAAATGTACTTAAGTACAGTACGTGGGTAAATGTACTTAGTTACTTTACACCACTGACATGAAGTATCAGAAACATGTTATTCATCAATTCAAGTAGATACACAGTAGATTAATTGCGACTTCAGACTTGATAACAGAAACCCAATGCAAACTGGCATGTGCAGCAGCAACAGAAGTCACATTTGGGGAACCCTGAAATGTTTATTGACTAGAGTTCATGCTTACTCTGCTTATTCTGATATCATATCACACTTGTAAAGTCACTCTGGATAAGAGTGTCTGCTAAATATAGTAAATTGAAGCACACCCTCATAAAGGTGTTAGTGAACTCTGGTTACACTTCCATGAACCTCTCTACTGGTGGTTCTTCTAGAAACCCTTTCTATAAACACTTGAGGATTCCTACATTTTATTTATCTCTTTGGATCTCAGATGAGTTAGAGTGCTTTTTTTTTTTACCAACAAGTTTCTCAATGGAATTGCAGAACTCGCTACATTATCTTATTAGCCAGCTTCCAGAGGTGGAAAAAGTACTCAGATATTTTACTTAAGTAAAAGTATCAATACTGCAATATAGAAATACTCCCTTACAAGTAAAAGTCCAGAATTAAAAATTTACTTGAGTAAAAGCACAAAAGTATTGGTATCAAAATGGTACTTAACGTACCAAAAGTACAGTACTAAAATGTTTGAAAATAGCAAATCTACGAGCTTGTGAGCTTGTAGATCGGCTATAGCCTAGGTATAAATTAGGGCTATAAAGTGGTTAATGTATGTTTTGTAATACAATAATTGATAATTGCAAAGTAACTAGTAACTAAAGTTAAAAAAGTACAATATTCGCCTCTGAGATGTAGTGGAGTAGAAGTAAAAGTACTGAAAATTGGAAATGCTCCAGTAAAGTAAAAAATACCTCATAATTGTACTTAAGTACAGTATTGAGTACATGTACTTAATTACTTTACACCACTGCCAGCTTCTTAGCACTATGTTAACTCTAGGCCCACCGTGGGCATCAAACCACCTGCATAATGTCTTCCCCAGCTGGTAGGAGGAGGTCAGTACAAGGCCAAACCCCCTCAATCCCACCCCTGTCCCTCTGACAATAGAGACATGCTGCCAAGTTGTACTTTAATCTGCCTGTGGTGCTGCTGCTGCTGCTGCCACTCTACACTTTATATTCACAGCAGCCATATTATGAAGACATTCACAGGTGTTACCAATGATACTAATGAAGGCTCTGTTCCATTCTGGTCAAACAGAGTCAGGGTGCTGATATTGTGCATATCTACAGTTGGGGTCCAGGGACCCTCATGGGCTTCCAAATTGCCCCTTACAGGTGTGTAACTCTGACAGTGTACAAATGGAACCAAATGGTTCCATTTGGTTCCATTTGTACACTCTTCAGAGTTATGGGGGTCGTGGAAACCACTGTGCTAGACTAAATGGAACAGAGCCTTCATTAGTATCATTGGTAACACCTGTGAATGAAGTGATAATGTGGCTGCTGTGAATAGAGCCTATAGCCTTACTCTACTACTGGCATTATTCTATGGTTGATGACCATATTCTAGCCTTGTTACTTATTATTTACAGTGTCCTCATGATGGTGTGTACAGCAGTAACCCATGTTAAAATAGGTAGGCGACTTATTCGGAAAGGGATAAAATTGTGATCAGATATTGTGTGGCACTCAGTCAAGTCAGCGTTCATTTTACTCTGAGAGTGTAAACATTGACACGTAAGGGAAGGGTGTTGTTGCGTAGGCAGCTGGCTCCATGCCCATGGGGGCATTAGCTCTAAAATAGAGCCAACACAGTATTACAACACTAAATACACAAGTTAATCTGCCAGAATAAGGCCAATGTTAAGTACCGTAAAATGTGACCATACAGTATATCCATGTCTAGGTCTTCACCAGGGTCGTCTGGGGGTATTCACTCGTGGGCTCAGGGTCATCTGGGGGTATTCACTGGTGGGCTCAGGGTCATCTGGGGGTATTCACTGGTGGGCTTGATTGCTGTAGTGCATGTGCATTTTTAAGAACAGCACATGTGTGCCTATTGTTCCAGCACACAGCACAAGCACATCTCTCATCACTTCAGCTCCACAAGCGTTACGCTAAATTTGGTGCAAACATCACATTTCAGCGTCAGGTTTACGTTTAATTGCACGCTGTTATTAAAATAAAGCGCGTCTGTTTATCGTCAGCTGCACTGAGTGCTGTGTGTGCCAACCAGCTGGGTAAACCATCGTTCCCTCCTCACCAGTCTGTTCTTCAAAATGTTTTTGTATAAAGGCTGTTTTAATGCCAAGTGTGAGAAGTACAATGATTTGCCATGGGGATCTGTTTCACAGTCCATTGTGTTCATTTATAACTTAAAATTCACATACATTTTTGAAGATTTAAAAAGAGTTTACACGTTGAAGCCTGGAAATAGGCCTACATTTTCACCGCTCAAAACATATTTTTCTATTACCGTACTTTATCCAGTATACAGTATAAGAAACATTTTAGATTTCGGCTTTTACCAAAAGGTCCCTGATTACAACATATCAAATGGAAAACGAAATACATTACATATGGTGGACAGTGGAATGTATTCATGAAGAAGCCTTCACTAGCCCAGTTGTGTGATTGTTGACCCAGTCAGTCAGTACAGGTTGAAGGTCTAAATACAGTGGCACAGTTCAAGACCTGCGCGCTACGATGCATAACCTGACCTCTGCAGGCAGTGTGTGTGCACGTGTGCGGATAATTGAGAGAGAGAGAGAGAGAGAGAGAGAGAGAGAGAGAGAGAGAGTGTGTGTGTGTGTTCCCACAGTACAGGTATACTGTACAAGTGATGGCTTAACAGACAAGTTACACAGGGCCTTAATCCTATTGGATAAGTAGTGAGGGCTTGGCTCTGCCTCTATGTTTGCCCTGTGCAGTGAGATTGGAAGCTTGAGCTGTTAAGGGACACTCACACCGAAAAGTTTTTTTATCCCTGTATGTCGCCATATCGCCAAGTCACTGTCGCCAAAACCAAAAAAGCACTCGCACCATACAGCGACGACTGGGGCGTGGATTACTTTTCTTTGCATCCAGGCTCCATGCGGCTTTATTTTTGAGGAAGTGGAGAGATGAGGAGTGTGGAAGCGATCAATTAAATATGACTTATTCAGTACCTACAACCAAAAATGGTTTCTGATACTGTATGTGAGAAATAGACCACGCTTTTGCCCAATATTGATTGAATTCGCATAAGCATGCTGTACACCTACAGCATTTTAATATTCCGCTGTCATTGCATGTTGACTTATATGATATACCGTACGTTACAGTTTATTTTCTTACGTATGTATAACAAAATCAACGTGTGGAAACATGTAGTGAATTGGATACGTGATAGTTTTAAATAAAGTAGCTATTACACTTCTTAAGATAAATTGGAGGCCAATCTAGAGTGTCCTCCCTGGATTACACTGTGAGAGTTAGTTGTTTTGAAGTTTATAAATTATTTGTATATATAACTTTGCGTTGGCCTTACTTCAATTAATTAATTATTGGAATATTGGATCAGGAATGCGACAAAAACAAAGTCCTTTTTGGTGTGAGCTGCTCCTTTAAAGATAACTTTCTGTTATCATACGTTTGTCTGTGGTTTGCTGGTCAGTCGGCACTGTATTCCCTTCACTGCCGAGCCCCCCCCCCCCACACACACACACACACACACAGACACTCACACCCACCCACACCCCCAGCTCCCTGTGGCAAGGCTTGTGTGGTTTGGCCCAATCTCCCCCTCTGTAATTGATAGCGATCTGTTTGCTAATGATCGGTGGCAGCCAGTGGGCCATAACTACAAATGAAGTCATGTGGGATATGGCTATAGTGGCCTTCTCCCTCCTCTTCTCTCCTCTTCCTCCCTCTCTTCTCTTGTCTTTCTTTTTTTCTCCGCATGTGTGTGTGTGTGTGTGTGTGTGTGTGTGTGTGTGCGTGCGTGCTGGTGGGTGGGTGGCTGGCTGTGTGTGTGTGTGTATGGGTGTGTACTTGTGTGTATGTGTGCATTTGGCTGGAAGCCAGCTAGCATATGGCACGAGTGCCTGCGACGGTTGTTTCATTGGAAAAGGTTTGAATGTCTTCCTCCTCGGAGGATCAGATTAAGCTGTGATTTTATCACGGAGGAGGAGTCTTCTTTCCACATGATTTCCTTGTAAATGCACCATGTCGTTCACTGAGTAGTTCACGCGTCAGACGGAAGGCTTGACTGACAGAGCTGCAGCGCAAACGTAACCACCGCCGTGGTTTGAATCCGCAATATAGGCTCTATGCACAGCAGCCATATTGGAAAGACATTGGGCCTCTTCTTACTGCCTTCACAGGTGTTACCAATGATACTAATGAAGGCTCTGTTCCATTCTGGTCAAACAGGGTCAGGGTGCTGATATTGTGCGTGTTGACGACTCACTGGAAACACTCTGCTACACCAGTGGGTCTCAAAGTGTGGCCCAGGGACCCTCATGGTTCCTTGAGGGGGTTCCTATTTTGGCCTCTTACGGGTGTGTAACTCTGAGAGTGTACAAATGGAACCAAATGGACCCGTAAGGGTCCATTTGGTTGCATTTGTACACGCTCAGAGTTATGGGGGTCTTTGAAATTAAAAGGTTTGAGAACCACTGTGCTACACTAAATGGAACAGAGCATTCAATAAGAATCATTGGTAACACCTGTGAAGGAAGTAAGGAAGAGGCCCCATTTCTTTCCAATATGGCTGCTGTGCATAGAGCCTATTGTGCGTCCGACTTGGGCCGGTCGCTCCAACAAACTCAATTGGCCGTGCTGGGGAGGGTCGCTGTGTTAGCGACTCCTACACAAGTTGGTTGTCTGTTCAGCAGGGAGAAGAACTACCTCAGATAATCCATCCACCCATTGCTAGTGTGTGCCTCCACATGCTCTTACATCCTCCCGGGGAAACTCCTCACTGCCAGGTGGAAAGAAGCGGAAGTCTTTTCTTTCACTGATAATTGTAGCTAGATTTACATACTGTCCCAAATGACAAAACGTTTTTCTTTTTGTGGTCAATGTAATGCTTTTTGCAGCTTACAACATAGCACCAAATGCAACCGATATTTTTTTGTTTTTCCTTAAAGTAAATGGAGAAGTCACTGCCATTGTTTTTCCATACACAGATTGACAGCGGGAAAACTGGGAGGGACACAGACCGTAGGACAGCTGAGACAGACAGCGGGAACGCTGAGAGAGAGACAGATAGTAGGACAGCTGTGCTTGTGACAGGGGTCCATGCGGTTATGGATGTGAAAATGCATTTTGAATAACATTTCAGTGTTTTGATGCAATGCTTATTCAACGCACTCTCACTCTCACGCCTTCAAACGGGTGACGGATTTGACCACTATGACCACTAGTTGTTTCGGGGGTACCCGCGACGTCGCATGCTGACGGGGGTCATGATGATTTACGAGTTCCAGTGGTGTAAAGTAACTAAGTACATTTACTCAACTACTGTACTGAAGTACCATTTTGTGGTACTTTTACTTTACTGGAGTATTTCCAATTGTCTATACTTTTACTTCTTTAAGTACATTTTGATACCAATACTTTTGTACTTTAACTTACATTTTGAATTCCAGACTTTTACTTGTAACAGAACTTCTACATTGCAGTATTGATACTTTTAAAGTAGTAAAACATTAACAGGCTTTATCCATCCCATCTCTGGAGCTACGCATACAGTGTCCATGTGACCCAACCTAGAGCCAACTGCCCCGTCTCCACCACAGCTTACCGTGCCCGTCTCTGAAAAATACAAATGAATAAAGAAATACAAAGTTGGGGGGTGAATGGACTGTGCGCTCTCTTTTAATAGGACATAGTTCATGTTCGTTTCATGATAGCAAAGTTTGTTTGATGATAGCTTCCATTACGGGATGATAGAGGGAGCAGCTGTCCTGTTCTGGTATAGGTCAGTCTGGAGGGAGCCATTCTCTCTGCATAGACGTGGATGTGTCGACAGGAGAGGACCTCAAGGGAATGGATGGGTGTATGTATGTGCGCACGTATGTGTGTGTGTGTGTGTGTGTGTGTGTGTGTGTGTGTGTGTGTGTGTGTGTGTGTGTGTGTGTGTGTGTGTGCGTGTGCGTGTGTGTGTGTTTGAAAGGAAAAGAGGCAGCAAGAGTTTTGTGTTCATAGCAGTGAATGCATGTGTGTGCGAGTATGTGTGTATGTAAGAGGATGAGTGTGTGTGTGTGTGTGTGTGTGTGTGTGTGTGTGTGTGTGTGTGTGTGTGTGTAAGAGAGAGAGAGAGAGAGAGAGAGAGAGTGCGTCTTCAGGAGAGAGTGTGTGTAAGAGACAAAATGCTTGTGTGCGTGCATGCGTGGGTGCGTGCGTGCAAACGTGTGAAATGGTAACGGGTCCACAGGCAACCATCGTCTTCCCCTCAGCTGTGTGAGCGCTCCTGTCAGCGATTCCCCCCAGACCCCCCCCCCCCCCCCCCCCCCCCCGTTCCACACCACCCCCCATGCCCATGACCCCTTCACCCCTAACCCTCTCCCTCCTCTTCTGGCCTCAGTGACCTCCTAACCAACACCCCTACCCCCACGACCTGACCCACCGCAAAACAACGGCTCGTATTGTGTCTGAACTGCAAGTTGTGCTGTCCGACCGCGCGCGCGCGCGCGTGTGTGCGTGTGTGCGCGTGTGCGCGTGTGTGCGTGTGTGCGTGTGTGTGTGTACGTGCTCAGGGTAAAGTTTCATATATCATGGCTAAAATGGAAACAGCCGCTTTGGTTTTGAACCTGTGGTTTAGGAAATGCATGCATTGAACAAAGAGTGACAGCAGACTGGATGTAACGTCTGTCGTCTGGTATGGAACATTTGATTCTAATATCTTGAAAATCAAGACCATCACTATCATGACTTTTATTCCATAAGTATAATAATAATCAACTTTCTTATTACGTCACATAAAATGAAATGGAATAAAAAAAAAAATACATATCATTGCAAGATTTTATTTTATTTTCTGATCCCGCTAGAGACAGAAAAGGAGAGAGAAAAAAGTGAATAGATAAATGTATAAGGTCATTACACCGATGTATTTGCAAAGACAGAGACATGGGCAGTCAGTTCCTAATTGTCCCTTTGTGTATTTGTCTTTTATTGAGATAGTTTAGTGAGAAAGATGAGAGAGCT
>NC_139943.1:48351473-48356473 GCF_963454915.1 Gymnoscopelus microlampas | reverse complement strand
CCTTAATAAATTATAATTGCCCTTCTATAACTAAAGCAAAACATTTAAAACACCTTAAATATTGTATTCATTTTAGAAACGGTTCATCTTTTACTCAAGAGGGGCCATGCTCGTCGCAAGTTGATGATGTCATTTGTCCATGTGTGGTCTAGCCCTATGGAATATATGGAATGCATGTGCAAAAAAACATATTTAAAATATTGATTTGATGCTCATATTAACCTTAGGAAGTATTAAGTTGTTTTTTATTTTCCCATGCATTCCATAAATTTCATAGAGCTTGATCACACATGGGCAAATGACATCATCAACTTGCGACGGGCATTGCCCCGATTGAGTGAAAGATGAACTATTTCTAAAATAGATAAAATATGGAGGACAATTATAACGTATTAAGGCATATTTAGCTTATTAGCCAGGGATCCTTTTACGTAACCACACAACAGTGAACATGAACAAATGAGTGAATTATTACAGTGAATGATGGATAGGAACAGTTAATAACAAAATATGATGATATATTTATCCCTGTCTTCTTTATTTCTGTTTGTAGAGTCATCCTGTGTGGAGCGTCTTCTGTCTAAGGACTGGAAGGACAGGATGGATTGCCTCAACGCAAACGAGCTGCTTGAAGAGGTCAAAGGTGAGAAATACAAAAAAAAGGTCTTCAGATCAAGCATCGTGTGACACTGTGCAACGGTGTGGGGGATTATTGATACTACTATTACTTAATCCACTTAATGCTTAATCACTTAAACCCTCTATTCTTAGTCAAACTGACCTGAGTCGCAACTGTAATTGGACCACTCATTTTATTCCACAAGCTTTGTTTGGCTAATGTTCCCCCCAGAATAGATGCTGGTGTTCAATGGGTAATTAGTCCACCTGGCCCCAAAAAGGGGACACAAGCATGTAGAGTTCATTACAAAATGTTTGTGACTGTGTGTGTTTGTGTGTGTTTTTCAATGTGTGCAAGAGAGCGAGAGAAAGAAGTAACCTGTGTCATTTTTTGATTTCTTTGGCTATTCAAAAATAGCAGATCTACAAGCTCATAGTGCGGCACTCAGTGCTGCGCTATGAAAAATCGTGACATTTTTTGCAAATCTTTGAATATATACATACAGTATATATATATCTTTTTAAGCAAACATTTTTAACTCAAATCTTTGCTTCTGGGGGATTTTTGAAAAAATGCATGTTGCTATATATATCAGTGGTTCTCAAACGTTTTCATGTCATGGACCCCTAAAATTATATGTATTCGGCCGGCGTGGACCCCCTTCTGAAAATGTTTTGTTACAGGGACCCCCAGAGGCAAAGATTTGAGTTAAAAATGTATAATATTCAAAGATTTGCACACATTTTCACAACTTTGTTTTGCGCAGCGAGTGCCGCTCTATGAGCTTGTAGATCTGCTATTTTTGAATAGCCAAAGAAATATAAAGTGACACCGATGCGTTCCTGGTCCTAATGGGTTAAAGTCCAAAAAAAGACATGGTAATATTTTTACCGTATGTTCTTAACAACCAACATGCACACACACACACACACACACACACATGCACGCAGGCCAGCAGTTGCTTTGGAGGGTTCAGGTTCCATCCTCGGCTCTTCCTGCGGCTTTGTGTCAAGTGTCCTTGAGCAAGACCATGGCCTTGAACCCCTAACTGCTAGTGGGGTACTTTACATGGCCGTGTGTGTGTGTGTGTGTGTGTGTGTGTGCGTGTGCGTGTGTGCGTGTGTGTGTGTGTGCGTGCGTGCGTGCGTGCGTGCGTGCGTGCGCGCGTGCGCGCGTGTGAATGTAATGCACATTGTAAAGCGCTCTTGTAAAGCGCGCTGGTATGAAGGAGCTATAGAATTGCAGACCGTTTACTATACAAATGCAGACCATTTATGTACACACGAAGAAAGCACGCACACACACACACACAAATGTGAATACGAGCGGCGTAAACAATTGAAGCTCCTCGTCCCGGAGAGAGGCGCCATAACTCTGACAGTTGTATACCACAGCATATGACAGCAGAAGACTAAAGGCGCGCCATGTCTGCTGTTCAGCGCTGCCAGAGCCAATCAACCTGTTTTAAACCTCCACAGGTTGTAATTGTAACTTTGATTAAGGGTCTGTGTAAAAAAAGAGAGGCTGCTCGCCGGCGCTCAAATACTGTATATGTGTATATATATATATATATATTTTGTGTGCATCAGCAATATTATTTATGAAGGCATAAATTGTAAGGTGGTTTGCAAATGTGCCCCCAGTATTCAGAGATGGAAATTGGACGGCACGGGAGTGGAGGGCAGCTGGATTAACCCATTAAGACTGGGAACGCATCTGTGTCATTTTAAGATGTCTTTGGCTATTCAAAAATAGCAGATATACAAGCTCATAGCGCGGCACCAAGTGCCACGCTATGAGCTTGTAGATCTGCTATTTTTTTTTTTAAATCGTGAACTTTAAGTGCAAATCTTTGAATATATATTTTTTAAACCAACATTTGTAACTCAAATCTTTGCTTCTGGGGGATTCTATAATGTCTTCTAAATCAGTTTTTGCGTTCAGATGCGTTCCCTGGTTTTGACGGGTTAACAGAGTTCAATTCTCTCATTTGTGGGGTGTATTTGCTGTGTCAGACCTCACAACACGGATGTCTTGATCCAGTGGGATCAAGATCAAGATGTTGATCCTGTAAGCCTGAGTGCTGACTGTAAAGCAGAGGAATATCGCACTGGGTTTGTGTATGCATGGCCATACACTGTATGTTCATGTTACCAGCCAGCCAGCTATAAAATCAACAGGGTAACAGGAGAGGCGCAGTAGCAAGATAGATGAAGTAGATCAGTGGTTCCCAACCTTTTCAGGCCATGACCCCCCCAAATAATCGCATTTGAACTGGGGACGCCCACCTACCACCCTGACAAGCACTTGGAATTGTAGGAGTTGAGGCGTTACATTTAGTTTGACTCGGTTCCACAGATAAATATTGTGAAATAGCAATTGTCACTTTCACTGTCATTCTGGGGACCCCCCCCAGCTCAAAACACGTCGCGGCCAATTCTAAAAACGCTTTCTAAACCCTGACCTAAGTTATCTGAAAAACGTATGAAATAAGCAAATAATGTTGCCATAATGTTTATAGCAACAACTACACACAGAAGTGTTCCCGGTTTGAAAAGTATAACAACGTATAGACGGGTTTCCTGTTAGTAAACATGAGAGGATATGACCGCGCAGAGGAGGGGTAAGCCTATAGAGGGCGCCATTACCCGCAGCAGCTCTGGTCAAATGTCCATTCATAAAAGAAATGATCTTCACCGGGTTTAATGAAAGTACATTAAATTATGCAGTTTGTAATACCTTGTTTACTCAATAAAAATGATTTGTCGGAAGTTGGATCTGTTTGTATATAATAGCAGCATTATGCCTATTATGCCTATAATAGCAGAATTATGGCTATCTAACTCCCGAACACAACAACAGAGTGAACGGCGCAACAATTCGTTTCCCCCGAGCATGCGCAGATTGCGCATTCTGCTCTGTGATGACGTCGCGCGGAAATCCGTCTATAGGTTGTTCCAGGCCAGTGGGTTAAACCCTATACTCCGTCTTGGCCCCCTCATTCTTTCCTCTCCATCTCTTCACACCAAATCTCTTCACTGAAAATAGCCTGTCGATTCTCCTAATGTTCCCCTACTTTCACTAAATGTTTGCCTAGCATGCCCGGAATAGGGACACTATAGGGTTCATCTGTTTAAGGGTGTATGTATGTTGATGGGAGTTGTTGAGGCTGTCTTTCTTTCTTTCTTTCTTTCTTTCTTTCTTTCTTTCTTTCTTTCTTTCTTTCTTTCTTACTTTCTTACTTTCTTACTTTCTTACTTACTTTCTTACTTTCTTTCTGGTTGTCTGTATGTCTTCTATGTGTAGATTCACTTGTTTTGACACATTGTGGCAGTCATGTTTGTTGTGGTGGTGTGAGATGACAGTGAGGTGGCGGGTATCAGGCAGCTTGTTGTTTTGTGACACCGAGGAGGGAGTTTAGTAATCCAGAGGAATGGGGGTCTGGCACGTACACAGAAACACACACACACACACACACGCACACGCACACGCACACGCACACGCACACGCACACACGCACACACACACACACACACACACAGTTATAATAGAAATTCCACATAGCACTTGTCAATAAAACTAAACAAGTTTTGCTTCAACTAAACAGTTTGATATGAAACGTGGACTCATGGATATTTTAAATACAATGGTCAACTAGTTGTTGTAAATGTGAAATGAATCAATACTGAGCAACTGAATGACATTTCTCACCTAAAATGTTATGTAATTTGTGATATGTAAAATGTGGTATATACCTGTTCCAGGTCCAGGTCCACCTTTCTAGCTCATAATTACGTGGATTATATACGAATCATAGAGCAATTACTTTCTGTAGGTTTGACTATGAGCATGTGTGCGTGTGTGCGTGCGTGCGTGCGTGCGTGCGTGCGTGCGTGCGAGCGAGCGAGAGAGAGAGAGAGAGAGGGAGGGCACCTGATTCGAGAGAGAGAGACTGTACATCTGTACGTGTGTGTGGGGGGTGTTTGTGTGTGTTCGTCTGTATGTTCGTCTGTATGTTCGTCTGTGTGTGTGTGTGTGTGTGTGTGTGTGTGTGTGTGTGTGTGTGTGTGTGTGTGTGTGTGTGTGTGTGTGTGTGTGTGTGTGTGTGTGTGTGTGTGTGTGTGTGTGTGTGTGTGTGTGTGTGTGTGTGTGTGTGTGTGTGTGTGAGGGGGGGCTTGGTGGAAGACTGAGTATCAGGTAACAGGTAGTTGCTGTGGTATCTAAAATCTATTTTGTTAAACGTTTTAGTATGCCACTTTTGATGTATACAGTACCAGTGGTGTTAACTCTTCTGTAATATCCTATATGGATATTGGCTTGCTGTAAACAAATTCATGGGAAAAGGTACATGGCTGGGAATCCCTGGCATGCATCAGCGTCT
>NC_139943.1:48336473-48346473 GCF_963454915.1 Gymnoscopelus microlampas | reverse complement strand
AATGCCCCGCAGACAGAGTCAGAGTGGATCTTTGCCTTTAATGAAATATGACATGTGCTCAAATGGGGGCGACGCCTCCCATTCAACAGCCTGTAATTACATTTCAGAATAAATATACTAAACGACGGCTCACAAAAAAAAAGAAAAGAAAAGAAAGAGAATAAAGCAGCTGCGTTGCATTTATTTATTTTATTTTTTTACTCTGCAGCTCTAGAATGGGGCAGGGGCCAATCATAACGCTCGGTTAATGACCTCAGGTGATTGGCTGTGCACGGATGTCCATCATCTCTTTCTCATCTGGATTGGTATTATAGATCAGTGGTCCCCCCGAATTAACACTTTTTAGCATGTGGACCCCCATTTGAAAAGATATGCCAGGGACCCCCATAAGAGAAGATTTTTACGGCTCCTCTAGCAATGATTCTCAACCATTTTAATTTCAAGGACCCCCCAGTTTGACATGCATTTGGCTGTGGACCCCCATTTAATGACATTTCTATCTCTGGGACCCCCATTTATATTGTAAAATCTAACTCTGAGAGTGTACAAATGAACCAAATGGTTAGGGTCCACTTGGTTCCATTTGTACACTCTCAGAGTTACAGCCCGGTATCCATCATTTAGCTGGGGGCCCCCTGGAACTCCCTCTAGGACCCCTGGGGGTCGCAGGACCCCACTTTGAGAACCAATGTTATAGATGGCATGTGTTACGATATAGATGCCGCGTGTAGGTGTGTGTGTGACGCGTGTGTGTGTGTGTGTGTGTGTGTGTGTGTGTGTGTGTGTGTGTGTGTGTGTGTGTGTGTGTGTGTGTGTGTGTGTGTGTGTGTGTGTGTGTGTGTGTGTGTGTGTGTGTGTGTGTGTGTGTGTGTGTGTGTGTGTGTAATACGAAGGCGGGTGAGCGTATAGCATTTTAGAAAACATGTCAATCTTAGAGGATTGGGTGTCAATCAAGAGCTTTGTTCAGGAGCTCTTGGCTGCTCTTAACAGTGTGAATGTGTATGTATCATCTTTCATGTTGAAACAGTCGCTCCTCAACGTACCTATTGTCAGAGATAAACATCTGGGGGCGGCGGGGAGGGGGGGGTCATCATGGGTCATACCTTGCTTCTCCTCCTCCCCTAACATTTTGAATTCACGTGCACTACATTTTTACATGTCATCATGATTTGTGTGCATGGGAACTCATTTTAAACAAACTTAGTGCTTTATGAGTTATCCAGTTTAGTAGACCTTGTATTGTGAATTGTACTTCCACGTACTGTTTCTCATGTCTTACTAAATAAAGTGCATCAATCGTTTTTTTATATATACATGTATTTTTATATATACAGTATACTGTATGTATATTTTTTGGGGGGCTTTTCTGCCTTTATTGATAGTGTAAGTGGAGATGGACAGGAAACGGGGAGAGAGAGATGGGGAGAGACATGCAGCAAAGATCGTCGGGAACGGGACTCGAACCCTGTAATGCGCTGTCTGTCAGGCTACATTAGAGCCCAAGTGCCCAATCATATTCTAATTCTTAACAACATTAACCCTGCAGGAATCCCTATTTTTGGCAAATGTTCATAAATGTTCGAAAATTTACACATAATGCAACGTATTATGAGATTGTCGATCTACCAATTTCTTTTCCGTAAATCACCGAAAATCACCGAAAATAGCTACAAGCTCACAACACGTTGTATGAATTAGGTTTACTAGACCAGACGCAGACGAAAGTAGTTACAAACTTGGGGTTATTGCACATCCTGTCGCGCGGTTTCTCCCCCGCGCGCGTCCCGCCGTGGAGGATATGATATTTGTTGTGTTAGAATAAATGCTAAATAGCTCTATATTCTGATAGTAAAAATTGCTGAATGTTTGTTCAGTATACAGACTACAGTAAAGTGAAGACAATTAGCAGACAATATTGGAACTGTAACAATTTAAAATGTAAGCTGGTAAATGGGTGCTCTCTCCTGAGTGGATGACATGAAAATGCATTTTCTGTTTACTAAAAAGCTGGAGCGACAAGGAGACCACTCTTACTGAACAGGTCTACGCTCTCACAATGATTACTGATCAGAATACGGAGCTTAAACTTTTTTAACACAACACTTTTTGTTTTACCGCCAAAACATCACTTAATGTACTGTACATATAATGCTCCAGTCCCACAAACTGTCATGCTATAACTCACAGCTTGCTAACAGCTTGCTATAAATAACTCACAGCTTGCTATAAAACTGTTACTTTTTAGGATTCAAACTAAAAAATACCAAAAGTAGCAGATCTACAAGCTCAAAACGCGTCGCTTTGTGCTGCGTTTCGAGCTTGCGGATCTGCTACTTTGCTTTGCTTTTGTGTGACGCTGTACTGTGATCAAGTAGGGCATTAATTTACGAAAAAAACACAAAAAGTTGGAACATGGAGATAGGAGGTTTCTGCCTGACAGCGACAATATGTAACCATTCTCTTACCTCTTACTGTAACCTCTCTTTCATCTCTCTCTCTTGATGGATCCCCCCGCTCCTCCTAAAAGCTAACTCAGTGGCGTGCTTGTTTCGGCAACTCATGCTGCCACTTGAGGGTGGAGTTCGTATACAGTACCTTTCTCTCACCTTATCGTCCTTGCATGATAAATATCATTAGAGTACCTGATCCTCCTGTTACTGTAATCTAACAATGAGAAATGTTATTTATTGTGTAAATATGCATATGTGTCAAGTCAGAGGCTTCAGCTTCTCTTATCCGTGCAACAAATAGAATGTGTAATGAGTCTTATCAAACGCCATGACTGATTGATTGATTGATGTACTTTATTTAGTAAAGTATGACTCACCACCTCTATTTGCGTGTGTGTGTGTGTGTGTGTGTGTGTGTGTGTGTGTGTGTGTGTGCGTGTGCGTGTTCAGATTTCCAGACAACAGCAGCAGTTGCTGCAGCAGCAACATAAGATCAACATTCTCCAACAGCAGATCCAGGTTAGTGGAAACCCACAAATATATGTATGCATTGCACGCGCACGCGCACACGCACACGCACAACCATACAAACACAACACACACACACACACACACACACACACACACACACACACACACACACACACACACACACACACACACACACACACACACACACACACACACACACACACACACACACACACACACACACACACACACACACACACACACAGGTTGACATTAATAACATCTTACCCATTTCATTCATTCTTTACATTTTTGCACTGACTCCTCCCACCCTTTTCTGTCTGTCTGTCTGTCTGTCTGTCTGTCTGTCTGTCTGTCTGTCTGTCTGTCTGTCTGTCTGTCTGTCTGTCTGTCTCTCTCTCTCTCTCTCTCTCTCTCTCTCTCTCTCTTTATCTCTCTCTCTCACACACACACACACACACACACACACACACACACACACACACACACACACACACACACACACACACACACACACACACACACACACACACACACACACACACACACACACACACACACACACACACACACACACCTGTTGCCAGTTCCATGCTGCAGTGTAACGGTTGATATTCCTCCATTTTGCACGTGTCTCATCACTACTGAGTCAGGTGTGATTGAAGAGAGCCAATAATATGAGGGGTCGTGACCTTTCGGTTTACCTGCACCCGCTACTGAAAGATGAAAGACACACCTCACTGATGGAGGATGATATGTATTCAGATAAACACATGTGCGATTGGGCACACACGCACACATGGCATGCACACACGCACACGCACACGCACACGCACACGCACGCACACACGCACACACGCACACACGCACACACACAGTGTATGCACAGTAATTGCCTCAGTGATGGCGGGATCATTTGCTGTTGCATTGATCACTCTCTTTGTCGATATGGGAGCATCCCCTGGGCCTCTCCACCTACAGTTTACTCTCTGTCCACTCGTCTATTAATCAGCCTTCCTCCTTCCCTCTTTAAGGGGATACATACTTCGAATCAGTGTTGATTTCGTCGACTAAAACTATGACGAAACATTGTCCGTCGACTACCTTTTTTCACTTACGAAAACAAAATAAAAACGAAATAAAAACTAAGCTATAACGACTAAAACTATGACTAAATAAACGTCAACAAATAAAAACGACTAAAATGTTTGGGAGGGACTAGTGTAGAAGAGATCCAGTGGAACTACAGACAATTCATCATTGGTGCGCGCGGGTGTCACAGACAAAAAATAGCCGATCTACAAGCTCACCTGCGACGCGTGGTGAGCTTGTAGACCGGCTATTTTCGGCATGCAGCCGAGTGAAGCCAAGTGAAAATAATTTCCATGGCATCACGGCCCGCCCCAATTTGTTTTTACTAAACTCTTATGATATTTAGCCTAGACTAAAAGTAAAACATTTCAGGTGACTAAAATATGACTAAAACTAAACAGACTTTTATTCAAAAGACTATGACTAAAACGAAATCGAAACGTGCTGTCAAAATCAACACTGCTTCGAATACTATATATTCGTAAACACATTTCACAATCTCCTTTCTACACATACGCAGTCACCAAGACTTAAATTAACACCAGCCACCAGTCAAAATGCTGTTAATTTTACGAGCCGCACAGTTTAGTCTATACTAAAAACTACTTTGGCTGTATCCATTAAGCTGAATCCGCCAACCACTGGGACTGGTTGATGAGAAGGCGCGTTTTTCATGCTGCGATAAACCAACCCAGAGAACAAAGGAAGGACCTCTCCGTGCTCCTCCAAGCCCAGGACGAGCACGCTCTGGCTTGGGGTTCGGCGATGAGCCACAGCCCCCTGGCCTGGAGCCTTTGGATCTCTGTGTGCTGCAGAGGCGTCGTGCGGTTAACAAGGGCTCACAGAGGGTTTGTTTTATGGCGGCTCCACCCCTCGGTTCTTAATAAAGCTTGGATCGGACTTCATTAGGCCCCGGGGCCCGGAGGGAGACCGGGGCCGTAAAAACTAAGCTCAGTGTTAGAACTGGTTCCACATTGTGTGGAATTGGTGTACTGTTGGATTGTGTATATATACACTGTCGAGAGCGATGGGATTACGTGGTCGGGGATTCTGAAAGTGGGGTGTTCTCATACAGAAGTTGAATGTTTTTTAACTTGTTTTTTTTGCACAGCTGAAAGCCTACATTTTTTTTTTACATTTTTTGTTTACATTATTTATTTCTTTACTAACAGCTTTATTTAGTGCTCGAACAAAGGTTTGCAATTTGTTTTAACACTCACTTTTTCAATAGTCACTCTGTGAAGATAAAACTAATCTGGGTCTGAAGGCTGCATAGCCTACTATATTGATGGCTTACAGAGTTTCACAGTACACACACACTATGCTATTACAGAGATTTCAAACTGGCCTTGAAACATATGTTTATACAATACAGTGTAGCTACAAAATTGTCTTTTTCAATTCACACAAAGTCTTAAGAATGAATTTGAAGAATTTGTTTTAAAAGCGTGTTTTTGTTTATTTGTTTATCTATTAGGATCCCCATCAGCTGTGCCCTCTAATGTACAGCTAGTCTTCCTGGGGTCCACACCCGTGTATGGTTACGTTAACTCATGTTAATGAGGTATTGTTTCATTACGCCAAAGTGTGTTTGAAACATTTGTTTTATGAATAAATATTTACCTATCCTTTTCATACTCGGCTAACGGACATAATTAGTAATGAGCAAACTTGCAATACATCACCAAAATGTGTACTTAACATGAATAGTGAAACACATGCCCTTAATACAGTTAATACACACAACTGTGGCGTTAGGGCACACATGATGCAAGGCATGTGCACACACAACGCACCCGCACACGCACACACGCACGCGTGCACGCGCACACGCACACGCACACGCACACGCACACGCACACGCACACGCACACGCACTCGTGTCACAAATAGGCGCACATACGTACTGTACATCGGTACATATGCATGCATACCCACCACACAAAGGCACACACACAATAAACACACATATAAGCACACAAACAATAGTTTTGTTTGGCTAACGGCTCCAACCGTTCAGTAATGAGTTTGGAGTGCTCTGTAGATCATACAGCAGCTCACAGCATTATGGCCTAGCTCCAGGCCTTACTCGCTGGGATGGGGGCCTTGTTTACGCTGCATGCTTGGCCCTTACACACACACACACACACACACACACACACACACACACACACACACACACACACACACACACACACACACACACACACACACACACACACACACACACGCACACTCACACACACAAATGCAGCAGCGACGTACCACATGCGTCTGTTTCCACTTATCAAATCCAGACCTTCCTTTGCTCAGGCCAATCCTCTCCAGAGGGCTCTGACCAAATGCTACTGTTTTCGGGGTTGAAAGAGAGAAAAAAATAGGCCCTAAGTGTGGTAAACCCACTCCGTTCTGTTAGGAGCGTTGGGTCTCGCACAGCACCGTATACTGCAAAATGTCAATGCTATACCGTTTTTTTTGTGTGTATGGGGTGGGGGGGGGGGGGGGGGCTTGATATTGCGAGTAATTTAAACTGAAACGGTGAGCGCTATATCCCGCTGAAAAAGAAAGAAATTAAACCCAGTGGAGGTAGGAAAGTTCCAAAGGCTTAGAGTGGTTGACAGAATGCGGCAGGCTTTGGTTAGCAGCATACGCAAGTCCGGCTGTTTGCGGCCGTTTATGTTTAACATTTAGGGCTGGCGCGCTAATCCAGGAGGATTTGAAGAGTGAAGTGTAGAATCAGCTTAAAATGCGATATTGGCTACAATTACAACAAAGTCATAAGGAGTGTAGAACTGTGGACATTACACCTACTGTACATTTTAGCCATTTTGTCCAGATCTATCTGGTCTGTCTGTCTGCCTGTCTGTCTGTCTGTCTGTCTGTCTGTCTGTCTGTCTGTCTGTCTATCTATATCTGAACATTTACCGCTCAGTTATTCTGTTTTGTTTTATTGTTCATTGATAAGCTCAGTGGTCTTGTGGTTAGAGTGCCTGCTATGTGACACTGGGAGGTCGGGGTTTAATCCTTGGCCCGGGTCATACCAAAGACTATAAAAATGGGACCCAACGCCTCCCTGCTTGGCACTCAGCATCAAGGGATGGATTGGGGGGTAAGTCCCTGCGACATACTAGCGTCATGTCTAGGGGGTGTACTAGTTGTACATCAATCTATCTTACTATGGAAACATTAGATAGACTTCTGATCTATGGGCCACATGTGGCCATATATATATACTAGTGATGCGCGGGTCGGGTTTTTTCATGACCCGCCCCGCCCCGCGACGGAACCCAACCCGCCTCAACCCGCCCCGCGAACCCATATATAAATCTACGGCTCAACCCGCCCCGCGACCCGCGATTTTTTTTTTATTCTGTAAAATCATGGTTAGAAAATAATCCCCAAGTGTATTCAAACTGTTTTATTGTTAATATTCTTATTCTTATTAGGAATAAAGACAAAACAAGAGCATGTTCTTATTTTTATTTTTTTTGCGTGTGAGAGCGTGTGACCCGCTCACCCGCAGCCCGCATAATTTTCTCCGAAATTCTGACTCGACCCACCCGCGCCGCGGGTTACGGGTCAACCCGCGCATCACTAATATATACAGTGTAGGCGTACCACTTAGTTACTCTCTTTTGCTTTAGAGGTTGGGGCTTCTGCATCTAGAGTTCCGTCACATCTAGATTTCCGATATGCCCATATATGGAGCTCTCTGTATATGTCAGTCCTTATCTCTATAATGCTCATATATGGAGATCCCTGATGCCATCAGTATATGCCCATAAATGGGCATGCCCCCTTTGTGCCCATACGGAGATCTCTGTATCTGTCTGTCTACCTGTGTCCCCTTTATGGCCATATATGGATATCATTGATGTCATCAATATATGCCCATATATGGGCTGTGAAGGAGTCATAGTGACAGGCCGCCGGCTGGCGGAGTTATAATACATCTAGAGAACGGACGACCCCAACATTCTTCTCCAACGGTGGAGCCAATAGAGCAGGAGCAGTATAGCGTCCTAAATGCAATACCAGGTTTGGCCACCAGGCTTCTATGGCCTCAATAATCCTCCGCGGTTCTGGGGGCTTGCTACATTTATATATGGTTATGTCTGAGTCATAGTGACTGGGTGGCCGGCCATGCAGCCCATTAGCCAATTTTAATAGGAGTGTTCACTGATAAGTGAACTTTATTATTGCTGTTGTTGAAAATCAGTAATTCCTACTGTACGGTGCCAATGAGGTCCCCAATAGTACAGAACTCTGATCATGCCTTTAACTACTACATTTTTCATTTGAGGCATATTACTGACTTTCTTATTATTATGTGATTTACACTATAATGCACACAACAGTAAAAAATTAAATACGATCAAAGTCCTTGATTGTCAGCATCTATGCTTGCAGTGGTATGGATTATATGATTGTTTGTGTGTTGGTTTGTACCATTGGGTCACATAAAATTTGAACCCTCCCTCTTTAATGAGCAACAGTTTTATGAAGTTTGATCGCTGATTTCATGGTGTATTTGTGTACGTGTGTGTGTGCGCACGTGTGCGTGTGTGCACGTGCGTGTGTTTCATGTTTTATAGCTTAATGGTTGATTCGGATATAATGAGCATCAGTCCATGGGAAACTGGAATCTTATTTGTCTCTAATTTACGAGTGGAAAAGATGGATAGCTGTTCTTTCTTTTTTTGTCTGTCTTCATGTCTTTCCTTCTCTCTCTGCCGATGATGTCTGTGAGTGCGTGTGTGCGAGTGCGAGTGCGTGCGTGTGTGTGTGTGCGTGTGTGTGCGTGTGTGTGTGTGTGTGTGTGTGTGTCCGTCGGAAGTGTTCCTTTAACCTCTGGCCGTCTCCTGCTGATTCTCCTCACCATTTGAAAACCACATGACAGGAAACCTGGAGCACTTTGAACTGGGCTACACACACACACACACACACACACACACACACACATGAGCACACACACACACACACACACACACACACACACACACACACACACACACACACACACGCACACGCACGCACGCACGCACGCACGCACGCACGCACGCGCACGCACACGCGCACGTGCACGTGCACGTGCACACACATAGTTATAACAGGACACAAACATATGACTCACAATAACAGTCATATTGTACACTCACAGAACACATGCACAAAACACATTAGATTCAGTGCCGAAATGACATAAATGTATGCAAAGATAAACGCATATTGCATCGACACAACACATGCACGCTCGTACGCTCGCGCACGAACGGCGCACGCACGCACGCACGCACGCACACACACACACACACACACACACACACACACACACACATATCACATTGCATACAGTATAAAAAAATACCATGGTACACATGCAGCCATACAGTATGCGACTTTTATTGATGCTGCGGGGGGGAGGGGGGGGAACAGGTAGAGCACAAATGACACACACAGACACACACACACACACACACACACACACACACACACACACACACACACACACACACACACACACACCATAACAACCCCACAGACAGCACAGATGCCTAAATACACAAAGGCACATGCACGTGTAATGACACACACACACACACATACACACACGCGTGCGCGCACACACACACACGCACACACACACACACACACACACACACACACACACACACACACACACACACACACACACACACACACACACACACACACACACACACACACGTGCGCGCACACATACACACACACACACACGCACACACACACACACACGCACACACACACACACACACACACACGCACACGCACACGCACACGCACACACCCACACACACGCGTGCACGCACACGCGCACACGCACACACACACACACACACACACACACACACACACACACACACACACACACACACACACACACACACACACACACACACACACACACACACACAGAAAGCGAGGGT
>NC_139943.1:48323973-48331473 GCF_963454915.1 Gymnoscopelus microlampas | reverse complement strand
ACAACCCTCTGATTTAGGGGTCCTTTCAAGCTGACATGAAAGCAAGCTCTTGTAGACTCTGTGTTGTGATAAACGCAGCATTCTGGGAAAAACAAAAGCAGTGGTACAGTACAATTACTCTGAAGAGGACAGTTTTATACAAACCCTTCGTCCTTTTGTCTGACGCTGTAGATCACGTCATTCATGCAGTGTACTGTATGTGCGCGTGTGTGTGCGCAACATGTTGTGTGTCTCGACTCTTGAAATGTGTACATGTAATTGTCGTGTGTGTTGTCCTGGCGTCTTATCTGGGTTAAAGTGTATGTGTTCAAGTTGATGATATCTAACCACCCGCAATCTCTCCTCTCTCTCTCTCTCTCTCTCTCTCTCTCTCTCTCTCTCTGTCTCTCTGTCTCTCTCGGTCTCTTTCTGTCTCTCTCTATGTCTCTCTATGTATCAGGTACAGGGCCACATGCCTCCTCTGATGATCCCAGTGTTTCCTCATGACCAGCGTTCTCTGGCTGCCGCAGCCGCAGCACAGCAAGGCTTCCTGTTCCCCCCGAGCATGTCCTACAAACCAGGTACACACACACACACGCACACACACACACACACACACGCACACACCCACACCCACATGCACACGCACACGCACACGCACACGCACATAGCACATAAATGAACCCAAACAAAGCTGATTCAGACAATAAAAAGCATCACCAAACCCAGTACTGTTTGTTTTTTTAATAAAAATGTCAACTTCCTGTTGATTTGGATCCGGATCCGCGGATCCAGTCCAGGTTTTCCACTTATTAAAAATGGCAAAGTCTTGCCCTTTAAATGAACACTGTACTGAGGATTCCATAGTGTGCTCAGTCAAATACTCTCTGTTAACTTCCATCCATTTGAGGCGGGTACAAAAGGACCAAAAGGACCCTTATATTTGCATCCTCTCAGAGTTAAATGAACACTGAGGTGTTTGCAAGTGTGTCAGGTACGGAAGAATAAAATGGGTTGAAAGTGGTTAAACGTGCTATATTAACTACTACTAGGGACCCCCTAACTACTACCCCCTAGAACCTCTTCAAGGACCCCAGGGGGTCCCCGGACCCCTCTTTGAGAAGCGGTGTGATAGGGAAGTGTGAGGACGGGTGTTCAGGTTTCAGAGACAATAGATTTCACACAGCAGGGCAGGAATGTCTCTGTTGTGGAGCGCTGAAGGGCTCGTCACTTACACAACACATCTGCAACATGACATTTCACACACACACACACACACACACACGCACACGCACACGCACACGCACACACACACACACACACACACACACGCACGCACACGCACACACACAGTAGCCTACGCATGCCACTGTTTCGGCATTATGCATTTATCACACGCAAGCACACACAGTTGCATATATGTGCTGTGCAGCTACGCACATAGAGTACCTCATGCTTGCACACACACACACACACACACACACACACACACACACACACACACACACACACACACACACACACACACACACACACACACACACACACACACACACACACACACACACACACACACACACACACACACCGGAACGCACACACACATGCACACATGCACACACACGCTTCTCGTACCCTATATTCCTAAGGCAGGCTTCCAGTCACCACCTGCTCTATCCTCGTCCCTCTCACATTCCAGTCTTCCTTCATACATTCCAGGTGCTGCCACACACACACACGCACACGCGCACACACACACACACACACACACACACACACACACACACACACACACACACACACACACACACACACACACACACACACACACACACACACACACACACGCCATCACTTGGTATTATAATCTAAACAATGTCATTGATTTACTACCGATGTTAAAGTTAAGTGGTAGTGTATTTACTGGAATTCAAAATCTTAACCCAAATTTTATTGACAAGACTTAAGCCTGCACATGCATGCAGTACTTCTAACATACATACTGTACACATTCATACATATTCATGCTTACAGTTCATAAATACTTACACTCAGTATATTCATGTGTAATTGCATGCTGATATTCCAACATGCACTGTAAGTGTGAATATTGTTTTCCTCTGCATTCATTTACACTTTTTAGTTTGTTCGATACTGTGATCGTATTGTTGTGTCTGTATCAGGTATGGGTGTGTGCTGTGTATGCAAATAGGTGTGAGTGACTACGTTAGTTTGATAACTGACAATACGTTTTGTCCTGCTGGTATTTTGACAGGTGATAACTACCCCATGCAGTTCATTCCTTCTACAATGGCAGCTGCAGCTGCATCTGGCCTCAGCCCCATACAACTACAGGTAAGTCCACTGATGATGATGACGAATATTCATGATTCTATCTTGATACAGCATCATGATCATGTAATCAGACAATGATCATACTGTAACAACATAATGATTGACACATTTGATCTGGACTTATGCTCCGTATAATATTTCAGGATTGACTGGTGCACAAAACAGTCTATGGTGGTTTGTTCATTAGGGCGATGGGGTGATGTTAAAGAGAGGGATATTTTCACACGATTCTGTCATAGTGTTACACTAAAATCTGTGACTGGCCGTTCTAGAGTGTTACACGCAAAGCTGTGTCTGTTTAAGACTGTCACATCACAAAATGTCCAATCAGTGTCAAGACTACCTCCCCTCCCCTTTGGGGCGATGTCAGTCAGGTTGAAAATTGCCCTAGATCACTCTCATTAGACTTCCATGTTAAGAGCAGATTGTTTTTTGTTTGATGACGGTTGAACTTTCAACAAACTGACAACTCCCTTAAGATTGTCAATGTAAACCCAACTTGGTACAGTTCAGAAAGGCAGCACTAAATACATTTAGAATCCTTTATTTATTTTTTTAAAGGCAGCTGGATGGGACACAACAGGTATTAACCTGCCTTGATCATGATCTCGATTTGTTGAATTTTAATGAAGTTTGTTTTACTTGACACACCAACAAAGAAGCCGTGCTCCAGGCCTTTCCTAGAGCACTACAGCACATTATTTATCTGATGGTCTGGTATTATGAAATTAATGTACTGTATTAAACATTTGTGCGTGTGGCATGTATGTAAACATTTATTGGTAAAGTGACAAAGTGCTTTACAAAACAAATTTAAGTAGGTAGAAAGATGGATAAAAAACTAACAAAAAATACATCCAAATGAACATACAGGAAATTACCAACAGGAAATGAACCCATCACCCATACTACATACTGTACAAATATTATTTCCGACAATTTTTCTTTTGTGATTCAGTCTTTGTGGAACGGTAAAGCCTGCACACTCTTTTCTGGTATGCACTGTACTATATGCAATCTGCATTATTAATCCACTTCAGTATTTAATGAGCCTTTTTTATATATGAAATTAATTGTTTGGGAAGTCACAAAACTTCATATGTTATGCTAACATCCTTTATCTGATTCTGCGCACACAAATATATACTGTACACACACACCCACGCACACTCACACAAATACACACACACTAATTCCCTTCTTTGACAATAGTTTTGGTTATCGCCTCATGCATTTGTTTTATTAACATAGCATCTCTTATCCCGGTCCTTGTCAGCTGTCTCAAACAAAAGACCGTTTATGATGAATCACTGTGGAATTCTGCCCCACCAGCGCAACACCTGGCCCAGGCAATTCATCAACATTTTTATTGCCGCTTGACACCTGTGGTTCCAAAATAGCACTTATATACATAATGGTTATCATAGAACATATTTGCTAAGAGAGAGCGAGGGAGAAAGAAAGAGAGCGAGGGAGGGAGAAAGAAAGAGAGAGAAAAAAAGAACAAAAAAGAAGGGAGGGAGAGGAAGAAACTATACAACGCCGATCCCCTCTCCCCAAAGGGTGTTGGGAATTTCACAACACAAACGTTTTACGACCCCTACTGCACCTCCATTAGGAAAAGAGAGAGGAAAAAGGTCCTCAGTGAACAATGTTGCTTATTGCCTCGTGTTGTGTTGATGTTAATGCTCTCAGTGGTTGTGAGAATGCTTATCTGAACTTTATTCAATTTGGATTGTGGAGTTCACTTATCGAAGGCCTCATTAAGCGCTATTGAGCTAACAAAGCACCTTGCTGTGCGTGTGTGTGCGTGTGTGTGTGTGTGTGTGCGTGCGTGCGTGCGTGCGTGCGTGCGTGCGTGCGTGCGTGCGTGCGTGCGTGCGTGCGTGCGTGTGTGTGTGTGTGTGTGCGTGCGCTTTGAAACGATCAAAGGAGGGTGCATGGCGGGCGCGAGGTAGGAAGGGGATAAATGCCCTCAGAGATGCAGCCTCATTCATGATTTATTTTTTTCCTTTTTTTTTAAGACAAAAAAATTATACGGAATTCATGCATGAGAGAACGGGGAGCGGAGAGGAAAAGGAAAACACCTGAATGAAAGAGGAAGCCTAAAAGTTTTAAAGCCTAGGAAGGGAAGAGCGAAAGCGTGAAGGAGAGAGAAAGCGTTTGAGACGGGAGCGATCTGAAAGGGAAATTTTGTGAGACGGAGGTGCTGGCTCGGAGCGCATGTTTTGACATTGTTTTGACAACAATAGCGATGCCAAGAGTAATCAAGTCGAGATTTATGAGTCATAGCTGTCTAGTTATGGCTCTTTATCTACAGAATTTTGCCAGTAGCGCTCTTTGTGCCGACGTAGTACTCAGTGTCTGTTGCTTTATGTGAAGCTAATTTTGAAGTGTATTCGGTGACATCTATTTTATTTGCACTTTTAAAAACAACAACTTTGTAACAACAGCATAATATTGGGTTGGGTTGGGCAGGTGAGATTTAGAAAACCCGTAGGGTTTATAAAGTTAATCTCACCTCGCTTAACAACCAAAAATACAAAGTCATAAAAAACATAAATAATACAACAATAGATACACAGTAGAAATTAAAGAGAGAAATAAATATTAGTAGAAAAGGGTGTAAGTGCAAATGGGTTCTAAAAAGAAATGTGGAGACAAATTTTTCAAGAAAAAAGTGATTTAATAAGAGGATATAGATTTTGCAAATATGGGGAGTAAAACAAATGCTGGATATAGCATACTGTATGTATAGTATGTGCAATCTAATGCATACATTCTTATCCTTGTATCTTAGTAGGTTTTGTAAATGTCAAACTTGGCGATTCAACTGACTGATTTGTGCTAATTAATATAAACAGTATACCGAAATGTAATTTGAGCACTATCTTAAGCCTAATGGCCTCCTTATAGCCATTGTGGTTACGCTATAGTGCTAGAGTATGCGTCCCTCCCCCTCTCAACCTTGGCCTTGCTCTCTCAATAGCTTGGCCTTCTGAGAGAGGAGACACAGGGACACTAGCAGGTCAGCTCACAGAAACATCTGTGATGGCCTCTAGTGTTCTTTCTTCTTTCTTTCTTTCTTTTTTTTTTACACAATTGTACTCCTTTTTACTCCTCCCACACAGCCACGTGCACGCACACACGTCTGTTTAGGGTTTTCTTTTTCAACCTGGGCCCTGTTTGCCTTGTTATTGCCATCATGCCAATTGACGATGATACAAATCATGTCACTTCTCTCTCAGTGTAGAACTCTTAACTCACTAAACATGTGGATCTAACCCTAAACTTAAAACATGCTCTTTCCTCTATCTAACGTGGATGAACCCTTGGCTTGATAAATCCTAACCCTAGCAGAATAGATATTTATCTTTGTGTCATCAAGGGTAATAGGTCGCATTTCCACCAAAAATCCAGGTGAGTGCTTGAAGTGCTGTCGAGCACAACTAACGTTTCTAAGCCCTCACCCTTGTTTAATAGTACCAATCTATCTATACTATGTAAAATGATTAAATGTTTTTAAACATTCACTTGCATCATAAGGTGATTAAGCTGAATGACATACAATACAGTACCTGATGTCCTCCCTACACCATGCATTTCCTTGAAGATCTATGCCAGTTGTCTATGTAGGCATTTACCCCAGGTTAATAAAGAATCAGCACATCATTTTCAGTGATCTGCTTTATTCTAACAAAAATAAATAAATAATGATAAATAAAATAAAATAAATAAAAACCCTGAATGTTTATAACATTCATGACACAGTAGGATCTTTGTCCTCCAAAGCCCTCAGTCAGCACAGCCAAATGAAATGTCCTGAAGTTCTGGACCGATGCTACTTCAAAATATGGAATATACATTAGGAGACGCATCTGTGCAGTCTCAATTGTTGCAAACTTTAGAACAGAAACATCAGCTGCCTCAAACAGCGGAAGGCTTTTTCCTCATTGCTGTGTGTTCACTTAATCATGCCGTTAAGTAGATTAGTTGGTGCAGAAGTTCGGACATGTCACTTTGTTTTGTTAAGGCACCGACTTTTACATTTTGGTAATTCAACTTCAATCTTACATGAGGGAAATTAATTCTGTAATGTTGATAATCTGCAGTATAGTCAGGAAGACCTTTCTAGGTTAGTGAATGGCAAATCATTTGGATTCTTTGACTGCCACCTGTGGCAAACTAAGATGGATTGGCAGCTGTGGTCTTGGACAATGTTTTATTTGTCACACAAGCGGCTTACCCCGTAAGATCATATTCCATGCAAAGGTTGAGTTTGATCATTTGATCATTGATAATTGGTTGGTAAATACGTTGAATGCCAACATTGGCACAGCAGTAGACAGGGAATCACTGCCAAGCTAACAGTTGACACTAATCCATGACATGACCTGGCAATGTATTGATTAGCATGCTATAATGCTATTGGCAAGTCATTTTAATGCAATAATTTCAAATGGATATCATCAACCGGTGGCAGGCAACTTGAAAGTCAATAACACGGTCAGTTCAGGGCTATATTTAAGTATAATACTCTAATGATTGTTCAACCATGGGCTGTTTTGGTGCAATCCAAGACATACAGTACAGTATAGTAATATGTCTCCATCATTAACTTCAATTTCAATACAAAATGTTGGGAAGGGAAGTAGACTGACTTAATTAGACATGTCTCTCTCTTGTGAACAGAACAACCCTGTTATTGTAAACTAGAGCATCATCAAGGAGAGAATAACACAAAACTGTCTCATTTGAGTTTGACTTATCACACCATAAACAAACCATGAAGTTAAACTATCATGTTTATCAGTAATAACCTGAAACCAATTGTTTCCAGAACCTCGGAGCAAGGCCTCTCCACCACCAAATCCTGTCTGTTTTTTGGTTTATCTCTCTATATACTGTATGTTATTACATGTCACTGTTTATTTGTCTCTCACAAACCAAATCCTTCTAAAGTCTGTAGGCTATTTAGCTATTTTCCTCTGCATGGGCCAGCACAGTGGCAGTCAATCCATTTACCCCATCTCATCTTCCCCCTTCCTCCTGTGAACCTGCTGAAAAACAAAACCTCATTTGTCTGGTGGGCCATTGGGATCGATAGCTGCTTGACGCTAAAAGAGGCTAGCTAAGGGGAATCTCCACTTAGCCATCCGGGGCCAG
>NC_139943.1:48311473-48318973 GCF_963454915.1 Gymnoscopelus microlampas | reverse complement strand
GTAGAATGTAAGGGATACAATGGGAAGGGGGGGGGTAATATCAACAGTCAATCAGATATAATAAAAGTGACAATGTGTGCTGCTGGCTTCATTGAATCCAGTACAAAGCAGCATGAATGAATTGAGTGGAAACCTAATGACAACAGTGATAATAAGAAACCTGAAGCCATGGAAATTTGGAAGCTGTTTGCGATTGGGACAGGCTACTTAGTCTGTATAGTGTTGAATGGAAGCAGCACGGACACACTCACACACACGCACACGCACACACGCGCGCACACACACTCACACACGCGCGTGCACACACTCACACACACACTCACACACACACACACACACACACACACACACACACACACACACACACACACACACACACACACACACACACACACACACACACACACACACGCTCATGCACAGGAACAGAAATGCACATACATAGACATAGACATCTCTCTTTATCTCTTATACACACACACATACACACGCACGCACGCAAACGCACACACACTCTCTCTCTCACTCTCTCTCTCTCTCTCTCTCTCTCTCTATTCCCCCCTCTCTCTCTCTCTCTCTCTCTCTCTCTCTCTCTCTCTCTCTCTCTCTCTCTCTCTCTCTCTCTCTCTCTCTCTCTCTCTCTCTCTCTCTCTCTCTCTCTCTCTCTCTCTCTCACACACACACAAACTGACTTTGGCGTGGGCTGCCGTTTGGCTGGGGCCCAGACCTCTCGGCTGGCGCGAGCGCACACAGCTCATCTTGACTCGGCGACGAGGCAGTAATGGAACCCATGTGTGCATGCGTGTGTGTGTGTGTATATGTGTGTGTGGGGCACAGCTGTATCCGGCGTCACAATAGACCGGCGTCAGAGCTCACCGCACTCAAACAGTAGTGCTGTGCCCTCCAAAAAAAAATCCCACCCCTGCACCCCCCCCACCTCCCTTTCCAAAAAATCTCCAGAAACCTCCTCACGCACACGCTAAGTCTCACCCCCACCCCTGTGCCCCGATCTTAAAATACCACCCGCAGACTGAACCTCTCTCATCACGTTCCCCATACTCAGGCCCCCAAGCTCCAAATTAGATCGTTCGAGTTCGTTAAGCGTTCGCTCCCAACGCGAGTCGGCCGGTGTTGACGTGCAGGGCCTTTTTCCTTCGTCTTCCTTTTCTCATCACAACCTCTTTTTCCTAACCCTTTTTTTTCTCCAAGGGATGCTTCATGTGGTCACCTTTGATTATAAAGTACAGAGAGGGACACAGGCACACAAAGGTGCCCATTGGCTGAGACAAGTAGCTACAGTTTTGTTTGCATCCATTTCAAATGTATTTATTAGAAAGGGCAAAAAAATATATATACAATATATATATATATATATATATATATATATATATATATATATATATATATATATATATATATATATATATCTGAGAAGGGGTGACTGCTCAAGTCACGGGAGGTACAGTATAACATCACTAATGTATCATGCTTATTCTTAACCCATTAAGGCCTGAGGTTCCGATTCTACAAATGTCTTCTAAATCCTAACAGTTTTAGTTTTTAAACTTATGTTACTATGTCAGTGGACACCAAAATGTATATATTTGGCCACGGACCCCCATCTCAAAATATTTTGTTCCAGGGAGCCCCAGAAGCGAATATTTGAGTTACAAATGTTCGCTTTAAAAAATATACATTAAAAGATTTGCACACATTTTCAAGATTTTTCAAAAATAGCAGATCTACAAGCTCGTATATCTGCTATTTTTGAATAGCCAAAGTGTAAAATAACACTTTTTTAGCTCAAATCTAAAAATGACACAGATGCGTTCCCGGTCTTAATGGGTTAATAACACAGTGAAGGGTGACCCGATAGCCGAGTGGTTACGGCTCTTTGCCCGTCACAGCGAGTCCCTGGTTCAATTCTGTGCCGACCAGACCATTCCATTTGCTGCATGTCACTTCCCATCTCTCTCTCCCCGTCTCTCTCTAACTAAGTCTGTGACTATGAAATAAAAGGCTAAAGTAATTCAATAATAAATAACGCTGATGATTCACTATGATAATTGGTCTTACAGGAGGAAGGATCGACACAGCCCCTGAACTTGTCGGCCAGACCCAAGACGGCCGAGCCCCTTCGGTCCTCGACCTCCCCCTCACAGAGCCTGTACTCTGGCAGCAGGTCCAGCCCTGTGGGCCTGGGGAAGGGTCGCATCCCCAGCCCCCTCCCCAGCATGGGCAGGAACACCTCCCTCGGTGGGTACCCCACGCACGCACGCACGCACGCACGCACGCACGCATTGTTGACATCTGTATACACACATCCGTATACTTCATTCAGAAAAAATGCACAACCCATTGCGGTGTTAACATTGTAACAAAATAACCCACACGAAGGCCTTCCCCTGTCTGCACTAAACACACAAGCACACACACACACACACACACACACAGACAAACCCCAAGAAACTACGCACTGCACATTGGCTAGACTTTCCAACACCTCCAGCCCAAAAGAGAGACCCGTGTGTGTGTGAGATAGAGGGCCAGGAAATATGTTGGTGTGAATATAGAAAATATGTTTTTGTGTGCTTAGGGTTTTTGTGTACAACACCCCCCCCCCCCCCCCCCCCCCCTCACACACACACACACACGCGCGCGCACGCACACACTCTTGTATGTGTGTGTGTGCGCATGTGTGTGTGTGTGTGTGTGTGTGTGTGTGTGTGTGTGTGTGTGTTTGTTTTACAGGAGTCCAAAGCCCTGTACTTAGCCCCAATGAAAACCCTCGCAGAGGAAGCAGTGAAACTCGGCACACGTTATTTGGCTTTTTTTTATAAGAGCTTCCCTCGCCGTCATTGTCTGGCCCCAATGCTAGACCCCCGCCATGCCCCCTTTTACCTCTCTGCATATCTGTTATTAAGACCAATCTCTGAGCCTCTCATTATCTCCCTCCCTCCTTCACCCCAGAAAACAATTTCACCAGCTCGTCTACCCCCCCAACCGTGGCTTTGAGGATGCCACACTTGTTGTTGTGTGTTGTGATTTTCCTCGCGTGGCCCTGTTCCTTTTTTTTTTTGTGCGTTTTTTTATGGCCACCCAAGCATTACAGTTAAAGCAGCTTCCTCCTTGGTGTGTTAATTAGACAGGGGGAAGAAGGCGACGGAAACTTTGCATCCTATTATTTTTTTGGGGTGCGGGGGGGGGGGGAGGGGTCTTCAGAAGTGTACAAACTTTAGAAGTACACCGCGGTGTACAATAAACAAGAAGGGAGGACTTTATTTGAGGACGTTTTTTTTTTCAGAAAGTAAGAGAGAGAGAGAGCAAGTCAACTGGATGAGCGGAAGCAAACTTAGGTGTTGGACCGAGTGCCGCGCTACGAGCTTGTAGATCTGCTATTTTTGAAAAATCTTGAAAATGTGTGCAAATCTTTGAATATGTATTGTTTAAAGCGAACATTTTTAACTCTATTCTTTGCTTCTGGGGGTCTCTGGAACAAAACATTTTGAGATGGGGGTCGGCGGCCAAATACATATAACTTTTTTGGGTCCTTGACATGAAAAAGTTTGAGCACCACTGATATAGAAACATACGTTTTTTTCCAGAAAACTGGCTTCAGGTCTTAAAGGGTTAACCTGTATCTGCAAATCTTCTCTCAATAAAGTATAGGATGTGTGTAAAACTCACTCAACGCGTAATTGAAAACCATGTTCAAGTAAGGGAAAGAAAGACCATAACAGCTATATTAGAAGTACAAGGTTTATATCCATGGCTTGTTGTTTGACTCTCTGCTTGAAATAAACATTTTTTTAAATCTGTCAATCAAAGTGACAAACCCCAAATGGTCCTGTCAGTCAAAATGATTGACAGTTGACCAATGTTGATATTATAACAAGGATCCCCAGCATGCCAATTTGATGTATTAACACATTCCACCTCAAGGGAAACGAGAGCTTTGGTGTGAGTCGCTCTGAAGTCAAATAGCTTAAAATGTTGCTGTAGTGTATTTAAGTCTTATTTGCATCACACGTTACATACACAGGGAAACCCACTGTACCACATTACTACATAGCAAGAGATACAAAATACACAAAATAGTTCTGATTCATTCGAAATGAAGAGATACGTAACATGGGTAACCTGTCTTTTTATCTCTCCCCTCCCCTCAAGTTTTGAATGTCCTTTGTTGTTACTCACAACTCAGTTGGCGTAAAGTAACCAAGTACATGTACTCAAATACTGTACTTAAGCACAATTTTGAGGTATTTTTTACTTTACTAGAGTATTTCCATTTGTCTATACTTTTACTTCTACTCCACTACAAATCAGAGGCAAATATTGTACTTTAACTCCACTACAATTATTTGAAAATGTTAGTTCCTAGTTACTTTGCAGATATAAATGATTACATTATAAAACATACATTAACCACTTTAGCCCTGTTTTATACCTAGGCTATTTTCAAACATTTTAGTACTTTTACTTATTGATACTTACTACATTTTGATACCAATACTTTTATACTTTTGTACTTTTACTCAAGTCAATTTTGAATTCCGCACTTTTACTTGTAACAGAGTACTTCTACATTGCAGTATTAAAACATTTGAGTCCTTCTTCCACCACTGTCACTCACAGTACAGAACCAAGGAGACAGCTGGTCAACCTGTGTCTCTGTAAAAACCCTTGTCCAGCAGATATTCTGTCGAGCCTTAACTCCACGGCGCTGTTCGGGGACCAGGACGCCGTGATGAAGGCCATCCAGGAGGCGAGGAAGATGAGGGAGCAGATGCAACGTGAACAGCAGCAGCACCACCACCACCACCACCAGGGGCCTCAGAGCCACCAGGGAGGGCCACAGAGCCTGGAGGCCAAACTGTCGGCCCTCAACAGCATGAGTCTCAACAATGGAAACAAGGTCAGAGGGGAAAAGAGACACGGATACATACACACATTCTGACAGCACATTTTCGTTTAGTTTTGTCTAAAGCAAGTCTTTTGAAAACAATTTAATTGAGTTTTTGTCATATTTTAGTCATCTGAAAAGTTTAGTTTAGTTTTAGTCTAGTTTTAGTTGACTAAATCTACGGTTGATAGCGTCGTAATGGCTGATTTTACACTTGGTTGCATGCTGAAAATAGCCGATCTACAAGCTCACAACGCGTCGAGCTGCGACTCGTTTTCAGAGCGCAACACCCGAGAGCAACCAAACTTACCTTGACTTGTCTTTTAGTTCTACTGGATCTCTTCTCCATTAGTCCCCTCACATCTAACATTTTTGTCTAGTTTCTATTTGTTTGTTTATTTGCTTTTAATTTGTCCATATATTCAGTTTTAGTCATCATATTGTAGCTTAGCTTTTCTAAATTTTGTATTTAGTTTTCGTCAGTGAACAAAGGTAGTTGACGAACATTCGTCATAGTTTTAGTCGACGAAATCAACAGTGACACAGACTGGGAGAGGCATGCAGAGGGGTAGGCCATTACAAACGGACAGAATTACAAACTGGCAGACAGATAGAAGGACAATGTGGTAGAGAGACACACAGACTGACTGTGATTTTGGGGACAGACCAGACAGCTACAGATGTGCCACTTCAAAACTTCACACGTTACTGTTCTTTCCCTGTAAGTGCCCTGAAAATGCATTGTTTTCCTCCCTTTTCTGCCCTTAAAATGCACTGTTTTGCCCCTGAAAGGAAGTTGTCACTACACACCCCCGTTTTTCCCTTCAACAGACAACCATATACATGAGAACAAAAGAAAGTGTGTTGAAGGTGGTGTCAGACTCATTATGAGGCGAAAGGTGATTTGACCAGTTGCTCAAATGAATTAGCATCATAAAAGCAGTGATCATCAAAATAATTCACCATTTTAAATGCCCTTCTTTGTCCCTCTTATTGCCCTGGGAATCCCCTGAAAATGTACTGTCTTTGCGATGGCAGGACATGTGAAGTTTTGAAGTGGCACATCTGTACATGAAAGAACAGCGGGACAGATGGACACATACAGCGTCTAGGACAGACAGAGGACAAAGGGTCAGAGAGACAAATGGGTAAAAGGGACAGATAGGGCATATGGGCAGCCAGACAGACGGATTGACAGTCACAGAGACAGACAGCAGGGTATACAGCAAAACAAGAGGCAGAAGGATGGACAGACATAGAGACAGAGAAATATTGAGAGACAAACAGACAGACGGGTGGACATGTGCTTTACACCATAGAAATGATAGGTGCACATGAACACACACACACACACACACACACACACACACACACACACACACACACACACACACACACACACACACACACACACACACACACACACACACACACACACACACACACACACACACACACACACACTCAAGCTTTGCATCCCTTCTAAAATCATGTCTGTATTACTGTACGTACTGTAATTGCAGTAACAGGATACAGTAATATTTTCTCTCTCTCTCTCTCTGTCCCTCTCATACACAAACTGACACACACACTCGCACACACACACACACACACACACACACACACACGCACACGCACACGCACGCACGCGCACACACACACAATAAACCACACCGAGTGAAGGAGTCCCACTTGCTCCACTGTTTGGTTGGCCAAACATTCAAAGTTTCTCTGTGCGGTTCCTGCATGGATAAAGTGCTGCATGGCTGATAGCTGGAGCTGCTTGGCCAGGACCCCGGCTCTTGAGAAATCTCTCTCTCTCTCTCTCTCTCCTTCTCTTGTCCTCCTCTCATCTCCATGGCCACCCAGAAGCCTGCCGCTTTGAAGAGGGTGCAGCTGGGCCAATGACAAGTGATGGTTTTGGCGCACATGTTTGTGTGTGTGTGTATGTGTGTGTGAGACCGTGTATGTGTGTGTGTGTGTGTGCCTGATGGAGTGGGTGTTCTTTTGTTGAGAGAATAGTCAAAATCGGTGTGTGTGTGTGTGTGTGTGTGTGTGTGTGTGTGTGTGTGTGTGTGTGTGTGTGTGAGTGTGTGAGTGTGAGTGTGAGTGTGCGTGTGCGCGTGTGTGTGTGTGTGTGTGTGTGTGCTCGCGCGCGCATGTTTAGGAATTGATCAAATGGTTGTTTTTAACGTTGGGGAATAACAGTAAGTTAACATGAAGTGTTTTTGTGTCTGGTGAAGCTTGCAACTTCCCAAACATGCGTGTGTGTGCACATTTGTCTGTGTCGGTCTATGAGATTGGCAGTATCTAAATGTATGCATGAATGTGTGTGTGTGTGTGTGTGTGTGTGTGTGTGTGTGTGTGTGTGTGTGTGTGTGTGTGTGTGTGTGTGTGTGTGTGTGTGTGTGTGTGTGTGTGTGTGTGTGTGTGTGTGTGTGTGTGTGTGTGTGTGTGTGTGAGTTCAGCTCTTCTCTTGCCCTGGAGGAAGAGGCAGCGGAGAGGAGAGGAGAGGGGGGGGGGGGGGGGTCTGTCAGTGGGATCTTAGCCCCAATTAAAAGAGGCTATCTTGGCTAACGAACTCCCCATCATGC